>NC_081413.1:391806386-392152636 GCF_030272615.1 Cryptomeria japonica
CAACCGATTCCAAACTTGATTGAACAAGAATCAACTGAGCAAAGCGACATGACCAATTCTAAACTTGATTGAAAAAGAATCGACTAGCAAGAGAAAATGCCCAGCTTGATTTGATGTGATGAAACTGAACATTGATTTAGATAAGGACAAAAAATGATATGCCCCTAGAGATTGCTCTATTTGACATCGAAGAATCTCAACTTGATACGATGTGATTTAGTTAAGTTGCCCCTAGTAACAAGGTTTAGTTGATTTTCTTTGATTGAAAGGATTTTTGCTCAACTTTAGATGAGGATTTGAAAAATTTCTCAACTTCTGAATAATGATAATCGTTGAAAACATGTAATGAGTATGCTTCCTCAGGAGCGAAATCGAAAGATAGTGAGGGTACAATGATTTTAGACAATATTTAGCAATGATAATTATTTGAGCATGAAGTTTGATGTTGAAGATTAAAATCAAAGTTGATTTGTGAATTAAATTGAGATTTAGAATTGAAGTGAGTGCAAAATGATTAGAAAATTGACTTGAGGATGAAAGTGCTAAGTGGTCAACGTTGTGAAATTTCGAGTAGAAAATTGACGTCAAATTTTGATTTTGATCTTGAAAATGGACTCAGGACAGTTGATTTAGCTTAGGGTACAAGTTTTACATCCATCGGAGCAAATTTAAAAATTAGGGTTTATGTTATATAAGGGGTTCAATGTGTCATTGTCAATTCATTTTTACCTCTCAAAGTTTAAAATATGAAAAAGCTCATTCGAAGAAAAATGGCCATTCCAATTTCGGAGCATCAATTCGAGTGCCAGAGACGTCATAATCGACCGCGAAACTACACCCCAATAGTAAGTGATCGATCTTTAGCCTTTACATTTCTTATTTTTTGAATTTTTTCATTTTAAAATCTATTTCAAGTCATTTTTATAGTTTTGTCATGTGGTGTTATATTGTTACTTGTACAAGTATCTGTCCTTTTGTGTTTTGTTGTTTGAGAAAGTAGGGTTTGTCATCTAATGCATACCATTGCTTCATACGAAAAATGTTCTTGATATACCATTTTGTCGTGTGACATTATTATTTGTCGTATGATAGTGTTAGTCATTTGGCTCGTAATGTTTGCTCGTACAAGTTTCTGCTTGTCTATGAAAACTCGTATAAAAACAAAGTATTTTTTAGAGTGTAAACAACATTTTTTGATTTTGAATGGTTTATATTTAGATTCTATAGTATGTTTATCACCTTTTTAGCACAAATTGGGTCACATACTGACAATTGGTATACTCGATTTTGTAGATTTTGTTTCCAGATATTCAGTTTTGGTGTACATTTCCACTGACAATGAGGTTGGTTTGTGAGTTCATGTGGATTCAAATACCTATTATAGATGCATGATATCCATGTGAATCATGGTATGTTGACTACTTTAGTTGAGCTTTTTCATTCGGAGCATAACACCTTTCATTTACCAGTTGGAGAGATGACCATCACGCTAGAGGATATATACAGGATATTGAGGATTCCATTTGTTGGGGATAAGGTGGAATGTGATTCTACTCCACGACCGAGTATTTTGGCATTGAGACAGATATTCCATGATGAGACTATTCTTGATCGCACTAATATGTAAGATGATTTGATGAGAAGATATGGTGCACAGTACCCTCTTGCTTGCATTTTGGCTAGTATGATTGGTTGTTTTGTGATGCCTAATAGGGGACAATAGGGATTTCTATGTGGTTGGGGTAGGATGTGTTGGGTCTCAAATCAACAGATTGGATAGGTTCTAAGGAAATGCCAACTCCTATGCTCAAACCTTCCAATTGACTTGGCCAACTTATAGAGTGAACCTATTTGATTACTAACTCTCTCACTTTAGGCTCTGCAGGACCTAGGCGGGTATACCTACTCACTAGTTGTTTTCAATGACTAATGCTTTTTATAGTAGATTAAGTATCTTGATCTGATTTCCTACTATCTCAGAATGGCATAAATTCCTAGGATGGAGATATATCAGATGAGTTCAAGATTGTTGTTGTAGAAGTTATTCGATCTTTGTGCTTGAAATTTATGTATATACACTATTGCTAGTCTATTCTATATTTCTTACTCAGCTACTCCTATTACTTTTAAAGTGAAATGTGAACTGATGAATTGTATTCTATAGATGACCAGTGCCTTTCTTTGTTGTTTGGGCTACAGAGTCTTTTATATTTCTTTAGGACTTATTGTGTAAACTTATGAGACAATTTTTAAACCCACCCCCTCTCGATGATTCTGTCAATTACTGTTTCTTATGAGCTCTACTTCAGTGTCTATATTGTAAACTGCTTGAATGAATTTAACCCTAACTTTTAAGAGACCATCCAAGGAAGAAATACAAGGAACAATTACAATTCGTGAGTAAATCTTTTTGATCCAAATCTACAATATGAAACACAGAATTTTACTAGAAGAACACGAATAACCTTATCTCCTTTAGATAATATCATAAGCAACTGCCTACAGAAAATGCAATAATCCATAACATAAACACAAAGGAAAATGACTGATTATATTATATATTTGCCAAAAAGTACAATGGTAAGCCTGAGGCTATAATCTACTCCTTCTCTAATGATTATCCCTTTCCCTATTACAAAAGTTTTCCCCTTTATATGAGAGTATACATTATCACCAAGCATTGTGGCTTTTCAACATATAACCGCTAACTAACACTTTTGTTAACAAATTGGAAGATAAACAAATTAAGTACCCCATGTACTCAATGTACTTGTCATCTTTATACATCACAATATCTTTGTTTAGCATCCTCATGTCATTTTTCATCAGGAAATATTTGGACATAATTTGATTCACATAATGTGACAAGTATTTGTCCCAATCCAAGTTCTGGGCCAAGGAGCGCCCTTCCCTTTCTTGTCTCTTGGTTTTTTCCTCAGAGCTTTATCTATGAATTCGCCCAATTTCTGCTTCTAGTTCATCGCCTGGGCACAAGTTCGAAAGTAATGGCGATGTGACCTCCCCTGGATTCATCTCTGATTTTCATGACAATCCATAATCATTTTGATGAGAATATGTCTTTGGATCATTTAGTCCGTCGACCTTTTTGTTTCTATATACGACACTTTCATTTCAAACATTACTTCGACTAGGTATTTTCTCCCTTCATCGAAATGTTGCATTCGGTCATTATTGTCATCTCCTCATCAATATATATCTGATGTCCACCAGGTTTCATGTCAAAGAAACTTTGGACTTTGGTGACTTCTTTTATCCTTCCATCGAAAACACCTTTTCTATCGACATCACTACACTCCTTCGATGAATGGGTCTATTATTTTATCGAAGCCATTTTCTTTTGATGATTTGCTTCCACTATCATCTTTCATCGATAAGCTCATTAGTAATCTTCCTCGATCAAGTTGCATCGGTGAAACCACACATATCGGCAACATGCCTTTTAGCCTCCTTGAAACTCGTATCCTTATCGATATCTTTTATCTGTTAGAGTTATCTTGTATTAGCTAACAATTATTTATTTAATTATTAGTCCATTAAACTCTACGCTTAAGCTAAACTTAGGCATTTAATAAATATTGTAGGTATTTAATAATTATTCTAATTATTAAATACACATTATCCCTTTAGGGTTTCTTTAGGGTTGCATACCTTTAGGGTTTCTATTATCCTTTTATAAGGATTGTATTGTACTTGTTCATAAAATTGATTCCCTTTCTGAACGATAATTTTCTTCTTTAGAGCATTTATGTTTTTTTGCTTTATGTACTTCCATTCTTCTCTTGTGACAGGTATTTACATGCAGGTGTTCTTGGGATCTCTGAAGTTGTATTTCCTCAACTTCTTCATGGTATGAAAGCCTACATCTGTTGCTGCTTGTTCCTGATTTTTTAGAAGATTTTTTGGAGGAGGGTTTCAAGTTTTTTCAGAGTTTTTTATTGGATCTAGGGTAGCTATTTTGTTTTTGATCATTTTGGGTTCAAATGGACCTCACCGTTGAGCTCAGAAGGCACCAAAACCCCCATTTCCATATAAAATTTGTCACAAATTTGGGTTTTGAAATTTTTTCTTTGGTTTTGCCTCTCTTTTGGCACGAATTTTGACAAATTCATCAAAAAAAAAATTATTAAAAAAAATCAAAGCAGTTTGGGCCAAAATAGACCTCACCGTTGGCTTCCGAAGGGCATTTCCATTCATTTTGATATATAGTTCGACCTATTTCGGTGACAAGTACATCTGGGCCATTATTTTTTCATTGGTACACTTTACGAGACACAAAAATCCATACGTCTGTACCTGCAAATGCGTCAGAAAATTTTCGTCAAAAAAAAAAAAAAATTAATTTTTTTTTTTTACCCTTTTTATGCCCAAAAAGAGGGGTTTTTTTCTTTTGGCCATATCTTGGGCATATGAAGTCATTTTTTCGAAAACAAATAGGCATCGGAAAGTTGGTTCCGAGCCAGACCTCATCATGTTGGTAATTTTTTCCAATTTTTCTATTTGACTATGTTTTTTTCCAGTCAAAGTGGGGTCTCTTTTTTGCACTCTGAGAGCCATAGAATGAGCATCCGAACTTCATTTTTCAAAAACTTTGTATCGTTGGAAAAATTGTTCTGTGCACTTTCCAGCCATATGAGTTTTATTTCCAGATTCTGTTCCATACATATTTTATTCATTTTTTTGTTTTTCAGCACTCTGGTGGATATCTTGGTTGTTTCAGGTCCTGGGATCTCTTCTCTGGGTAGGATGTCTCTATTTTGGTTCTCGTTTCTATTTCCAATCTTCTTATCATTGTAGCTTCATTAATGCAAATGCACTGAGATAAAGTGCCATCATGCATTGTTTACTTGGGATCTTGCATATCTTGTGCCTTGTTGTACATGCACTACTTATAAAGTGCCATGAGGGGGTTGATGTTTGCCTTTTGTTTGCCATCTACCTTTGTCCAGTGAGTGTTCCTTCTATGACATTCACCTCATGATGTGTGTCAAGTGAGTGTTCCTTCCACGACACTATGTACTTTCTCTGCACCTTCGATGTTCCTGGTTCTTTGTCATATAGTTCTTGTTGGTTTTTCTTTTCAGTGTACCTATCCCTCTGCCTCTTCAGCATTATGGGGAGGTTTGTCCTTTTGGTTCTAATGCTTCCATGGTTTGATTGATCATCTCTTCAGGCTTTGGTGTCCCATGCCATCAATATCTTCGAGTTCAGTTGTTTGCCCTTGTTTGCCATCTGATTCGAGTAGTGTCGTTTGAGGGCACTCATGCAAATTACAGTCTTCTCTACCTGGTCATATTCTATGCCAGTGGAGGTTCTTCAAATCGGCAGCTACTCTTCAACAATGTTTGCATCTATTTCATGCTTCAGTGGTGTTCTTCTTTCTTTTCCATCTCTTTTTGGAGTAGAGTTTTTTTCCCACTTGGTTTTCTCTATTTCTCCATTTCATAGAGATTTGGTTGTGATTGGGTACCTCATCAGGCCTTGTTGCTGGAACCTGAATTTGCCTTCATCATGTAGTTGCATTTTTTGCTTCATGCATTTAGTTTTTTAGCCACTCCCTAAGTTCATCTTAAGGGGGGGTGTTAGAGTTATCTTGTATTAGCTAATAATTATTTATTTAATTATTAGTCTATTAAACTCTATGTTTAAGCTAAACTTAGGCATTTAATAAATATTGTAGGTATTTAATAATTATTCTAATTATTAAATACACATTATCCCTTTAGGGTTTCTTTAGGGTTGCATACCTTTAGGGTTTCTAATATCCTTTTATAAGGATTGTATTGTACTTGTTCATAAAATTGATTCCCTTTCTGAATGATAATTTTCTTCTTCAGAGCATTTATGCTTTTTTGCTTTATGTGCTTCCATTCTTCTCTTGTGATAGGTATTTGCATGCAAGTGTTCTTGGGATCTCTGAAGTTGTATTTCCTCAACTTCTTCATTATCAATGTAGTTTTCTTTTGTTTTATCGATATCACTCTTTCGATAAGAATGCTTCTTTCGATGAGTTTCCTTCATGTTGCACCGATGGTATTATTTCCTCAAAAGCTTTCTCTCGTCAATGAAAACATCTCTGCTTTCTTCGATATCTTCTGTAGGTAAAATCATTGCTTTCGATGAGTCCTTTCTAGAGTTCATCGGTGTTCCCTTTCCTTCAATGCCCTTTTTATATTGATGAGACATTGCTGGGTCTCATCGATATTATTTGGATTTTGGATATTTTGATAGAATGCTATCAGATTTGTTTGATAACTTATGGGTTATTATGATATCAATACAAATAATGGTTTTTTCTAAAAATGGAGGGCTCTTGTAATTTAATCTTATGAATCAAGATATTTTACTTAATTCAAATTTGATGCTCAACAGTGGCTTTGACTGGGGATGGGGGCATGCGACGGATACCTTCAAGAATCTAGACTCTCTAGTTTATATAGGGCAAAATCAAAGGAAATGTGGTTTTTACCATGGGGGTGAGACCTAAACTACTGTACATGGAGAAGGCTATTTTCAAGAAAAGAAGTTTTTCAAGAATTGTCCATGTTTTGGTAGTTCCTGAACTTCTCCCATAGCGCTCTAGAGGAAATAAGAATCTTCCCCTACTTTATCCATTATCGCGTATGGTCCAAGCCATAGAGCCTCAAACTTGACATGCTTACCTTTATCTTGGCTCCTGGTGTTCCACATTAAAACCAAATCACCAATTTTAAACTTTCTCTCTATTATTCTTTTGTCATACATTTTTTTCATCTGATTCTAAATTTTAATGTTTTTCTCCTGTGCTTTTGTCCTGACTTCATCAAGCTCTACCAACTATATCAGCCTCTCCTGTAAAGGGTCATCAATCTCTATCCCTTCCTGTGATATGAATTTATGTATAGGTAGGAGGTTATCCAAAGGGAGTCTAGCCCTTTTACCATAGACCAGCTCATATAGGGACCTCCCTGTAGATTTTTTTATTGTTATTCTATCTGCCCATAATGCTAGATTCAGTTTTGAGTCCCATGCCCTTTTATTTTGTCCTAGCACTCTTTTGATAATCTTTAGGATGTTTTTGTTACTAGACCCAGCTTTCCCATTACCCTGAGGGTGGTAAGGGGATGCATGAGATATTGTAATGCCATATTCTTCACAAAAGGTATTGAATTCTTCGAACTTGAAAGCCATGTCGTTATCAGAGATGATCCTTGCAGGAACACTGAATCTAGTAATGATATTTTCTAGTATGAATTTTATCACTATTTTACTGGTGGCTTGTTTAGTAGGTATTGCTTCCACCCATTTGGTAAAGTAATATGTGGAAACCAAAATCCATCTATGTCCTCCACTCAACTTTTCTGATATCTCTCCTATAAAGTCCATTCCCCACTATTGAAATGGTTCTTCAACCTGCATTGCTCTTAGTGGGAGTGATCCTTGATACTTCATTTTGCCTAAGAATTTCAGACAAGCCTCACATTTTTTGACATAAGCATAGGAATCATTGAAGACACATGGCCAAAAATATCCAGCTCTCAATATCTTGTGTGCAATAGTTTTGGCTGAAAAATGACCACCACAAACCCCTTCATGCATCTCTTGTAGGATCTTCTCTGCTTGGTGTTCATCTAGGCATAACAGCAATATACCATCTCTATTTTTCCAATACAAGTGTCCATTGATGATCACATATTTTGCAGATTTTAGTTTTAATGTTCTCTTTTGATTATCAGTCATACCATCTGGACATCTTATGTGCTTGAGATAATACATGATATCTACATACCAAGCTGTATTTTCAATACTGAAACTAGCTTCATCTAGTCCAACCTCATTTACCTGAAATTCTTCAACCCATGCTCCTACCATAAGTTTAGCCAATCCTTGACCTTTGATAACTTGTGAAAGCTTGAGCTCAATATTGAATTCTTGAATCTGGTTGATCCATTTACATCTTTTTCATGTGACCTTAGTTTGTCTAAATATGTCCTTCACTATTGCATTAGGAACATATGCTATAACTTTTGTGCCTACCAAATATGGTCTGAATTGTTTTACTGCTTTTACCAGGGCATAAGTTTGTTTTTCATTTAGGTCATATTTAATTTCGGATGAATTCAGTGATTACTGAAATACGCAATAGGTTGTTCACAATTGTCCTGGTTCTTTTGTAATAACACTGATGCCACTGTATGATGAGATGCAAATGAAAAAATTAAAAAAGGTTTATTGAAATTTGGGGATATCAATATTGGTGCCTCAGATATTCCCCTTTTTATATCCAGAAATGCATCTAATGCCTCTGAATCCCAATCAATCTTAGCTTCCTTTTTCAGCATCCTCACTATAGGTTTTATGATATCTGCAAAATTAAGGATGAATCTTCTGACAAAATTGATTTGTCCCAAAAATGATTGAACAAATTTGATAGTCTTAGGGATAGGTATTTCATTTATTGCAGCTACTCTTTCAGGGTCAAATTTCACCCCTTCCTTGGACACTATATGTCCCAAGAGCTTCCCTTCTTCAACTACAAAATGACATTTCTTCGGATTGAGGGAAATTCCATATTCCATAGCTTTCTTGAATACTTTCTCAAGGTGATCGCAATGATCTTCAGCCCTTTTTGAATAAGATGTTAAATCATCCTGATACACCACCATTATTACATCAATTAGTTCTGCAAATGCTACATCCATTGCCCTTTGAAATGTTGCCCTTGCATTTGTTAATCCGAATGGCATTCTTGCATATATATATATGTGCCCCATGGTGTTGTGAAAGTTGTCTTATATTGTTCATCTTCTTTAACTTTTACCTGATTATACCCCGAGAACCCATCCATCATGGACAATAAATCACATCCAGTTACTTTCTGCAACATATTATCCATGTTTGGCAAATGATAATTATCTTTTAATGATGATATGTTTAGATTTCTGAAGTCCACACATAGTCTTATGTCCCCATTTTTCTTTCTAACAGGTACCAAATTTGAAACCCAAGTAGAGTATCTACAAGGTTTAATTATCCCTGCATCTTTCATTTTTATTATTTCCTCTTTCATCTTAGGGAGTAAAGTGGGGTTTATAGGCCTCTGCTTTTGTTTGAATGGTTTAGCATCAGGCTTAAGAGGTATCTCATGTTGGAAGAGATCCTCCTTGTATGCTTTGAGGTCATCATAAGACCATGAAAATACGTGCTTATATTTTCTGAGTAACATTACTAATTGCTGCTTCATTTTAGGAGTCAATTTATTACTAATAAAAACATGTCTTGGTGATTCTTTGCTTCCCAAATTAATCTGATCAACATCATTTTCTTTGACTGAGGTTCCTTTGATTTCAACTTTGTCTTGTATTTTGAAAGCTCTTTCTAATGCGACTAGTCCTCTAGGTATTTTATTAGATTTTAACTGTATGATTTCTTGTCCCAACAAAGTCTCTTTCCCATCTGTCATCTCTACAAAATCATTGAAGTTGATAGATTGTGCTTGGTAGTGATCCACACAATGTAAGAATTTTAACAAATCATTGTCATCACAAAAAACTTGCCAGTTATACAAGTTATCTAGAACAGAAGGTCTGACTTTTATTTCCATTTCTGAGACTCCATTTAGTGTTATATCATTTACCTTCAAAGCAACATTGGCCAAGAAGTCAGCCATGATATTCTTTGATCTGTTAATCCAACTTATTTGGAAAGCAACAAATAGTTCCATGGTATCCCATACATCATCCCTATATTGTTTCAACCTAAGATGTTTGGAGTCATACTTTTGTTTGATTTGAGATATTACTAGTTCTGAATCCCCAAAGACACTGAGCAATTTAATTCCATGCTTGGTAGCCACATTAAGTCTAGTGAGTAAGGCTTCATATTCTGCAATATTATTTATACACTCAAATATCAGTTTGAAAGAATACTTGAGTGTCTCTCCATTTGGTGAGATAAATAAAATTCCAGCCCCACTTCCTTCTTTGCTACATGATCCATCAAAGTACATCTTCCATACTTGATCTTTACTCTTCTTGACTGTAGACTCTATCGGGGTCAATTCTCTCAATTTTGTTTTCATCAACTCTACTTTGAAGTTGTCCATATCTGACTGGATGAAACATACCGAATCAATAGGTTCCACCTCCTCGATGATGTATTCAGAGCGAGGTTCTCTCTCAATCCTTACCTCCTGTCCATTTATTGGTATAGTAGCATATGA
This sequence comes from Cryptomeria japonica, assembly GCF_030272615.1. NCBI lineage: Eukaryota > Viridiplantae > Streptophyta > Pinopsida > Cupressales > Cupressaceae > Cryptomeria > Cryptomeria japonica. The sequence continues at coordinate 391,816,606 of NC_081413.1, forward strand.
TAAGTCTAGCTGGACATGGCCTCCTATCAGGTTCAACCATTGTCTTGATAATAACATACCATAGTTAGGAGGGACATCAACCACAGTGATGTCTATTTTATAAGATGCTTCTGGACATGCTGCCAATTTGAATTCAAGATCCTTCATGACACCAACCACTGGGATGGAACAGTTATCCATGGCACAGCATTTACCAAAATTTGTGTCCACTAGTTCAACCTGAGATGTTTGGAGGCATACTTTTGTTTGATTTGAGATATTACTAGTTCTAAATCCCCAAAGACACTGAGCAATTTAATTTCATGCTTGGTAGCCACATTAAATCTAGCGAGTAAGGCTTCGTATTCTGCAATATTATTTGTATACTCAAACATCAGTTTGAAAGAATACTTGAACGTCTCTCCATCTGGTGAGATAAATACAATTCCAACCCCACTTCCTTCTTTGCTGCATGATCCATCAAAGTACATCTTCCATACTTGATGTTTACTCTTCTTGACTATAGACTCTATCAGGGTGAATCCTCTCAATTTTGTTTTCATCAACTCTACTTTGAAGTTGTCCATATCTGACTGGATGAAACATACCGAATCAACAGGTTCCGCCTCCTCGATGATGTATTCAGAGTGAGGTTCTCTCCCAATTCTTATCTCCTATCCATTTATTGGTATAGTAGCATATGATAAGTCTAGCTAGACATGGCCTCCTATTAGATTCAACCATTGTCTTGATAATAACATGCCATAGTTAGGAGGGACATCAACCACAATGATGTCCATTTTATAAGATGCTTCTGGACATGCTGCCAATTTGAATTCAACATCCTTCATGACACCAACCACTGGGACAAAATGGTTATCCAAAATCTGTTGGGTCTCAAATCAATAGATTGGATAGGTTCTAAGGAAATTCCAACTCCTATTATCAAACCCTCCAATTGACTTGGCCAACTTATAGAGTGAACCTATTTGGTTACTAACTCTCTCACTTTAGGCTCTGTAGGACCTAGGCGGAAATACCTACTCACTAGTTGTTCCTTCAACTAATGCTTTTTATAGCAGATTTAGTGTCTTAATCCGATATCTCCTAGTCTCAAAATGGCATAAGTTTCTTAAATAAGCTGATTTCATATGTGTGTATTGATCTATGTATCTTACAAAAGTATATATGTTACACTTTGGCTAAATTACCTACTATACCTACTCTACTAATCCTAATGCTTATAAGTAAAGGTTGATTGGTATGGTTAAAGGGTTTGTTTACAAATGATCAGTGCCTATCCTCTTATTTGGGCTACAGAGTCTTATATTTCTTCAGGACTTACTGTGTAAACTTATGAGACAGTTTTTAAACCCACCCCCTCTCAGCAAGTTTGTCAGTTAGTGTTTCTTATGAGCTCTACTTCAATGTCTATATTGTAAACTGCTTGAATGAATTTAACCCTAACTTCAAGAGGCCATCCAAGGAAGAAATACAAGAAACAATTACAATTCACAAGTAAATCTTTTTTGATCCAAATCTACAATATGAAACACAAAATTTCACTAGAAGAACACAAATAACCTTATCTCCTTTAGATAATATCACAAGCAACTACCTTCTAAAAATATGTTAACTCTCAACACATATGAGAAAGAAAATGCAACTCATTATTTTTGATAAAAAATTTAAAAGTACAAAATTGCCTCCACCTCTTGTATCTCTATCCTCCCCTCTTTACATTTTACATCACACATATATATGTGGTTGAATGGTTTTCATACCCCTTTGAGTGAAAAGACACCCCCCTTTTAAATAAAAATAATTCCAAATCCCGAAATTGACTCAGTTTATGTAATTAATTGTCACTTTACAAGTTGTTTAGGCATATTAGAGGTGTTTTAAGGCTATTTTATGGGTATATAATGGATAAATGGTCTTTAAATGATGTAAATACCCCCTTTGGTGCTTCACAATTCATTTTTTATGCCCATTATTATGTTTATGTTATGGTTTCATATTGTGCAACAAATATAAAACATATTACTTGTACCTATTCAATATATATATATATATATATATATATTTAGAATTTTTCTTGTTCCTTGTCTTGGAATCTGGAATTCTAAAAATTGCAAAATTTAGGGTTCCAATAGTGGCTCTGTCTGGGGATATATGCCCCTTGTGGGCATAGCAAGAATTCAGATCTCTGGTAGAGCAAACCATGCGCCTTATTCATTGACCTGTTTTGGTGGCCTCAAGCCCCAAAAACTGAACACTAATTCTTTCCTCTATCAAACATCTGATTCTCATCATGAAGTAGTATAAAAACTTTGAAATTAGTGATATCACCTGAGTGGCAATTCCTATCATAAGATGCATCATCCATCCTTATTTTATAAGGATTCTTTATTTCACCTGGATTAGCATTATCCCCTATTCCATAGGAAATGGTATTTATACTTTTACAAAAGTTTTCTTCTTGTGGCATCCGCATATTCTTCATCTCTATTTTATTGGAATGCTACATATTATCTAACTAGTACTTCTTTTCACCTTTTATTTTATCTCTATTTGATGTACCGTCCTTTTGTAACTCTCTTATTTTTGTGGTCCTTTTATCACGTGACTTATTCATATTATTACCCATGTTGTCTTCACACATGTTTGTATTGTCCATACTATCTGAAATTTTTTCTTCTTCATCATATAAAGGATTTAAGAATACATGAAAATCCTTTTCACACATACCATGGCAGTAGGGAATATGATTTTCCTCTATCACTTCATCACATAAGGGGTTTGAAAATATTTGAAAGCCATTTTCAAATTCACATACCTCTTCTTTATCAATTGTATCATCAAGGTACTCAGGTATGGATTCACTTTCCTCATGACTGGTACAATATTCTTCATCAATGTTAGCAACAATTTCTTCGGGTTCTGACTTGTACTCACAAACATCATCAATTGCTTCTTCATCAGATGGTACTTCCAAAGGGATAAATGATTCTTCTATATATTCATCTTCATTTGCATCTCTTATGTTGATGTTACTGGTCTCACGCAAATCATGTAGTTTTTTAATCATTTCTTCAAGAATTGAACATGCTTCCAAACTGTCAGACCCACATTCTCTCACGATCAATTCCTCCAATATAGCTGAATTAAGTTGTATATTATTAGGCATTTGGAAATAAGTCACCATTATTCTACCAATCAGTTTTTATATAGATTCACCTTCCTCTATTCTTAAGTTGTAGATTGCATTGCCACAATCATAATCCGATTGAATCTGATTTTGGTATGGAGAACCAATTGAAGGGCTAGCAACTGAAGTGTTGTCCTCTATTACACCGTAGAATTTTTCCATGAACCACCACTCAATTTATTCCCATGATGAGATACTTTGTGGGGGTAACAAGCTTAATGACTGCTCTGCAACATCCTCCAATGTTAGCACAAACCATTTCATGATCGTTTCTTCTAAGTAGATTCTGAAGGTCTCAATAAACCAATAAAATGATTTTAGATGCCCAATTGATGATTCCCTTTCATCTCCATGGAACCTCGGCATACAAATCTTCAACTCACAAGGAAATGCATATGGATACTCAGGGATGTTACCGAAATCCAATGGCTTAAAACTTCTTGGAATATTCTTGCCTCTTTGTTGCTGTGGTTGCCACTATGCATATTTTTCTGGAGATGCTTCTCCATAAAAATATGGATATTGAAACATATTGAATGCTACTGATCTTTTTCATTTAATTTTCCTTTTTACAGAGTCACCACCTCTTTCATAGAGGACATAAGTTATTTCTTTCTTCTAAGTTCTCTCCCACAGTAGAGTCTTAATAATTCTTCCCCAGCAGAGTCGCCAATCTATTGGGTCTCAAATTAATAGATTGGATAGGTTCTAAGGAAATGTCAGCTCCTATGATCAAACCCTCCAATTGACTTGGCCAACTTATAGAGTGAACCTATTTGGTTACTAACTCTCTCACTTTAGGCTCTGCAGGACCTAGGTGGGTATACCTACTCACTAGTTGTTCCTTCAACTAATGCTTTTTATAGCAGATTTAGTGTCTTAATTTGATATCTCCTAGTCTCAAAATGGCATAAGTTTCTTAAACAAACTGATTTCAGATGTGTGTATTGATCTATGTATCTTACAAAAGTATATATGTTACACTTTGGCTAAATTACCTACTATACCTACTCTACTAATCATAATGCTTATAAGTAAAGGGTGATTGGTGTGGTTAAAGGGTCTATTTACAAATGATCAGTGCCTTTCCTCTTATTTGGGCTACAGAGTCTTATATTTCTTCAGGACTTATTGTGTAAAATTATGAGACAGTTTTTAAACCCACCCCCTCTCGGCGAGTCTATCAGTTAGTGTTTCTTATGAGCTCTACTTCAATGTCTATATTGTAAACCGCTTGAATGAATTTAACCCTAACTTTAAGAGACCATCCAAGGAAGAAATACAAAATTTCACTGGAAGAACACAAATAACCTTATCTCCTTTAGATAATATCACAAGCAACTACATTCTAAAAATATGTTAACTCTCAACACATATGAGAAAGAAAATGCAACTGGTTATTTTTGATAAAAAGTTTAAAAGTACAAAATTGCCTCGACCTCTTGTATCTCTATCCTCCCCTCTTTACATTTTACATCACACATATATATGTGGTTGAATGGTTTTCATACCCCTTTTGGTGAAAATACACCCCCCTTTTAAATAAAAATGATTCCAAATCCCTAAATTGACTTAGTTTATGTAATTAATTGTCACTTTACAAGTTGTTTAGGCATATTAGAGGTGTTTTAAGGCTATTTTATGGGTATATAATGGATAAATGGTCTTTAAATGATGTAAATACCCCCTTTGGTGCTTCACAATCCATTTTTTATGCCCTTTATTATGTTTATGTTATGGTTTCATATTGTGCAACAAATATAAAACATATTACTTGTACCTATTCAATATATACATATATGTATTTAGAATTTTTCTTGTTCCTTGTCTTGGAATCTGGAATTCTAATAATTACAAAATTTATAGTTCCAACAAGATGCTTGAGAGGTTATTGACTCATCCAATGAGATTAGGGTGGGGATCATTCTTACTCACTCATATGCATCATGAGATGCATGAGATTATGTATCAGGAGGGGAAGAGTATGGCAACGGGTGTGTTAGTTTTACAGATATGGGCATGGGAGCATATCCTAGTATGCAGACCTATTGTAGATGATTCTAGAGAGGTGCACCAACCTATTGTATGTTTCTATTCAGGTTATGTTACTCAGCCCCACCTGGGCAAGACTAATTATTGGAGGAGGCAGTTTGATGATTTGATTGGTGTAGTATGGAGACCGTATAGGGGTCTAGAGCTATGGGATGATTGGAGAGCATAGAGGAAGGATATGTTTATGACTCGACCTCTTATTGGTAGTTTGGTGTCTATTATTGAGTGGTTTGTAGTATCTAGGGTGATGAGATAGTATGGGAGACCACAAAGTATATCCTAGGAGTTCACATCCTATTCTCAATATGAAGAGGAGGAGAGATCAGGATGGGCACCGAGATTGTCATATGCACTGAGAATGTAGGAGTTAGAAGGTTTACAACCGTAGAGATGGGATTATATATAGGATGTGGCAGATGCGGGGGCATTGCCCCAGTATAGAGATTGGTTTTAGAGGCATCCATTCCCTCAATTTACAGATCTTGGAGAGCATGCATATCTTATAGAGGAGGTTGAGGATGATGCACCTGCATAGGCATAGGTACCAGGTCACGTACAGGGACAAGGGAAGGTATAGGGACAGAAAGAGAATGTACCTAGGCAGATAGGAGGCAATCCTGGTGCTAGTAGTAGCAGGGCAAAAATGGGAGGTCAACAATGATAGAGAGGGGAGGGTCGATCTTTAGTAGCTAGTGGGGTTGAGGCTAGAGGTTCTAGTGAAACAAAGGTTGGAGGTGAGGAGGAGAGAGGGGCTTCTAGGTAGGTTAGGCAATAGAGAAATGAGTAGGGAGGCAAAGAGGGGGATGTTGGGAGAGAGTAGGGAGTATCAAATGTAGTATGGTCTTTGAGGACTAGGTTGATAGGTTTGTAGTCATAGTTGACAGTGGCGTAGACGCAGCTGGCAGAGCAAGACCGACATCTTATAGAGGTGAGAGTAGAGCGAGATTCTCTTCAATGAGAGGTTTTGCATCAGATGATCCATGTAGCTTATAGTGTAGCGGTCCCAGTAGCGCAACAGGTTGTTTCATATTCTCAATATTTGGCTTGATCTGAGGGATCTAGGGCACCTAGATAGGACGTCGGTCAATAGGCACCACCTCCTCCACTCAGTGATGAGGGAGAGATAGAGAGATAGATTTTCTATATCTACTAGATTTTGTTATATAACCCATTTTTTTAGCCTATACGATTCTTGCTCCGATGAGACATTGTATTTGACAGTTGATATCATGTGTACTCTTAGACACCGAGATTATGATGAGATATACGAGCTCTTGATTTAATTTCATTGTACTTGTGTTGATTGATTATGAGATGTATTTATATATGCTTTATTCTATATGTATGCATATCTTTTCAGTATGGATGTATGTAATGCATATGAATATGGATGTTTCTATTTTTGTTTCTTTTTCAAATGCAATAAATGATGAAAATGAGTAACTAGTAATGCAAATATTTAGTTTTTTTAATGCAATAATATGAATGTGAATAAATAATGAAATGTATGGATCTATATAAGATGCTCATGTATGCAGCTAACATCTCAATACACAAGTACTCTATCAGAGGAACGATGATGAAAAAGAGATCACTTCATTGAGAAATGATGATTGCTTCAAACTCTCATTCAAAAGATAAAGAGATCATTGTTATCATGCTAAAATCACTTGAAATGCATAAAATTTAGAATGAATTCAACCTAAACTTAGTCACTGGATTTGGTATGCTTAATTTTCATCACTGAGCATTTTAAAAACACAACAGGCAAAATAGAGTTCCTTTCTTTCATATGCAATATTAATTATCTTGTCCACAATGACCCTTTTTTCGTTCATATCCTTGGACAGATTACGCATGCATCCAGATTGCACATTAAATAAATTCCCTCAAACAGACAAATAAATGACTTCAACCTCCTTGTAGCATACAAATAAGCGGAGTCAAGGTATGTGTGCCGATTTCACCTTGATATGAAGGCACTTATCATAGACACCCAACTGATTAGATGTTTATAGATCATCAGAATCACTCTTACAAGTAGAAAAAAAAGAAAACTATTATGCCCCCAATCCTTGCTCCTCTTAGTCAAGATAGACTTCCTTGACTTAGTTAGAGGGAATAATAATCAAAACCAATGTAAAAGACAACACACAAAGAAAATTTCAATCATATCTCAAAGAGTTTAGTGATTGTTTTACAGTAGTCTTGTTTTGCTTGTTTACTCAGTGATAAAACTCAAAAGTAGTTTGGAGACAGGTGATTGACTCAGAGTGGATGACCTAGCACTATCGACAGAAAGATGACTTGGTTAATAATGCTTAGGACATGGAGATTGATCAGTTTCAATCCACGAGGGTTCCAAGAGAACTAGGATGTCACAAAAGTGACCAAAAGATATAGAAAAAATGTAGCACTTCAGTACAAGAGATAAGACTAACTTGGATGAAATCCAACAGACAAACTGATCTATGTCATTGTTTTGATTTGATGATCATTGATAGGAATGTCTAGTTTCAAAAAGTACCCCGTATAAGACCGATCTGTCTGGTTTTGAGTGTACTCTTCCATGTATAAGACATGTTGATGTTTGATAGAGTTTGATAGATTGATTAACAAGACATGCGATAAGTTTGGTTGCAGACTTTGAGAGTTTGTTTGTTGTTGATTTGGCTTGAAGGATGGTCTATGCTTTCTTTCTTTGATTTTTCAATTTTTTATTTTGTGAGTTTTTTTATTTTTAGGATTTTGTTCAGGACTTTTTATAATTTTTAGGATTTTTTTCAGCTATTCCCCTAGTATGCAGACCTATTTGACATGATGATCCACAGAATGCATGTGGAGACAATGAATTTTTGATATGACCTATGTTAATGCAATATGCATGATGAAGATGCATTACCTATTTGAAAAAGGATGACCGTGTTTGTTCAGAATTTTGTAATACACCAATTGAATTGGAGGTACAAAAAAATTCATAAATAAGAAGTCAATCGATCCGTAAGGTCCCTTGGAACATCCAAATTAATACACTTAGTGACTAGGATTTACAAATGGAGATGCAGAAAAATTCCCCATAGATTCTTGAAACTTTGATCTTCTTTAGCCCATGTGAGTGCAAATGAGTTAATTCCTCCTCTTGTGTTCACAAAAGATCCTTAGTATCCTATATGACTGGCTATGTGGATTATTCTAACTTCAAAAGCATCCCGAATAGAGCCTCGCTACCAGCAAGCTTTTAGAGATTCAACGAGGTTATAGACTGTAATTTCTTGAATATTGCTCCATTGATAGCAAGCATCCCTAGCCTTGATAGAGTTACTTGCATGTTCCCATAGTCAATATTTTTTTGTCGCACTTTGTATGCATGACATTTTAATTATATATCATTTCTCTTTTGCCTTGAGATGAATATTTGGCATAACACTTTTTCTTTTTTCTTTTCTTGTCTTGACTTGTAAGTAATGAAACCTACTTGGGTGTGACAATTACAGCGACACTGAAGTAGAATGTTAGATTTTTCATCAGTCATATGATCAACTAGGTTTCTAGAATGAATTAGAGATTTTGTTAATGTGTTTGAGATATAGCAATTGATAGATTTTGGGTTAACGTCTCAAATAGTGAAATCACTACCCAACCATAAGTAAAGTGTCATCACAGAGTAATGTCGAAAATGAATGACCTTAGGATGTCCAAGACTTCATTTCTGAATATCTAAGAAAGGAGATAACCCTTGTTTGTCCTGAATGCAAACAAATGATAAACTTGGACAATTGTCTTGTTTTATTAATGCTACTATATGCAAATGCATAAATTTTGTGAATGCAATTCATTTAAAAAAAGAAACTATATGTGATGTAGTTCTTTTAAGAAAATTATATGCAATGCAAAAAGAAAAACCAAAACTAACCCAACCCTTACATATATATTGTTTAAGGTGCATGTTGTTCATAGGGTCAGAAAATTTTGTGTAGGTAGTTCATCTGTCTTTACTTGAAGAGTCAGATGAAGATGTCTTTTCCCATAGGATATAAGGACTCAACTAAGTATACATGTTCATATCCAATGTTGATTTCCTTATTTTTTGGATTTTGTGATGAAAGTAGGGTAAAGTCTTATGCAAAGGATTGGATAAGGGGGATGGAAGGATGAAAAAAAGGTGTCGGGTAATGGACCAGATATTGAAAGTTTGGTGCATGAGTGAATGGAAACATTTGCGAGATCACCATTGGCACACATCTTGAGGGATGGTGGATTGATGGAGGAAAAGTGGATCTCAGATTTTGAGATTTGGATGGAGGAACAACTAGGGATTTTGGGATATAAGGATCCAAAATGGATGAAAGAGGTGATGGAGAAATAGATTTGGAAGGTTGGGATGGAGGAACAACAATCTTGGTTGTTGATTTAGATTTTTATTTAGACTGTTGTGCTTCAAGGAGATGCTTAGGGATCCACATGGTTTTTGATTATTTATGCTTTTGCATTTTCTTGGAATGAATTGCTTCTACAAGTGCCTTAGGAACCCATATAGCTTTTGATTTTGCTTTCTTTTTCTCAGTAAGCCTTTGTGTCCTTCTAGATGGATGGAAGGTACGTGAAGATGTATGCCTTTGTTGATCCTGCATAAGGGATGAAGGAATATAGGGTCCTAAAATGGATGGAAGAGATGAAGGGGAAGGCGTGTATTTGGATTTTGGTTTAATAGGGTTACCAACATCCTTAGGAATGTCATCGAGGCCATGACCTTTAATATTTTCTTTAATATGGAGAGTTTCTTTCTTGTGAAGGTATACCCCTTTGTGTTTATAAATTTTTTGACTTGTAGGATCATGAGAGGGATTTGTAGGCATGACGGATTTGTGAGGCGAACATGGAGGATTATGACAAGAAGATGAAGGGATACTTTGATCTTGACATGGAAGAGGACCATTGGATAGAGCAGGAAGGGTGTTTGACTCTTCGTTTTGAAAAGGATCATTTGAAAGGGTGGAAGAGGCATCATGATCTTGCTTAGGAAGGATGCTTTGCTCTTAAGATGGAAAGGGATCATCTTGGAAGAAATGGAAAGGTATAAGGGAATCATCATGGGATGCTATGGAGATAGGATCTTTTCCAACCATTAGATGGGATGGCCCTTGAGATAGCCTTGGAGGATCAACATGAGAAGATTCATCATTAGGTTCATTATTTGAGGGATATAGTATGGATTGTTGTTGAGAAGCCTTAACAGATGGAGGCATCATGGAAGAGATGGAGGCTACATGTGGGCCATTCTTAGACACAAGTTCATCATTTTGATCATGCTTGGCAATGACATCTGGTTTCTCTTTAGGTGAATTATTATGATCTTCAATTTCAATAACACCATCATCAAGGAGGTCTTGAATTTTATGTTTTAATTCCATACACATTGAAGTCTTATGTTTTTTATGCCTATGGTATGCACAGTAATTACTCAAAATATCACATCCCCGTGTGGTCTTGTATGTTTGATTGATAAATTATTTGACAAGGATTCTGCAAGAAACCGGTTAGACTATGAAAATATCAAGCAAACAGAAGACAATTCAGGGTTAGCGTCAGTATCATCAAAATTTAATTCAAGAAAAACCCTGAAAAAGTAATTTGTTTTTCAAAAAATCTTAATCTAACTCCTCAAACCTACAAGAAACTGTTAGAAACCTGCAAGAAGAAAAAGTTAGTGAAATATCAAATCTCTTGGTGGGCTTACAGAAGCCTAATTTCAAATCTCGGTTACAAATTTTTCACTCCTAATGCTAAAATGCCCTGAAATTTGACTAAGTCTAAAATTTTTAAGATCCTCCAAAAACTAGATTTTGCATTATAACTCCTGGGGGTCTGAAACCCTCTCAAACATCCTAACAATATATATGGAATATAACTTTAAGTATAAGAAAGAGAGAAGAGAAGAGGAAATGTTACTTATACTTAAACGTTATATTCCATATATATTGACCTTCCACAAGCCTAATTTCAAGCCTAATTTCAAGCAAACTCTTAAACAAAACTCTTTGTTTTTCATCCGACAGAATAGTAACTCCTACGAGTATTCTCACCTGACTATACGAGAATTCTCACCGAACTGAACAAGTAAACCCAAAAGCAAATGACAAAATTATTTACTCGTACAATTACTCCCACAGAGTCGAACGCCAAATATTAGAACTCGTCCTGTATGTTGCAGAAACTCCTACGGCCTTTGGAAGAGACTATATGAACGAGACCTAAAAAAAATTAAAAAATGATTTTGAAGCCAAAAGATTAAATTCTGAGCCCCATGGTGGGCGCCAAAAATGTGTTTGTGAAAAGTAGATAAGTATATGCAAGTTGTAAGACACAACATTTCAATTAAGTCATTGCATGCATGGTTAGACAGATATAATCATGAATATAAAAACCATAACAAATTGACCTATTGCCTTCTAAAAAATGCGAGTATAGACTTGCTCTCAGATTTGTCTAAGCAATACCAATGACTAGACTACACCAAGACAAAGGATTTAACCTATATGAGCACAATAATAAGCTAAATGTATGCAAGATTAAGCTAGATGAATGAATATTAAGCTAGATGAATTCAAACAATCATGATTAAACTAAATCTGCAAAAAGCTAAACTAGATGCAATAATATCAAAGCACAATATCTTTAATGACTCCAGAGCAAAAACTACACAATAACAATAAATCTCCAGGGTGTTTTGAATGAGAGATGAAGACTGAATTTATAGAGACTCAAAAGAGAGACCAATGGTCAAGATCGATTAGCAATGAGCAGCTGAGATTCCTTAAGAAAAAGCACAATTCAGGATAATGGAAATAATTGAGAGATTAGATTAAGTTAATCTTGAGATAGATTCTAATTATAGCTTGATTGAATGCATTCAGATTATAAGTTTGAGTTTGAATTGGAGATAAATTTAGTTGATTCCATGTACTTGAGATAAAAATAGGTGATTACATGAACATTTCTTTAATTTGCTCAAGATTTTTATTTAGAAAAAGGCTTTTTCAATGCAACTGAACCTCTTTCCTCAAGAAAAGCTTTGAGTTTTAATTTTAGAGAAAATGATTAATTCAATTTAATTGTTTTTATGATTTCTCAAGCTATCTCAATTTTAGAAAAAGAAATAAGTTTGATTTCTTCTCTCAATTTAATTATTTTCTTTTGTTTTCAATTTAACACTTTCTTTTGCATATTAATTCCTCTTTTTGTGATTAATCTCTTTTTGTAAATTAATTCTCTCTTTTATAATTAATTCTTCTTTTTTTGTGATTAAATGGCAACTTTATTTATTAATAAAATATGCTAAGATATTTAATTAAATAAATAGGATAATTGATTGAAATGAATTAATTAATTAAATAAATATTTAATTAATATAGAGTGATTTATTTGCCATGTAACATTAAGGATTTAATAATTAATTAATTAATTAGGTGCTCAAGGTTTATTTAATTGCCTTTGGTTAGGACCTTGGTGATGTTGTCGAGATTAGGGGCCTATGGTTTAGGTGACCATTTTTAGGGTATTACAACTATAAGGTTGGCCAAACTCTCAACCCTCAATTACAAAATTGCATCACACAATACATAAATCAACCACTGAACCAATAAAATACTATAGATGACATAGCATGGAACTAAACCAAATCCTTGAAGATGCAAAACCACCAAAAATCTTGCCAAGATCAATCGAAACACGTTACACCTTCAAAAATACCACATAACATGAAGAATATCACTAGACTCAAAAGATCTTCAAGAACGTGCACAAGGATCAATGCGGACCACCAAAAAAAAAGGACATGATTAGGAAACACCAACAAGCACATTAGAACCATCCGCAATAGCTACACCAACACCACTTAATCAAATCTTCATCTATCAACACGCTAACACTCAAGAACACTTATCAATAGCAATTCAGACTAGAAAGATAACTTGCGGAGCACCAAATCATGAGCCATATGAAATGAAGATACACATGAACATCCAAAAAATTCTCCCAAATCAGCCACCAAATATATAATCATACCGGACCACAACGGATCAAATACCAAACTCAACCAACCATAGAACAGAAGAATAGTCTTTATATCGAAATCCACAACTCAACCAAATCACCACATAACATCATGGAATTAATAAAGAATGAGGTATCTCTAGCTAATTCAGCATCCCATGTTGGAATAAATGAACACTAAGAGGGGGGGTGAATCAGTGTTCCTGTATTTACAAATTTGTTAATCTAATTCTTTAACCACCGAATGCACAAGTAAGAAACTGAAATGCAGAAAAAACAAAGAAAATATGCATATAACCATAAGACCAATATTTTTTATGTGGAAATACTGAAAGGGAAAAACCATGGTGGGATTCAAACCCACAATATTATTATACTATGGCCAGTAGTAAAAAAATATTACATGAGAGGAATGCACATGCATTCAGGCACACTGCCTAAAGCTCACTACTCACTTACAAAAAAGCTACAACCCAGAGGAAGGCTCATTGCCTTACAGACTAATAAAAAATGATTGCATGAGTAATGAACAAAAGAAAAGCATCTGACTATGCCAAATAACAGTTCCGGTTAGGCACAAAGTGATCCATTGTCATTGTCCTAATAAACTGCTCTGTTCTGCCCTGCTATTGATTTTTCAGATCAACAAAATTCAAGGTGCACATGTGAAACTACACTCAATTTATCTCAAAATCATCTCACACGTCATAGCCACACACAAATGCATTAACCAAGTTGATCTTATATATCCCCACTAGCAAAAATGATCTCTCACAAGTCATCTTCTCATAATATTAGAATATGAAACGTATAGCTTCAAGTCGACTCAAATCTTCACAAGACCATATTTTGGATCCAAAAAATATGATCACACACTTTCCATAAGTCGGTCCAATTACCTTGAACTTGCAAAAAACCACCATAATCACCTCAAAGAATCCGATTCACACATTACACCACCAATAATGAAGATAACCCCATTTTACTGCTCTACCGGATACCAAACCTTCTAACATGCTTAAGAGACAAAACTAGAGGATAGTATTGCATGATAATCTTCTTCCCATAATCAATCAACTTAACTCAAATTACTGGAACCAAAAACACATCACCGTAAATTAGAATTCTCACCAACACTGTACACAGAGTATCACCGACAGACTTATACCAAAACTTACTCAAGACATCCAGATATCCCAAACTCCATACCGGATAAGATCAATAGGCTGAGTTTCCATCAATGACAACTCTTAAGAAATCTCATGCACCATACATCATCAATCTTGACTAGAGAATCACCAGGATAGTGTCTTATGCTAACAATCTCCCCCTTTGGCATTGATGGCAACACTGTAAAAAATGCTCCAAAAACAGCAAGCAATCTGACAATTTGAATTATTTACACTCAACTGACTCCCCCTAAGAATAAGCATCATTTTTCATTGTTCTCTCCAACTCTCTCCCCCTTTGACATCAATGGAAAAGCATAGGAATCCACCAAAACTTATGTCCAAATGAATGCAATAATTTACATGAATTTAAAAATGTCTACATAAGTGAGATTCAAGGATTTCAAGTACTCGTTCCATCCTCTCAGGAAACAATCTAAAACATTAATCAAAGCACTAAACATGTATGCATGGACTCCAACACCTTTGAGATCATATGGCACCTATTTACCTAAATCATCGAGTGCATCCTGGTGAGCTCTAAGTAAGGTGTCCATTCGAGGAGTGATCAAACTTCTTAGTTCTCCCACTCTAATTAACACTTGCTCTTTTTCTTTATTCAAGCCCTTTATTTTTGTCAGTGAGATCCATTATTTGAGCTTCAAGGGAACTTGGAAAAACTAAATGAGGAGAAAATGAATGACCAATACTCGCTAGATTCCCTTCAAGATCTCTTATTTTCTTATCAATATTTGTTGTAAACTTGGGCAAAAATAGACATGATTTGAATATTTTACCGCCTTCAGCTAATGCATCTTCTACACTTTTCACCATGGACTTCAAAACTTCCCTATCAGCTTCAATTGTTTTCAAATAGGTTTGAAGCCTCATCTTATTGAACTTATTTAAAACCTTTATATTTGCAGCTTTCTCTAATGATACAAAATTGGATTCTACTCTATTTAACATCTCCCTAAGCTTATCGGAGGGTGAGTCATTGGAAATATGCTTAAGGTTAGGCAAAATTTTCTCCAAAACTGTATTTTCCAGAGATATCACCTCTTTCTCTTCTAAAGTGGACTTAAGTAAGTCCTCACTGGCCTTGATCTATGCAAGGGTGGCCAATTTTAGTTCTTGAAGAGGGGACAGGGTGCTCAGATCTATCAGACCATAAGAAAGATCATCCTCAACTGTAGTCTACTTTCCTTTATCAGGAACAATAGCTCTTGTCATGGTTGTCGGAGGCTCAACAGTTTTCTCTTCACCCTTCTCCTTCACAATTGCTTCATCCTTATCCTTTTCACCCTCTTTGCCAACATCTTTAATCTTTCCCACTTCACCTAACTCCTCAGCTATCATCTCTATAGTGATCTCAATCTCCAGATGATCTTGAGTAGCACCACCAGAGTTATCCACTGCTTGATTATCAAAGAGATCAACTGGATCTATAGATGACCCATCTTGCTGTCCACCAGGAACATTTGCAGGCACATCTGGGATAGATGGAGCATCCTTAGGCTCAAAGACTTCTTCTTGCTCTTATGGAATAGATTTTTCTTGAGAAGAGTCTTTCGGATTTACATCAACTCTCTATTCAATCAAAAATTATCTCAAAATTGATTCAGTTTCCTTTATCACCTCATCTATCTTCCCTATCATAAGCTTATTTACCCTCCTCTTGCTTCAAAATATATCCTTGGTAAGCTTCAATAACCGAGTGACTTCATCTCTAGAAATAACAAAAGATATATTTACTAGCACATATTCCTTTATTCTCTCATCCTCAAGTGAATTTGTATGTCTCCTTGCATCCAAAATGGCATACAAGCTCTTGGGGATCATAATGATAATTTTGTTAAGACCTTACTGAATTTATCCATATATTCTACAATAACTTCTTCAACAACTCATTGGTCTTTATCCTCAAAATTCTCATAATATACAAAAACATTTTTTAAATTACCATCTTTGAATATTTCATCAATTAACTGTTGCAAGGTCAATGGGGGCACTATATCAAATGTACCTTCTATCTTACCGAACTTAAGAGCCTAATCTATCTCAAATTTCTTCTTTTTGCTAGCTCTAGCCTTTCCAAATGGCTCTCCTTGTGACTTAGCTTTCTTGGTAGGAGGAGCATCACTAGATGTGGGCTTCCGGACTACCCTTGCATAGGTGGCAGTCTTCTTTACTTGTCTCACCTCTTCATTTGACTCTGTCTCTTCTTCTACTGCAACATATTACCTTGAAGATTTCTCCTTTTTCCTCTTCTCAGCTCCACCGGTAGATACTGTTGGTTTAGGCTTGGGAGGAGGTACCAACTTTTGCACACTGGAGGTAGGTACAAATTTTATAGGCTTGGCCTTGGACTGCTTGGGAGGAGATGGTTTAGATTGTGGCTTCACCAGATCTTCCTCCTTCAGAATTCTTTTCTCCCTTTCTCTCTGCATTACTTCTCTAGTTATACCCATTTGTTTGACCTCCTTTCTCACTTTCCTCTTCCTTGTGGGCCGAATGAACTTCATATGCAGGTCTAGGTCCTTTTATTGAAAAGTTCCAAATCTTTCTTCCTTCTAGTCCACCAGTTTGTTCAATATGTGTTGAGCATATGAATCAAGCCTAACAACGTCAACCTTATACCCCATGGGCATGATCTAGACTGTTCTAGGATCAATAGCCTCCATATGGCACTGATCCTTATCAACCATGAAACATATGGTCTTCTCATACTTCTCTACTATGGTTTTAGGAATTCTCTCTCTGGCTTTCATAGTAGCTTGGAAGTTCTTGAAATAGTCCCATAAGGTAGATATTCTCATCACATTGTCACCTATACCCATCAACCCTTTCTTAATTTGCACAGCCACCAGTTTGTCATACGCCCATTGGACTTTTCCAAATCCAGGGATCTCATTCAAGAAGTTAATGCTAAATAGAAAATAAGGGATCCAAACTTGAAGGTATGTTTCTTATCCTGTTTTATTTTCTTCAAGTTGCTCAACAATTCCCTTAGAAATACTAAACATAGATCACGCATTTTATCCTCCTTGAGCATCTGATATGTTGTGAATATAGAAGTACCAGAGACCGAGTTATTCCTACTAGATTGATACACCTTGTATCCCACCACCATTGAGGCAAATCTCACATCATGTTCAATAATGTCATTGATTGTCATTGATCGGTTGTCATATTGGGAACTGGTAACAGCTGCCACAGTGCACTTTCCTCAGGCTAGGAATCTCACTAGTTGCACTCAAGCATGTGACTGCCTGAATGACCTGCTTTGTGATCTGTCCAGCCAAATAAACTCATCATGAACCCTGCTAAGAATGTACCGAACCCTTGTCATGAAGAATTTTGTATCCTAGCTTCAGATTCCCAAGACTGTCTGGCATATGCTTGTTATAGAGTGTGAGCATGTTTGCGTTCCCAAGTTCTTCAATATCAGAATGAATTTATGCCCTTATATCTTTATTGTTAACAACATTGTACGAAACTGAAGAAAATGCTACTTCCGGATCATCTTCAACTAATTTGAAAGGATGCATTTTAAAAATGGGTCTTGCCCTCTCAGAAATATCAATTACCAGAGGGATAGCAATATCAAATGCAGATGCCATGATGATTTTAGGGTTTTAAAAGATAGCTCATGAATAGATAAATACCTCTTGATTCACAACCGAACACAAGAAATCACAGAATGATCGCTTCAAGCTCGGTTCTTACTATCAAATCTCTTTCACTATTCAACTCTTCTCTTTTCTCTCAATCGCAATATGAGGAATAACCTTTTGAAATGCCCTTTTAACTTAATTTTGAGTTGTAATTAATGCTCAACCTTAAATCTTCTGGTTAACTTACTTTTCATTATTTCATTCATCGGATTACCAAACCATCACAAATCTTCCAAATATCATCTGCATGCTTCATCTAGATCTTCAGCAACCTTCTAGAATTGATTACAGATCTCTGAAGAGGGGGTTCTACTGATCTACATGAAAAATTCCCCCTAAGGCCAAAAATCCCTAGTTACCAAATGAGGTTCCATCACCAGATTCAAGTGTGGAGCCATTCTGCACATTCTAATCTTCTTTCTTTACCCACATTTTCTTATGTTGATCTCTAATTTCATCTACCTTTTCTTTTCCTTTCTCATCAAATTTTTTCTTTTTCACCAGTGCATTCTTGCTTCTGCAATTTCTTGCAGTATGACCTAGTTTATTGCATGCATGGAAGACAACATTTCTCTACATTGGTCCAAAATTCATCTTATTTTGTCTCATTCTGCATTGGTTAGATATATATCCAAACATCCCACATGCATAACATCTCTTGTTCTAAAAATTGTTCATCATTCTGCACATATTTGACTTATGACCAAATTTCTTGCATTTGAAACATTGACCGGTAAAGGTAGGACCATTATTCATCCTAGTTCGGCATTGATTTTCCATATGACCAAATCTATTACAAGTAAAACATCTACCATTGTGTTGGATCTCAAATCAATAGATTGGATAGGTTCTAAGGAAATGCCAATTCCTATGATCAAACCCTCCAATTGACTTGGCCAACTTTTAGAGTGAACCTATTTGGTTACTAACTCTCTCTCTTTAGGCTCTACAAGACCTAGGTGAGTATACCTATTCACTAGTGGCTTTCGATGACTAATGCTTTTTATAGAAGATTGAGTATCTTGGTCTAAATTCTTCCTTGCCTCATAATGGTATCATTTCCTAGGAGAGGTGATTTTAGATGAGTTCAAGATTGTTGTTGTGGAAGCTATTTGATCTTTGTACTTGAAATTTATATGTATGTATACTATTGCTAATTGGTTCTATGAATTTTGCTCACTTATCCTGTAATTTTAATGCAAAGGTAATTAATATGGTAAAGGTTGCGATTTGTGAATGACTAGTGTCTTTCCTGTTATTTGGGCTATAGAGTCTTATATTTTTTTAGGGCTTAATGTATGATTTGTGAGATAGTTTTTAAACCTACCCCCTTTGGTAAATCTGTCAATTACTGTTTCTTATGAGATCTGTTAACTATTTATATCATAAACCACCTGAATCAATTTAACCCTAGCCTTAAGGGACCATTCAAGGAAGAACTACAAGGAACAATTACAATCCACGAGTAGATCTTTTTAATCAAAATTTATAATATAGGAACATAGACTTCACTATAAGAATATGAATAACCTTATCTCCTTTAGATAATATCACAAACAATTGCCTACAGAAAATGAGATAATCCACAACACATGTAGAAGAAAAATGACTGATTCTATTAAAAACTTCAAAATGGTACAATAGTATGCCAGAGGCTATAGTTTTTGTCCAGTATCTGATATTCTAATTCTTATCATCCCTTTATTTTTTTTCTTTTTACCTTTCTAATGTTACATATATATATTACATTTTAGGGTTGTAACCC
This sequence comes from Cryptomeria japonica, assembly GCF_030272615.1. NCBI lineage: Eukaryota > Viridiplantae > Streptophyta > Pinopsida > Cupressales > Cupressaceae > Cryptomeria > Cryptomeria japonica. The sequence goes on from NC_081413.1 coordinate 391,836,511, forward strand.
TTCACTTTGAGTGATGCAATCTTTCATTTGATTAACCATCTTTAATAGGTTAAAAATATTTTAATTTTAGTCCCTTTAATCTTCACACTTCAAAATAACAACACTCTTCCTGTGCTAGCAATCTTCGTGCTTGTATTTTTTACGGAAATTGGCTCCAAGATTTGGATACTTCTTTAATCACTCTTTAATTCATATTTTTTGTGAATAATACTTTATGACTAAAGTATTTCATAATACATTGACTATCACTCCTATTCCTTTTGTGGAAGAGTACAAGTAAAACAAAATCCCCTTTAACTTTGCATTTTACTCTTATAAGTGAAACAAAACCCTTTGGTAAAATATTTCCCTCATATTCTTTCACTTGTAATTATGAACTTATTTCACTGACCACATTTTTATTCCTAAAAATAATGCTTTTACTTAATGTTGGCCTTCATAATCTCATTGAATCATCTCACCAATTTAGAGGTTAATTCTCTCAAATATTCCAGAAGACATCTTTCCCTAGGAGAACATAATTCTTCTATCATTAGGGTAACTTATCGTGAATATTTCACCTTCCCATATTCAGTTTTTACTTAACTTGTCAAACTAATTAAAGATGATTCATTATTATTTCCCTTCAAGTCTTGTAAAATATTGAAGCAAATACCTTGGGTAGAATAATTCTATCCTTCTCAAATATTGGAAAACTATTACCTCTTCCATCTTTAATATTTTTGTCCTTCTTCAATTGAGAGGTTTTATCAAATTATTATTTGATAATTTTTTCTACTGAAAACTAGTTTTGATAAAAATGTCCACAACTTTTTCAGAATTGAAGAATTTCAAAATGTTCTGGAAAGCTGGTGTCGAGGAGAAACTAGTCAAGAAAATCATTCTGAAAAATTCATCTTCATTGATGAGAAGATTTGATCATAATATGACGAGTTCTGATGTTATGTTTAAAAAAAAAGAAATTAAAACATTTCAAACCATTCCAACACATTTATTTTGTGCATATTGTGGAGTTGTAGCATATTGTGAGGTTATAGCCTGGCATACCATGTCTGTTTTACCTTTTCATGAAATAATTCATAAAAGATACATCTAACTGCATTTTTGCCTTTGTAAAATTAATTACTCTATTGGTGTAATAATAATTCAACTTAGCATATATCAATCCCTCTTCAATATGCAAATGGATAAACAATTACCTTTTAAATGTGAAAACGTTATCTGAAAGGTTTTCATTAATTACCCTTGGTTGATTGTTCTCTCATATAATTTTATTTGTAACTTCACACCCACTTAATCTTCACACTTTTACCTTCTTTAAATGAAACACTTTTACTTGGCTGCTATGTTTTTTCACTTATCAAAATCTCTTTATGAAAGTATATTCATCTCTCACTAATATATCTTCTTCATGAAATTTGGTCTTACACTTGCTAATTGTATTCGCTTGGAGGTTGCTGGAACCTTGGGGGCCCACCAATATTTTGTATTGTGTTAATCAAAATCTGCAATACTATTTCGTTGTAACATAACATTTCGGAGAAGCTATTTTTTGTTATGTAGATTAGCCTTGTTTTGTCAATAAAACAATTGAGCAAACTCTCCTCTCTGTGGGGTCCACCACTTTGGCTCATATTAACCAACTTAATGGTTTTCGTTTTACCATCACATATATAGTTTATATATATAAGATCATTTCTTATAATGCTCCATAATGATTAATTTAAATCATTATTGATTGATTTAAATTTTGATTTCTCTTGAGTGTTATTCCTCTTCAAACATATAATGTGTCCATTTGAAATATTATTATTGGAATTCGAATAACAAGCTATTATGGGTTTGCACAGATGAAAGTTGATCCCCTTTTAAAACTATATGCTGAGATCTACCCTTATGGGAGCCACATTTATCCCCACATATAGTAAACATTTGGTTTCACTAATATCAAATATATTAATTTGAATTATCAAATTTCATAAAGAAGAGGTCTTTCATTAATGAACTTGTAACAGTACTAACCTTACCTGATGATCAAATAAACCGTTCTTCTTGAATTAACACTCCATACCGTGTTTTGATGTTTTTTGCCAATAAACCTACTTGAACTGGTGACGGGAATAATTTGGAATGAGTTTGTGATTACAAATTTTAAACACTGTTCAATTTGTGCATTTTTTACTATTTGTAGTAATGTTAGATCTTGACTTCTTGCATTTGGAATCAATCCTGAAAATTGACCCAATCATATAATGAGGTTGTGATAGTTGGCAATCATGTAAACATTTAACCCAAGATTAAAATACAACTAATGGCTCTAAGGGATTCGCTCTGAGATGAAAAGTATTAATTTTCAAAGTAGGCTCCACAATCGATTTTACCCATGTGCAAGTTTCAGATATGCATAAATTGTATTTGGTTTAAGCTCAAGAAAATTATCAAATGGATTGGTAGGGTTCCAAAACCTTGCAGTGTGGTTTATTGTGATACAAACAATCATGTGGATCAATTGGTTTAGTCTAAATGTAATCCAAGTGTAAAATAATAATTTCAACAGATAGCCACTTTGGTAAATTTTGCAATGTGTAAGTAATAAAATGAATAAATGACAAATGGAATTGACCTAGGAAAAATAACAAATGAAGTCACATGTTTCTAAAAATTGACTCAGTATTTCATTTTCATATAGAAAATTGAGGGGAACAATTGGATTAGAATGAGTACTTACAAGGACCAAGTTATTAACTCTCAAAAGTGGCTACTTGGAATAGTTTTGTGACTAGGACTAGTATGCACCTAATTTTTTCTATTTGACAGAGGTATCAAATTTGATTCTGGGAAGCTCAATATGGATAATCATGCTTATTTATGGGTGGTAAACATAATTGCAAGGTCAAATTTCCCATCAGGATCAGGATTCATGGGTTCATTTTTGGGGGTGTTCACTAAATTATCTCATTTAGGAGACCCTAAATTTTGCCAAAATCTAGGGTTCCAACAGTGGCTCTATCTAGGGATGTATGCCCCCTATGGGCATAGCAAGAATCCAGTTTTCTCTGGTAGAGTAGACCATTGCCAATCACCTCCCTTCTATAGATTATGTTAAAACTACATCTAGTGGCCCCTAGGTCCCAAAAACTAAACATTAAATTTTCCCTGGATCAAATACTTGGTTCTCATCATGTAACATTATCCCGATTTGGTACATATTATAGATCAATCCAATTTCATCATAATGCTATTCAATTGTCATTTTTCCATGTTTTCCATATATATTGTAATATCTTTCATTTTTATCTTGATATTCCATGCTAAAAGAATCACAACAATCTCCTTCTGTTTTCACCGCACAAAACATCAAACTTTTGTAAATCATTACACCATTTGATTTATAAATTTTTATCTTTTGAGACTTTCTAATACTTTTAAATATCACATTATCTCTCCTTACTTTATGGACATGTTCCAAATCATCCGGGGTATATTTCTTTTTACCCCTCCTCGTATTTACCATATAGGTTATTAAATCTTCATAAATTATTAGTTTTTCATATTCATAAAGGCTTTCTTTCTGAAGCATCTTCTTATCCACTAATACATCATTATTCATTTCTATTTTATAGGGGTGCTCCACTATACTCGAGAGACTTTGTTTTTCACCTCTAATGCCATCTTTAGGTAAAATCATCTTAGTAATGTTAACATTAGAGTTTGGAAATTTTTTCTTCTTTGTTATTTGCTTATGTGATTTATGTAAGCCAAAAATAAAAAATTTATATCTTGGCTTATTTTTTAGATGTACTTTATACTGAAGAGAAGAATTACTCAACGACCCTAAATTTTTCTCATGAAGATTTTCTTTTATTTCTAAAAAAATTATATCACCAATTCCAACTGTCTGAGTGTTCTTTGAAGAATGAAACTTTTTTGATTCACAACAATGCTCCCGATTATCAGAACTCGCCATTCTATCAACATTATTATTTATGTCATTTTCCAATCTAATTTCCTAATTATTTGAAGATATCCCTTATTCATATAGTGGATTTGGAAATATATACAAATCCCTATCAGGTATACTTTGGTAATATTTCATTTCATCATTGCTATATGCATCATTATAAAGAGGGTTTATAAAAAATTTAAAATCATATTCACACTCATGTGACTCTTCAGTTTGTCGATCATCATATGTGCTCTCACTTTCATTTATGTATTTATCAAAGAAATAGGAAGGCTCATCATATAAAGTTTTTGCCACTATATCCTCCACATTACAATCTTCTTTAAGTGTGTGTGTGCATTTTGTCTATTGTTCATAATACACCCTTTTTTCCTTTTCTTCATTTCTCTGATACTCTTTATCCAGAAAGTTTGAAATTTGTTCAATATTGAGAAAACATTCTTCCTCTTCACCAATTAAATCATTGTAATTCTCATGTATGGATGAATCAACCATTTTTTCATTGTCAAACAAGTATGCTTCTTCACATGGAGACCATTCCTCATCATCACTATCAACAATAATTTCTTCAAGTTTTGACTCCAACTCACAAACATCATCAATTGCTTCTTCATCAGATGGGCCTTCCAAATGGATAACCGATTCTCCTATATATTCATATTCATTTGAATCTCTTATGTTGATGTTACTCTTCTCACATATATCACGTAGTGTCCTATTCATCTCCATAGCAACCGAACACTCTAATTCCAAATTATCAAGTCTGCATTCCCTCATGAGTAAATCTGTGAGCATAGATATATTAGGCCTTATATCATCAGGTATTTGTAAATAAGTTGTCATCATTCTACCAATTAATCCTTTTATAGATTCTCCTTCATTTCTCCTTATGCTGAAGAATGCATTAATACGTGTGAAAGGATCAATATAATGATATGTTTGAATCTAATTATGGAATGTAAAACATTGTGGAGAATAGACTGATGGATTGATGATAGATACATTTTCTTCAATGATGTCGTAGAACTCCTCTACAAACCACCATTCAAGTTCCTCCCACAATGAGATGCTTTATGGGGACAACAACCTAAAAATCTATTTTGCAACATCTTCCAGTGTCATCACAAACAGTTTCATAATCAATTCCTCCACACAAATCTGAAATTTATCAATAAACTAGTAATATTATTTCAAATGCTCAATTGGTGATTCACCCTCTGCTCCATGAAACCTCGACATACAAGTTTTAAGCTCATAGGGGAATGGATATGGATACATAGGGATGTTACTGAAATCCAACGACTTGTATGGCTCATAAAGTTGCCATTTTGTATATGTATGTTGTATCCCTAAACACGGAGCTTCGTAAGAATATGGATACTGATACATTTTGGATTGATATTGTATCAGCCACTAATATTTTCTTCATTAATTATACACAGAGTCACCACCTCCTTCATAGAGGACAAAACTTATTTTTGTTTCTTCTAAGTTTCTTTCCCACAACAGAGTCCTTTTTATGTTTGTTCTCCCCAGCAGAGTCACCAATCTGTTGGATCTCAAATCAACAGATTGGATAGGTTCTAAGGAAATCCCAATTCCTATGATCAAACCCTCCAATTGACTTAGCCAGCTTATAGAGTGAACCTATTTGGTTACTAGCTCCCTCTTTTTAGGCTCTACAAGGCCTAGGCGGGTATACCTATTCACTAGTGGCTTTCGATGACTAATGCTTTTTATAGCAGATTGAGTATCTTGGTCTAAATTCTTTCCCTCAGAATGACATAGTTTCCTAGGAGAGGTGATTTTAGATTTCAAGATTTTTGTTGTGGAAGCTATTTGATCTTTGTACTTGAAATTTATATATATGTATATTATTACTAATTGGTTCTATGAATCCTACTCACTTATCCTATAATTTTAATGCGAAGGTAATTAATATGGTAAAGGTTGTGATTTGTGAATGACCAATGTCTTTCTTGTTATTTGGGCTATAGAGTCTTATATTTCTTTAGGACTTAATGTATGATTTGTGAGACATTTTTTAAACCTACCCCCTTTGGTAAATCCGTGAGTTACTGTTTCTTATGAGATTTGCTTAATGTTTATATCATAAACCGCCTGAATGAATTTAACCCTAACCTTAAGGGACCATTCAAGGAAGATCTGCAAGGAACAATTACAATCCATGAGTAGATCTTTTTAATCCAAATTTATAACATAGGAACATAGACTTCACTGTAACAATACGAATAACCTTATCTCTTTTAGATAATATTACAAACAACTTCCTATAGAAAATGAGATAATCCACAACACATATGTTGAATTAAAATGACTGATTCTATTAAAAACTTCAAAATGGTACAATAGTATGCCAGAGGCTATAGTATCTGTCCAGTATCTGATATTCTAATTCTTATCATACCTTTATTTTTTTCTTTTTACCTTTCTAATATTATATATATATATGGTTGTAACCCTTCAGTTTGAGTGATGCAATCTTTCATTTGATTAACCATCTTTAATAGGTTAAAAATATTTTTATTTTAGTCCCTTTAATTTGTTGTTCTAAAAAATGAGTAACCCAAGTTCACCTGCAATCTATCTATGAAATAGCCAATTTCAATCTATGAAATACTTCAGGGCTTGGGACAACATAACAAGGATAAAAATCCTTCTACTCTTCAGGCTTTGCAAAACCTAGGTGGGTGTACCTTTGATGCATAGAATTAGACCCTCTACACACAAGACATAAAGCATAAACAAAAGCAGATAGATCTCATTAAAGGTTCAAAAACAAGGAGGGTACTGTAGATAGGATAAATCTACATTGACAACTCAACAAGTTTGAACATGAGATAAGTGGAACATTTCCACAAAACAGAAAATAAAGATATTCAGATTTGATTTTTAAAGTGCTGCAAGTAACCTCTAGCTGTAACAGATTAGTGCCTTAATCCGCGCATAGAGTCAATACAAATAACCACAAATGAAATCCAAGCTGCACATTAGATTCATTGAAAAGATATCCTTGTATTAATGCCTGACATTAATACATTCTAAAATCCAACAAAGGATCATACATATCCAAACATTAATTATGTTTCACAATTTCTGTTCATAGAATTTAAATCCCTTCTGTAAAGGATGCCTAAGAATAGGAATTACACTCTCCCATGGGAGGATAAACCCAAACTCCCTTGAAGACTGGATTTATTGAAATTGAAATAATTCCTGAAGACAATCCAATGGAACTACATATATGCCTTACATATATGCGACCTGCAACTAAGAATTTACAGCTAAATACATCTATTCAATGGCAGAAGAATGAGAACATCAACAATTATAACCCAAAAAATTAAATGCATCAGACTGGAACCCCTCTTGGAAATCTCGCTTGGATAATTTCACCAGAAATTGGAACCCTCACAAATGAGAAGAATTGAGAATATAAAGAAGGGGGAAAAGATCAGATCTGCATCACAAATTGCCAAGTGTCCTCTTTCCCCAACTAAAAAATTATTTGCATCCTTCCCCCATGGAAACTGCTCTCAAAATATATGATATTTGTTGAAACTGATAGCAAAAATCAATTGCTCATTCTCAAAGCTTTCCAATGGTATATAACACATATGTTTGGGCAAAAATAACCCGCAGGCGAATTAATCACTCATGCAGATCCATCATTTAAATTTTTGAATTTTCTCAATAGTCAGAACTATATGAGTAATTTTGATTTTTGCCTATTTTCCACCTTCTACGCTTTGCCATGTGGCACATCCTAATTTGCTTATGAGTCCACTTGGATGCCACCTCATCTGCCACTGGATCGCCACCTCACTTGTCACTGATTTGCAATGGGTAATTGGCAAGCATCTTCATCTTGTGGATCAGCGACCACCGTTGATCTTCCTCAGACCTGCTCGACCTTTAACACCTGAGATGCTCATCTATTGGACCCACCATCTAGTCACTGATTCATGATGGTTAACTGACATGCATCTTCGCATAGCGGATCAGTGACCACTGTTGATCTTCCTCGGACCTGCTCGATCTTTAACACATGAGCTGCTCACCTGTCGAGCCCACCATCTAGTCGCCAAGTCGCGATGGTTAACCGTTGAGCATTTTTGCATTGTGGTATAGCGATGGCCATCAGATCATCTGGAACTTGCTCGCTTGTTAATTCACCCTTCTGCTACAAAATTTGGTTGCCTCGAGATGCATGTACGCACATGGGGTCCACTGGGTCGCTGACAAGGTCCTTGTCAAAAGCCTTTAAGCTTTAACACTATGGATGTGTGTGACTTTGCATTTAAATACAAAATATTTCTTATGCACAGTCAATGTGGGATAAATGGTTTTATGCTTGGCACTTGTATTTGCTTGAAAGTTTCTAAACATCTCAATCATGCAGGGAGAATGCTATTACACCATGGCAGGGAGATTCTAGCTTAACACATACCAATCACATTTGTTGAAAACTACTAACTTCTCAAATGCCACACATGGGAGGTTTGGACTCTATGCCTAGAAAGTGGATTTTCTTAAAAGTTTCTTGAGTCTCTCCTCAGCCACGCAACCCCTGCTAATTTGCATTTTCTGAAGAGTTTCAACAGCCACACCGAGAACATTGGGTTTAAACCTACCAATAGAATTTTCTTAAGTTTTTAACTTGTTCACACCATGCCCAAATGGGGTTTTTGGCATTACACCTACTAGTAGCACTTGCTAAAAGTTTTAATCGCCTTTTTCACGCCATTCTCCAGCTCAACAGCCACATGCAGGGGAGGATGCAAGCGAGGTTTGTGGACTTTGGGTCTGCACCTACCAATTTGCTTTATGTTGAAAGCTTCATGGTCTTTACAAACCCCACACATGAAGAATGCTGGCAATACACCTTTGTTTGAAGTTTCTAATGATCTTCACACCACACTACGTTGGATTTGGCTTAACGCCTACCAATTTCATTTCACATTGCCCCCTTTCTATTGTTGTTGTATATGTATCAAACTTGATGGACATATACATGAAGTACTAACATCCATATATAACAAAAAATGAAATGAAATCATCTCCCACTAAACCAATTTCCAATTGAATTCGATCTGGTGTTAATATGCACTGCTATGAATTAATACCATTTTGCCATGAAATCAACACTATAAGGGCATGAGCCAGATCGGGCCCCAAAGTGGGCCCGACTAAAAATAAATTCTCTTTCATTCAACTAACCCTTGAAATGCCTCAGGCACCTTGAACATACCTCTGGAGTTGATTTGCACCATTATCTGATCATTAAACTGAGTTTTGCAACTCACTGGCAACTGTTCTACATTTTCACATTTAAACCCAAAGATGCATTTAAAAAATTGGTCAAAACACCTTTTTGGACTTCACAAACTGATAGGCATGTACTCTGATATGCTAACTTTCATCTTGCAAAGCCATTCCTCATGACAAATCTCAGGTGGTGAGATATTAATGCACAAAGTTGATCAATTATCTCTGTCAGCAGATGAACCTGATTAAATCAATGTACAGGGACCACAAAATGTCTTTACTAAAAATATCAAATGATCTTCGTGGATCCCCAAATCTGGGACATAGATACCTTGAAGTACAGAGAAGACCGTGGAATGTTTAGTTTGATCGAGAAGCTGATAGGGTGAAAATGGTGAGCTCATGAAAATGGCCACTTTAACATATGCAACAACGAAAGTGCAAAAAACTCAATAAAATGGCTCAAGAAACCATCTTGGAAAACTGATCAAATGGATTGGTAGGAGCTTCAAAATGGAAACATAGCTTGTCTTTCATACTAGCAATATCCTGGAATAAACATTCTGATATGACATTCACCTGGGGCATCTTTTACACGTGCAAAGTAGTGCTCTAACTAGTTGTTGAAACAGGTACTTATGCAGACAATACAAACTACAAATGGATTGAGCCTACCAAACTGAACAAACAGATTCATAAAGACTTGAAACTTGGCATGTAGACTCACCTATATGCATATAGTTTAGGGGTAGATTCCTTTTAACATATCAATCAACTGGTTATGAAATGCAAAGCCTCAAAGTGGGCCACTTGGTAAAATCTGCATTTGCACCTATGATGGACTTTCAGCTCACCCCTTGAAATGGGTACTTGATAAACTGGTCCAAACTAAAATCTGAAAGTTGAAAAACACTTCATAGGCCAAATGAAAGGTGTAGGACACATTTCCCAAGCCTTACAACTTTATTTACCGAAGATCCACTGTTATCAAAGTTACTTAACTCAAATGCATGTAGCTTACTGATAGTAGTATCTAAAGAAACTGGCATATTAGGTACAAACCTCAATTCATTGATCGCAGAACTTGGATTGCATAAGCTGGTAGAAGGGTTCTCAATAACTTACTTGTTATATCCTTTTCTTCAATAGTTCCACCTGCTCATAATCAACTGGCTCCATTTTACTTCTTCAAAATAGACCTATCAGGTTGATTCACTAGGTAGTTATTTGAAAGTGCAGAGCAAAATTTTGAAATGGGCCTCTCAAATTCACTCAAATTTTCATGAGTCCCAACATAATCTTCACACTTCAAAATAACAACACTCTTCCTGCGCTAGCAATCTTCGTGCTTGTATTTTTTATGGAAATTGGCTCCAATATTTGGATACTTCTTTAATCACTCTTTAATTCGTATTTTTTCTGAATAATACTTTATGACCAAAGTATTTCATAATACGTTAATCTTTGGTAATGACTATCACTCCTCTTCGGCCAACATCTTCACACTTGTATTCTTATATTTACTCATATGGCATTTATGTAAAATTTCCTCACCTATGAATAAAACTTTCTACCATCCATTCCTTTTCTGGAAGAGTACAAGTAAAATAAAATCCCCTTTAACTTTGCATTTTACTCTTATAAGTGAAACAAGACCCTTTGGTAAAATATTTCCCTCATATTCTTTCACTTGTAATTATGAACTTATTTCACTAGCCACATTTTTATTCCTAAAAAATAATGCTTTTACTTAATGTTGGCCTTCATAATCTCATTGAATCATCTCACCAATTTAGAGGTTAATTCTCTCAAATATTCTAGAAGACATCTTTACCTAGAAGAACATAATTCTTCTTTTGTTAGGATAATTTATGGTGAATAATTCACCTTCCCATATTCAGTTTTTACTTAACTTGTCAAACTAATTAAATATGTTTCATTATTATTTCCCTTCAAGTCTTGTAAAATATTGAAGTAATACCTTGGGTAGAATAATTCTATCCTTAGCAAAACTATTATTTGATAATTCTATCTTTAATATTTTTGTCCATCTTCAATTAAGAGGTTTTATCAAATTATTATTTGATAATTTTTTCTGCTGAAAACTAGTTTTGATCAAATGTCCACAACTTTTTCATTTCTTAACGAAATTAAGAATTTCAAAATGTTCTGGAAAGCTAGTGCCGAGGAGAAACTAGCTAAGAAAACCATTTTGAAAAATTCATCTTCATTAATGAGCAGATTTGATCACAATATGACGTTCTGATGTTTTTTTATTTTTTTTTCAAAATTAAAACCTTTCAAACCATTCCAATACATTTATTTTGTGCATACTAGGGAGTTGTAGCATATTGTGAGGTTATATCCTTTCATACCATCTATGTTTTACCTTTTCATGAAATAATTCATAAAAGATACATCTAACTACATTTTTGCCTTTGTAAAATTAATTACTCTATTGATGTAATAATACTTCAACTTAGCATATATCAATTCCTCTTCAATATGCAAATGGATAAACAATTACCTTTTAAATGTGAAAACATTATCTGAAAGGTTTTCATTAATTACCCTTGGTTGATTGTTCTCTTATATAATTTTATTTGTAACTTCACACCCACTTAATCTTCACACTTTTACCTTCTTTAAATGAAACACTTTTACTTGGCTGCTATGTTTTTTCACTTATCAAAATCTCTTTATGAAAGTATATTCATCTTTCTCTAATATATCTTCTTCATGAAATTTGGTCTTACACCTGCTAATTGTATTCACTTGGAGGTTGCTGGAACCTTGGGGGCCCACCAATATTTTTGATTGTGTTAATCAAAATCTGCAACACTATTTCGTTGTAACATACCATTTCGGAGAAGCTATTTTTTGTTATGCAGATTAGCCTTGTTTTGTCGATAACACAATTGAGCAAACTCTTCTCTTTGCGAGGTCCACCACTTTGGCTCATATTAACCAACTTAATGGTTTTTGTTTTACCATCACATATATAGTTTATATATAAAAGATCATTTCTTATAATGCTCCATAATGATTAATTTAAATCATTATTGATTGATTTAAATTTTGATTTCTCTTGAGTGTTATTCCTCTTCAAACATATAATGTGGCCATTTGAAATATTATTATTGGAATTCAAATAACAAGCTATTATGGGTTTGCACAGATGAAAGTTGATCCCCTTTTAAAACTATATGTTGGGCTCTACCCTTATGGGAGCCACATTTATCCCCACATATAGTAAACATTTGGTTTCAATAATATCAAATATATTAATTTGAATTATCAACTTTCATAAAGAAGATGTCTTTCATTAATGAACTTGTAATAGTACTAACCTTACCTAATGATCAAATGAACCGTTCTTCTTGAATTAACACTCCATACCTTGTTCTGATGTATTTCGTCAATAAACCCACTTGAACTAGTGACGGGAATAATTTGGAATGAGTTTGTGATTACAAATTTTAAACACTATTCAATTTGTGCATTTTTGACTATTTGTCATAATGTCTGATCTTGACTTCTTGCATTCGGAATCAATCTTGAAAATTGACCCAATCATATAATGAGGTTGTGACAGATGGCAATCATGTGAACATTTAACCCAAGATTACAATACAATTGATGTATTTGAGGGATTCACTCTGAGATGAAAACTATTAATTTTCAAAGTAGGCTCCACAATCGATTTTACCCTTGTGCAAGTTTCAGATATGCATAAAAAAATTTTGGTTTAAGCTCAAGAAAATTATCAAATGGATTGGTAGGGTTCCAAAACCTTGCAGTGTGGTTTATTGTGATACAAACAATCATGTGGATCAATTGGTTCAATCTAATTGTAATCCAAATTTGAAATAATAATTTCAATAGAAAGCCACTTTGGTAGATTTTGCAATGTGTAAGTAATATAATGAATAAATCACAAATGGAATTGACCTAGGAAAAACAACAAATGAGGTCACCGGTTTCTAAAAATTGACTCGGGAGTTCATTTTCATATAGAAAATTGAGGGGAATAATTGGATTACAATGAGTACTTATAGGGACCAAGTAATTAACTCTCAAAAGTGGCTACTTGGAATAGTTTTGTGACTCGGACTAGTATGCACCTAAATTTCGCTATTTGACAGAGGTATCAAATTTGATTCTGGGAAGCTCAATATGGATAATCATGCTTATTCATGGGTGGTAAACATAATTGCAAGGTCAAATTGCCCACCAGGATGAGGATTATGCATTTTTGGGGGTGCTCACTAAATTATCTCATTTAGGAGACCTTAAATTTTGCCAAAATTTAGGGTTCCGACACATTGAATTTATAGGCATTAGGTTGTCTTACCAGAGGTTTCTTGTTCTTCTATTGATGATTGCTTTGACTAGAACTAGGGGATTCTCCTTTCTCAAATCCAATTTCTTACGTGTCTTTCCCATGTCTCTGACTATCCAACATCTCATCCAACTAGGTTGAACTAGCTTTAAACTTCTCTTTGTATTCATTAGTAGTAGTTAGCTCATCTCTTAGAATTATGATTTGTCTTTCAAGTTCTTGTCCATCATTCTTTGTTTGCATCAACTCAAGTTTCAACTAATCATTCTCATATGTCAATCTGCAACATTCATCGGATCTGTGTTTCAAGGATTAAGTCAAGCTTTGTTCATTCTTCTTCTGGTCTTCAATCTCCTTAGTCATATTCATCATAATAGATTGCATCTCATTCTTCAAAACTGCATTCTCTTTGGCCAACATCTCACATTCATCAGTTTTGTCTTGATTTTCAATGGTTTGCTCTTCTTTCTCCTTTAGCTTGTCCATCAGTTCCTTTATCTTTTCTCAAGAAGTGTTCAATTGATCTTTCAAGGTTTCAATGAAGTCTTTAGCTGCATTCAAATTTATTTTCAAACTACTCTTTTCCTTCATTGTTGCATCAAGATATTCAAGTGCCACACTAAGTTGTCTTTGCAAACCAAAGTCCATTGACTCAATCATCCAGATCTTCCTCAAGTTGTTAGGCTTCCTCGGAGGAACTAAGCTCTGATACCAATTGTTGGAATCAATGAACACTGAGAGGGGGGTGAATTAGTGTTCTGATATTTATAAATTTGTTAATCTGATTCTTTAACCACTAGATGCACAAGTAAGAAACTCAAATGCAGAAACACAAAGCAAATATGCATATAACCATAACACCAATATTTTTATATGGAAACCCGGAAATGGAAAAACCATGGTGGGATTTAAACCCACAATATTATTATACTATGGCCAGTAGTAAAATAATATTACATGAGGGGAATGCACATGCATTCGGGCACACTGCCTAGAGCTCACTGCTCAATTACAAAAGGGATACAACCCGAAGGAGGGCTCACTACCTTACAGGCTAATACAAAATGATTACAATGAGTAATGAACTAAATAAAATCATCTAACTATGCCAAATAACAGTTCCAATTCGGCACAAAGGGATATTGTTGTTTTGATAAACTACTCTGTTCTATCTTGCTACTAATTACCGAATCAACAAAACTCAAGGTGCGCACGTGAAACTATTCTTAGTCACTCTCAAAATCATCTTACACATCATATCCACACACAAATGCATTAACCAAGTCGATCTAATATATCCATACTAACAAAAATGATCTCCCACAAGTCGGCTTCTCAAAATATCATAATATGAAATGTGTAGCTTCAAGTTGGCTCAAATCTTCACAAGACCATATTCCAAATCCAAAACATATGATCACAAACTTTCCATAAGTTGGTCCAATTGCCTCAAACATAAAAACAACCATCAGAATTACCTCAAAGAATCTGGTTCACACGATACACCACCAATAATGAAGATAACCCTGTTTTACTGCTCTACCGAATACTAGACCTTCTAACATGCTTAAGAGACAACACCGGAGGATAGTGTTGCATGATAATCTACTTCCTATACTCAATCAACTTAACTCAGATGACTAGAACCAAAAACACATCACCAGAGATGAGACATTCTCACCAACTTTGTACACAGAGTATCACCGACAGACTTATACCAAAACTTACTCAAGACATCCGGATATCCCAAACTCCATACCAGATAAGATCAATAGGCTGAGTTGCCATAAATGACAACTCCTAAGAAATCTCATGCACCATACATCATCAATCTCCATTGGAGCATCATAGGAATAGTGTCTTATGCTAACATCCTAAACAAATAAACCAACCAGGTCAACTCATTGCAAACACTGGATCACCAAACAGCTCTGTGCAATACCAAAAAAAATAGGAATATGTCGACATAAATGACAACAACATATCCTAGCAACAACAATAGCCAACACAATAGATAAGACCATTTCAAGAAGAGTGATGTTGACATCTTTAGTAAATGAAAAAATACCTAAAAAAAGACAAATCTCTTCACTATCATCTAAGTTTGGTTTTAGTAGAAGGACAATATCAAAATATGTGAAAAGGAGAAAGACTTTGGATGATACTACCTTAGAAGGGAATTCAGAAATTATGTGTGGAGATCCTTGTTCTGATAATATTGAAGATGTTTTTTAGGAACTTGGTGACAAGTTTTTGGAATGAGAATACTCATCCTTCATCAAACGTTAGAGATATTATCAAGCATAGGATTGGCCCTGATCATTATGATCTCCATATAAAACATTGGTTAGACACAACAAAACATTAATTGTTTGTGTCGTTTACTAAACCAAACCCTCATATAAAGATTCGAAAAACAATGTTTGAAAGGTTAAGGCCATATTATGTGAAGGTAAACAAAGTCTTTGAAACTTGTTGTTGTTGTTATCACATTGAATTTGATCTATACTATCAGGTGTTTCAAAAGATTAGAGAAGATAGTGATGGTTATGAAAATGCTCATCCTAAACAAACAAGTCAATTCATAGCATCCATCTTATGTGATAAATCAGATGATAATGCAACCAATCAAATAGATTTCGTAAGAGGAATTTGCAGAACATGTGGGGAGCCGGCTAAATTGCCTTTGAGAGATGAAGATACTGACATGACGAAGATGGTAAATTGAAAGAGTTAAAAGTACAATAAGATTGAAATAAAATTTAGAAAGGAATCTACAAGGTTAGATTATGTAGAAGAGGAGATATCTATTGGAACATTTATGATTTTTTTTCATAAGTTAATAAAACCATACATATGCCATGGCTTTTTTGTGAATTGGCAAGCAAAACAATTTCAAACATTAAGAGGCACTTTCCCACTTGGAACTATTCTATCATTAGTGGACTTCGCAAAAATATACTCTTTTGCACATAAAAAATATATTCAATCAAAGTATTATTTTTCAAAGAAAATCACTATTATGGTGCATGCATGTTATCGACATGCACAAATGGATTTGGATGGTGTTGATAGTACATTTGAAAATTGTGTCATTAAGAAAGAGTACCACTTCTATATTAGTGATGATAAGGAGCATGACACACTTTTTGTACAACATTGCTTTAAGATTTTTTTTGAATATTTGAAAGAGGGAGGCATAACAATAGTTAAACATTTTGTTTGGTTTGATGGATGTGCGACACAATTCAAACCTTCAAGGCCATTTTATGCACTATGTAGATATCATCGAAATGACAAAATACCACATGTTTGTAGTTTTTTAGAGTGGGCATGGAAAGGGTGAACATGATGGTGCAAGAGCTTGTATCAAACATGCTCTAAGAAAGCATCAAATAAATTATACAAGAGATCGTATAGATGATGTGCATGATGTTGTTGAATGGTGTATGAAACACTTTGTGCAACCAAATTATCCTAATTCATCATTGGGAACATACAAGCTCATTCCATATAGAGTGTTTTGGGAGATATCACGTATGTGATCTCTTTTTTAAAAAAATAATTAAGTTCAAAATATAAATGAAAAGGGAATTGTCTTAGAAGTAAATTAAATTAAATTTAAATGTTTAGTTCATTTTTTTACAAAGATGTGCATGTACACATGTACATTTTGCAGATGTGGATAGAAGATCAATGCATGGATGTAAGAGCGTGGAAAAGACAAGATCTTTGCATTGTGTCATGAGTACAGATAATCGCCCATGGACATTGTACACTAGGGATTAATCATGTTTTTGTTCTGATTGCATTTTGAAAACTATGTTAATTGCAAGAACCAAGAGCTTAGATATGTTAGATTCAATGGCAGTCCCAAAGACACTGAGAGGGGGGGGGAGTGAATCAGTGTCTAACCGGTTAAAAAAATATCTAAACTTATTAATAACTTTGCATCCCAAAATAGTGTATCGGTAAATGAGAATTATTGCAATAAACAAAAATAATAGAGACAGCATAGAAACACACCATAACACAAGATATTTAATGAGGAACCTAGTGTGGGAAAAAAATCAATGGGATTTGTGACCCACAATATTTACTCACTGGCCAATGAATAAATACTACTTACAATAGAGGCCTGCACATGCAAGGAGGCCAACAACCTAGAGCTCACTACTCAATAAAGAGTCACACTGACTACAAAATGGATTATCAAAATCCAATACAATGTACTGCTTCAAAACAACATCTCTCATGCCAGGTTCAGTACCGGTTTAAGCTCAGTCAATAACCAAAACCTTCGCTGTCAACTATATCACCTTATACAAAATTATACATCATATCTCTCTCTTCTCTATCTCTCATGCCATATTTAAAATGACCTATAAGATCTCATACATATATGATTCTATTACAATATATCATGTCAGCTTACAAAAGATATTTATATTAAAATACAATAAACAAAATTTTATTCCATGTCGGCCTGAGTGTCGGTATGCATTGTTGACGATGACACTGAAGTGCCTGCCAGTGCCGATGTCTGCCAGTGTATGTAGAAATCTATTACCAGTGTCGGTATCTACCGATTGGTTGCCAAATGGTTGTCATCAATGACAACATCAACTATTCTCATAAGAGTGTAGAATGCCAACAACCTCCCCCTTTGGCATTGATGGCAACACTCATGAGAAAAATCCATAAACTGTTTCCAAAAACTGAAGTCCAAAAAGATGTGCTCCCCTTGAGCAGGTGATTTCCTCTATACAAGTATTTTTCTCTCCACTACTCCCCCTTTAACATCAATGACAAAGGTTGTCAAAAATAATCAAACGAGTTCAAAAATTTCACCTCAAAATCTGTAACTGGTTGGTTACAATCTGAAAAATATCTGTCAAAACTAAATTTAGACTCTGCATAAACCTTTTGCTATCATTCAAATTTGCCTCAGTCTATTGGATCATGTTGGTGAGATAATGCATGTGTTCCTCCGGTGATCGCTCTCCTTGAACTAATTCCTTAGATATTTAAATTCTCTGAGTGATAAGATTGTCCAACTTAGGACCAAGTTTATTTTTAAGTTCACAGGCATTTGACCTTATCCTTGCCTTCTCTTTCTCAAGTTTCTCTAACTTCTCCTCAAAAATTGCCATTTCCTGCTCAAAAACTAATATATGTCCGGATGAACCAATTATATTATCTGCTATGTCATCAATTTATTTCTATGTTTTTCTGATCTCCTCATCTATGTCCTCTGTCAAAAGGTGAGGTTTGCATGTTTCCCTATATAGCTCCTTGTACTCCAAAATTGTATAATTGAGTACTGGTAAAAGTGTATCTACATGATCGGTACATTTCTTTATTGTGTTTTCAAAGAATGTGTTTTTCTCTTTTTCAACTCTCTCCTTAATTGTGTCCTCATTCACCTTATCAATAGTTATTACATTATCAACAATAAATTTGGACAATGTGTCCAATTTACCCAAAGAATCCTTAATGCGATCTATGTTACAATTTGGTGCAATCATCTTAAGAATGAGTAGTATGTTATCAATTGCCTTATAGGCCAATGCATTGCAATCTGTTATCTTCTTAATTGAATCCAAAAGTGCCTTTGTAACATTGGTAGGTCTGAATTCACCTGTAGATGTGTTGGATGTCTGACCAATCATTTTTATTACCTCTTTGCTTCCATCAGATGTGTCCATTTTGCTTGTATTTTCTTCTGGTGGATCAGTCTTTGTTTGCATCTCAACCTTTAAAGGTTTCTTAGACTGTTTCAATGTTTTTGTGATTGTTGGTTTCTCTGTCTCCGGTGGCCCTGTGCTAGTACCTTTATCTTCAATAGGTTTTTCCCTCTGTGACAGTTGCTCTATTTGTGTTGATGTCTCAGTTTCAACAGTTTGTACCGGTTCCTCTGCTATGTTGCTATTGTCAACATTGTCTGACTTGACTTCAGAGGTTTCCTTATCCACAACAATGTTTACCTCTTGAGTATCCACATTCATTGTAAAAAGTATATCTGACTTAGGATTAGTATCATCATGTCTTATTCCTTCAGTGTCAATAATCAGTGGATCTTCTGAGTGTACCGGTGTTGTATCCAAAGGTGGCGGTGGAAGATTGTCAGTAATCTTAATGTTTGGAACACCACCAATTTTTCCTTTACCTTTGTCCTTTTGATAAACCTTAAATGTCTTCTTGGGTCTGCTCTTTTCCTCTTGTTTTTCTTTCTCTACAAAGAATATATCCCAATTTTCCGTTGTTTCTTCTGCAATTTCCTTCACTATTCCAGCCATCAGGCTCACTTGCTGGTGTCCACTAGAAAATACTGATCGGTTAGCCTCAAAAATAAGTTCATCTATTTCTTCTTTGGAGTTAACCGGGTGAACAACCAAGAGTGCTTCAACTTTCAATTTCTTATCTAATTCCATCATTGATAGCCTTTTAGCTTATAATCTCATGTAGAGATCATTTGATAGCTCATCAATAACTTCAATCAAAACTTTCTTATAAATGTCTAAATGAAGAACAATGCTTTCTTCAATAGTTTCCCTGTCAGCGTTATTGAAAGAATGATATAACTTGTTCACATTTGATAGATTTCCCTCATGTGTAACTTCTTTAAGTAGATCATTCAGTGAAGGGGTAACTGGTGTCTGTTTTCTCTTTAAAGTAAGCTTCTTCTTCGGTTCCCTAATTGCATGTTGTTTCTTCCTTAATGTTCTTGTTTTCTTCAGGGTAGGAGAAGGTACCGGTGAGGCTTTCCTTTTCCTTTCCACTCTTTTGAACTCAGCAGCCTTCCCACTGTCACTGTCAGAAGATGTGTCAACCGGTGAAATATGTGCCTCTGGTTGAAGTCCTTTTAGCTCACTAGATGATATGCCACTAAGATTCATGACATTTTCTTTGATTTCTTGTGCTTTCTTGGATGCATCCCTAATGAATTTGTCTCTTTTCTTCTTATTTTTCTCTATTGACACTTTACTAGCTATGGTTTCAGCACTTCCAAATATTTCCTCAGATGGTTCTCTAGGTGCTTCAAGTAGTGCTTTTGCATATGTTTCCAAAACATGTAGATCAACCTCATAACCCATTTCAGTAACCCAAATAGTTCTAGGGCTTACTAATTCCATTCAGGTTTCATCTCTTTTAATGACAAAATAGATTTGCTTGTCATATTTCTCAACTATGCTCTAAGGAATCCTTTCCCTAGCTCTCATCTTAGATTGGAAAGTTTCAAAGTAATCTATTATATTATTATCTCTATTGATTCCCATGCCAATAAAAGCTTCCTGTAGTTGTTTTCCTACTGGTATATCATAACCAAAGTCTTTGTGTCTTGTACCGGGGATCTCTTTGGTGAAATATAACATCAAACATACCAGAAGGTTTCCAAAGCGGAAAGTACCCTTTTTGTCTCCCTTAATCTTTTGTAGGTTATCACTAAGCTCATCTTGTAACCATTCACACACATCTATCTTAGAATTGTTGTTTGTCATTTCATATGCACTATAAATACAAAGACTGGAAACAAAATTGAGTATGTTAGCATGTGTAGCTTTGTATCTAAGGACCATACTTACATATCTCACATTAATGTCCTTAATGTCATTTACTCTAAGTGATCTATTGTCAGATGTTGCTCCGATTAGGCTTGTCACCATTTTGTTGGGAATCTTCTTTGTCTTATCAGGTCTACTACCAGTTGAGGGTAAACCAGTAACTGCCCTAATTGCTTGTCAGGTTATCTTACAAACAGAATCCAACCATAAGAATTCTCCATGTGCTCTACTCAATACAATCCTTACCACTTCCTCTGTAAATTGAGGGATATTCAGTATCTCCACAAAACCTAAAGTTTTTGTAATCTTATGTTCGGGTTTAACAATTCCATTTTCATCACAAATGACCTTGTTAAACATTTTCATTAACTCCTTAGATCCTAGGTCTTCTATATTGCAATGTATGTAAATCTTAGGGTCTTCTGCAAATGCTACACCCTTAGGTATTTTTGAAAAATCTCCTACTGAGTCGTCTTGCTTCACAATCTTGGGAATTACCTTGAATACAGTCCTAGGGCGTTTCACATTCTCCACAATGGTAGGGTTTGGAATAAATTCAGAAACAGAAGATGAAGCAACCATTATGAAAAATACCTCTTATCCAGATGTTTGTTGAATGCTTGAAAAACATTTCTTAGATTTGCCTTGAATGCCTTTGCTCGATTTCGCACTCATAGAAAGATTGAATGCTCGGTGAGTTTGAAATGAGGTTTTCCCAGTTTTTTATAGCCAAAATGTTCTCTAAAACATCATTAAATGCTCGTCGGTTAAGTGAAAACTTAACACACCTGTCGATAAAGAAGAAATGTATCTTCTCACCATCAACCGAGGGTAGAATACATGTTTTTGAATTCACTACCATACCCCCAAGAGATTATTCCTCAGTTAGATGAAGAGTCTCCTGCTAGTGGAGAGTTACTCTGTTCTACCAGTGCAGAGATCATTTCATCAACTCTCTGATCTCTTTTCTTAATCCACTATTTAGAAAATTCTTTCTTTACTTCTTCTACCTTCTCTTTTCCCTTCAAACTAGATCTCATATTGTTTGTTGGTGCATTCTTGCTTCTACAGAATTTTGCAATATGTCCAGTCTAGTTACATGCATAACAAGTCACATTATTCCTCTAGATAGCCTTTCCATATCCTTGACCAGTTTGTGATTTGCATTGATTAGATAAATGTCCAAATCTTCCACAAACATAGCATTTCACATTCATTCTACAAATTTCTGAATTATGACCAACTTTGTTGCATTTGGAACATTGACCGGTGGGTGAGTTCATATTCTGATTATTTCTAAATCTACACTGATTTTCTCTATAACCATTTTTGTTGCAATTGAAACATTTTCCATTAAATTTATAAGCATTAGGTTGTCTTACCAGTTTGTTCTAATCTTGATTGTTTGCAGTACCAGAACTTTCTCCAACTTCAAATCTTAGTCCATTTGTATCTCCATTAGGCTTCTGACTTTTCAGCATGTCCTCAAGCTCCTCTGAACTTTTGTTGAATTTATCTTTGTGTTTATTTGTAGTAGCCAACTCATTTTCCAGAATTCCAACTTGTCTCATAAGCTCAGTTTTATCATGTTGCATGTGAATCAGATATGTCCTCAACATATCATTTTCATGACTAAGTCTCAGATTTTCATTTCCAGCCTCATTAAGTCTCTAGTCAAGTCTTCTTCATTCTTCTTCCTGTCTTCAATATCTTTACATAGCCTCATAGTCATATCTTGCATTTCATTCTTCATATTACTGTTTTCTTGTCTCAACTTGTTTGCAATGTCTCTAAGAGTTTCTTTTTCATCATCATCATTCTGCATCTTCTCATGAAGTTCTTTTATTTTATTTTATGCTATAGCAAAGTTCTCCTGAAGTCCTTTAATGAATTCCTATGCAATCCTCAGATCATCTTCAAGTTTGACATTCTTCAATTTCTTTGCATCAAAATCTTCAAGAGCTCCTTCCAACTATTTTCTTAAGTTCTCCATCTGTACTAGTGTCACAATCTTCCTCAAGTTGTTAGGCTTTTGAAAATAGAGGACTAGGCTCTGATACCAATTGTTAAATTCAATGTCAGTCCCAAAGACACTAAGAAGGGGGGGGGTGAATCAATATCTAACCGGTTAACAAAATATTTAAACTTATTAATAACTTTGCATCCCAAAATAGTGTACCAGTAAATGAGAATTATTGCAATAAACAAAAATAATAGAGACAACATAGAAACACACCATAACACAAGATATTTAACGAGGAAACCTAGTGTGGGAAAAACCTCGATGGGATTTGTGACCCACAATATTTACTCACTGGCCAATTAATAAATACTACTTACAATAGGGGCCTGCACATGCAGGGATGCCAATAGCCTAGAGCTCACTGCTCAATAAAGAGTCACATTGACTATTAAATGGATTGTCAAAATCCAATACAATGTACTGCTTCAAAACAACATCTCTCATGTCAGGTTCAGTACCGGTTTAAGCTCAGTCAATAACCAAAACCTTCGTTGTTAACTATATCACCTTATACAAAATTATACATCATATCTCGCTCTTCTCTATCCCTCATGCCATATTTAAAATGACCTAGAAGATCTCATCCATATATAAGTCTATTACAATATACCATGTAGGCTTACAAAATATATTTAAATTAAAATACAATAAACAAAAGTTTATTCCATTTTGGCCTGAGTATTAGTATGCATTGTTGCCGATGTTGGTGAAATACCTGCTAGTGTCGGTGTCTGTCGGTGTATGTAGAAATCTATTGCCGGTGCCTGTATCTGCCGACTAGTTTCCAGATAGTTGCTAGTTGGTTGTGATCAATGACAACATCAACTATTCTAATAAGAGGGTAGAATTCCAACAGGATATGTCAGTGAATGGAATTTGGTGCCACTAGTTGTTACTGACACATACGAGGAAAATGAGAATGAAATCTTTGAAGACATCCCTTTGATTTCTGCTGATTATGGCCATATTTCAAGATTGATTAGAAAAGGTATGTATGCATGTACGTGTATATAACTTTAAAAATTATATATCTTTTAAAAATGTTGCAAGTTTTTATTGAGTACATTTTATTTATAAGTTTTAATTTTTCATGTAAATTTGAATTGTAGGAGATATTTTTGCAGTCATAGTAGATTTTGGAAATATAGAAGGTGTTAGTTATTATTTATTGTGTTGCATAGAAGAGAGAAAGAAGTTAACAAAATATGAAATGAGCGATGGAATGTCCTTTCCCAAAGGTTTGAATTGATTCATGTGTTTTAATTTATTTATTTTATGCACATGCATTTTATTTTTTTTTATACACTCATAAATTTTTGAACCTAGATGAATTTGTTGTTTCTTATACATGTAAGCTCAGTTGTAGTGCAAGGGACATATTTCAAACAAGTTAAAAAACTTCAACATGGAATTCATTTCACTGAATATCAAATTGACAACAAGGTATCTATCAATATAGTCACTTGGTCATTATTGTTGGCCTAATTCTTCAAACAATTCCACGTCACGGGCGGTCTCAAAAGTGGAGACTAGATAGTGAAGATCATGAGAAAATATTAAGTATTATTGAAGAGCAGTCTGAACCACTTGATGTGGTATGAACTATTTAGTATACCAAAGTACATGTGTTTGAACCCATGAATTGAATTAATAAGACTTTAGAACTTAACTTGTTTTGAAACTTAAATAAATTATTAAATACATTAAAGTGTTTGAATTTAATACATGTGATATATATATATGGTTTGTGTGGACCATATTGTTTAGTTAAATATGAAATTTTAAATTATATTAGATTAGGATGTATGACTAATGTACATGTTAAATAATAGTACACATGTGTATGCAAAGTAAACTGGGATGTGGATGAGTTGAAAATGTCTTAAGGGAACATGCACAATTAGGATGTATATATCTAATTTTAAATGCACATGCATAATTTGTAAGTTGTTAAAATAATTTAGCATTTTTGTAAAGTAAATTAGGACATGTGTGTAAATTTGAATAGGTCTTAATGGGGTCACATGTACAATTAGGATGTATATATCTAATTTTAAATGCACATGCATAATTTTTAAGTTATTCAAATAATTTACTATGTATGTATTTAAGTAAATTAGGATGTATTCATTCAATTAAATGCATTTGTATGAAATTTGATATTAAATTAAGACACATATGTGTAAATTTGAATACATGTATTAAGGGGACATGTACAATTAAGATGTACATATATCGAATTTGTAATTTATCTTCATAATTTGTAATTTATTTAAATAATTTAATATGTATGTAAAGTAAATTAGGATAAATATTCATTTCATTCAATGAATTTGTATGAAATTAGATATTAAATTAGGAAATGTATGTGTAAATTTGAATACATATCTTAAGGGGACATGTGTACAATTAAGATGTATATATGTCTAATTTTAAATTTATATGCATAATTAAATTTACATCTTATATATATATATATATAAACACATGTTGAGATGGTTCTAAATCTCAAACATATATAATAAATGGAAGGTCTAAATTTATTATAAATGCCAAACATATAAACTATATCAAATGTATATATAAAGGTAAACAAACAACACATGTCTGGGAAAGTCTATATAAAGTAAGTTTGAATGTAACAATATGTCTATGAAAGTCCATGTATATATAAAGATAAACATGTGTATTGTAGCCCAACACATGCTAGAAAGTGGTAGATGGGTCTGAATCATGTCGACCACGAATGAAGCAACCTTCTAAGTGAGAGTCCTGATTTAATGGATATCCAATCGACCCCTACAAAAGTAGAATATAAATTAAATATCTTTACATGTATGGATATTCAATTATCAAATAGACTATTAAATTATATTGTAATGTACATGTACAAAATACATAACCAACCTATCCACTAGCAGGTGTAGCATCAAAAGAATCTCACCTATGTACACGCTCTGAGCTCAAGCTAGGAGTGACATGAGGTAGTTGTTACATACACATTTTAGGATTAGTTTGAACAATAAATGATATTATAGTTAAATTATTGAAATTGTATTAATTAAAAATATACATGCATATATCAACATTTTTATTTATCAAAAATTACGTGGACATGTACTTGTGTATCAAGAGGTATAGTTTGATCATCTCTTGCGATCATATCAGCCACATCACCTGCATTTGCATATCTCTCTAGCAGTATGAATGAGTGAGGAGTGTAAGGGGCTATGTAGATGACTGGACATCGATGAAGTTTTTGATGCTAGTAGCATATCCATATAACTAGTCTAGCCCAAATCTCATAGTTGTTTCTCAAATGAATCCAATCCCTCATCTGTGATATGGACCTTATTAGCCCATATCTCCTCCTTTGCAAAAACAAAGTGATCTATAGGCGGGTCACTCAAAGCATGCGTAAAGTGATGAGAATGTCCTGATGTATGAGTTGATACAGTAGCCTACGTGTCTCTAAGAATCTCCTATGACATCAGCAAATGGTATCCGAAGTCGAGATGAAATGAAATGGTATGCATGCAAGAGTTCCTTGGATAAATACTGAGACATATGTATATGTCAAGCACCTCTTGATATAGCTGCTATATCATCTGGTGATGGGATTCTAGTAGTAACATACTGATCTAAATCAGCCACCCAGTGACTAGAAGATGCACCTGTGGATGATCTCAAACGTGGTTGAGTCATCATGTATCTACCTAGCCTATCTGAAGAAATTGTGGTTGGTATTGATGCAATATCTCCAATGGTATCAATTGCTTCTCTCTAAGAAGCAATCACAACATGATCAGCTATGGGGGTGAGGGCTGGGGCTATCGCCGGAAATATCTGACCAACAAGTTGTATGTGTGTGGTTGCCTATCTATCACCCCTATGATATAAATCTCTATCAGCAACTCTACCCCTCCCATGTCTGTAATATCCTAGAAGGTCAAGGTAGTTGGGTTTCATACCCAAGTGAGCCTCAATGTACACCTGTTGAGCAAAGTATAATGGTATTTGGTTGTTATTAGGATAACAACCATGAGCAGTTAAGAAACATGGGTATATCTTCGGTGCCACTAGTGGATCAATACATTGTGTCACCTGGTATGTGTTGGTTCCCAAAATAAATGGGTTTACACTGCCATAGGGCAAAGACCAAGTTGATTCCTTCGAATACCTATGGAAAGCCACTTCCAACTATCAATATCCTTCAGGCTTGGACCAATTGCAACAAGGATACAAAATCTTTCTACACTTCAGGCTCTACAAAACCCGGGAGGGTAATCCCTTCAATGAACCTCCTGATCTCTGCACCACACTTAGGAATTCACTGAAAAACAAACCAGATTATCTCACAAAAAGGGCTCGACAGAAAGGGAGAATGCTCAAGGATGGCAAATCCTTCAGTGATCCTTGACCTTAACCTGGAGCATGAGATGGGCAGTATAACTCATAAAATACATGAAAACTTAATAATGTTATTTTGACATTTTAAAAGATTTGTAGAGATTCATCAGTAAAACTGAAACAAGGGTGATTAATAAAGCCAATTATAAGCAGTGATTAGTGCCTTACTCCATTGGGCACCTAAAAGATATAAAACATAAATTGAAAATGTGATAGAATTTCATCTAATAGTATAAGATCTAAGAAAATACTGCCTTACAATATATCTCATTTGCAATCCCATCCCAAACTACTTATCTAAGAATCCCTGCACAAGCCCTCTCATTATGCAACTCTATTTAAGCACTTTAATTGACCCCTTGGGATGAAGCATAGATAGAAAGCTACATACATCACAACAATGCACTGAATAAAATAAACCCTTGGTTGATATTATTCAAAATTTGATAGAATCATGCAATGGAGAGAAAAGAGTCATAATTCTATTTAATTTGAATAAACATACTATTTCTATCACATGATGAGTTTTATATATAACTCCTTCAAGAACCTGTACAAAGCTTGATACTTAAAACATTTCTTTATTTGCTCTGTAAAAGACTTTACAGCTTGCTCACTTCACCTAGACTCACTACTGGAAACAGACAAGGAAAAACCCAAGGAACAAGAAAGTTGAACCTACAAGAGACTCCCCAAAAATATGAACCCTTCTTCTCGCCTTGATTTCCCTTTTTATAGAAGAGAGGGAGCAACAAGATTCCAGCCAGAAGACACATGTCAATATCATATTCATTCTCAACAATAAGACCTAAAAGGCCCAATGCAATTCTATTACAGAGATATTTCCATATCCATGTGTTGGCACCTTGTGAATCAACATTCTTTAACTAAAAATTGGTAGAAGAAAAATCGTTTGAGTCATGTCGTTATCACCCTGACACCTTCAGATGGAGTGTGAGATGTTACACTTCTTTCCTAAAGAGAATTTCCCTTCTAAGAAAGGAAACCGGGTCCCGACAAGAAGAAAAGTTGCCTCCAAAATAGAAGAGGAGCTCAAGCCTTCATGCCCAGGATCAGAGAAAGTGGAAGGAGGAGCTACAGGCGATACATAACATGTTGGGGAGGGGTTGCAACTTCCATGCAACCACATGGATGATTTTCTACCACTCCCTACCCAAACATATTCCTTTTTCATTCCTCTGCAGGCTCTCTCTTAGAACCCCCTGACATCCAGTCACAAAGTAGAAGCAGAGGTTGTGCCATGCATGGCCTTTCTTCATAAGAAAATTATTTCACGCCCCCTTTGGAAATCCTCCCCACTTTCACAACCCCTCTAACAATAAACATACTCACAAATAAGAGAAAATAATCCATCTGGTATCACAGAGCATATAGCAACTCCATTTATGACCTTGCTCAAACACCATTCTCCTTGCAAAAGAAAGAACTACACTCGGAAAATAGAAAGGCTTCATTTTCTCCTACCAGTTAAGTCACCACCTTACAGTATTTATAACACTTCATCTAGTAGTGCTTATTCATATGAAAAATCATCACTCTAGTGCTTTCAATTCAACCTTCCAACTATGGACACTAGAAATCATGCCTATCACATCCACTGTATTTTCCTGCCAAGGTTCATCTTATGCAAACAATTTTATCTTGATTTTATTCTTCCATGGGTGTACACTTTCTACTTCAGGATCCCTGTCAAGAGGTGATCTTTGAATTCATTAGAGAATTTGTGATCCATCATATCTAAACTTGAAGTGATCCTAATCCTTTCACATCTCTGAGATATTGTCCTTGCCCTGTCGAATCAATTTCAACTCAAAAGAAAAATTGAAAATAGTCTTTCTAGAACGAGTCAGCATCTAAATATCCCAACTTGTCTCTATCCACTCTGAGTTGATAATTCTGCATCCTGTTCATCCTATCTTTCCCGTGTGGGCTACACCCAATATCCTTTAATGAACCCTTTTAATTTCTAAATTGAAACTCAGCTGTAGATCCTACCTATCCTGGTAGATCTAACAATCACTAATGGCTGATATAGCAATTGACCTTCCATCTGCGCTTGCAGACCCATAAAATTGTGACACATCAACACCATATCATCTCTTAACCCGACACTATTAGCGGCCCCACCATGGGTCTTTCAGATCAGCCAGGGACACGTGGCATCATCTCATCATGCCTCGGTCCATAACCTTCTTACAAATTCTATCCCAGGGATACGAGGGCCATCAGATATGTTCACACTTTATCACTTCAACACAGTGCTCGTTAACCTTATCAGAATTAAAAGTCAAGCACATTTTTGCTTTGAACATAACATCACTCTTCATCTTGAACATGTGCCAATTGATGGGACCATCAGTAAACCATTTTTTACCGCCTGAGAACCGGTAACACAAGGTTTCGGCAAGTTACACCACCAACTCACCCTTTTTCCGCCAAAGACATGTGGCATCATCTCGTGATGTCGTGGTCTTTATCGTTCTTGCACTTTCAACCATGAGGAAGCACACACCATTAGATCTGATCTACTTTTATCAATCGACCGAAACACTTAGGAATTTTGGACCTAGGAAAAATTTAAGACACAGGCACAAATATTAAATGAGACCGACTATAGGAAAATTTTGCATGCGACTTAGGAAAATCATTTCTAAAACTGGTCTAACACAACTTAATGCTTAGGACATAAAATGGCCCCGCCAATGATAAACAACCCTTGGCCTTAAGTGGGAAAATTAACGATGAGATATAACAAGGTTAGGATTTTTCTTCACAAAGCTTAGGAAAAATTGATAAACTCTAAAACCTAGAGAATGAACCTTGACAGAGGGCACAACAAAATCAGGAAGATCAATATTCAAGCTTAAAACTGAAAATTCTCATGCAATCAATTTTCAGGGCTATCAGTGGCTCTAGTTGGGGACATCCATTTCACAAGAATGAGGTGAGAAACTAGAATCTTTGGTGAAGCAAACCAATTGCAGAGTAGACCAAAAAGAAGTTAGTTGGACAGGGCAACTCATCGGAAAGAAACTACTCTACCAAAGAAAACCTAACTAATGCTCATGGATAACAACTACTTTAAGAAAAGTAGAGCCTCAAAAATAGTCCATGAACAAGCAATTCAAGAGGGGATTATTAATTATTCCTTTGGGCATAGAGTCAGAAAAATTTACTCTACCCCAAGTAGCTTGTGGCCTATAGGTCAAACCACATGTGATGGCCCAATGCCATCTGTCAATATCAACCAATGTTTTCCTCTATCATAAACATGGTTCTCTTCTGAATGCACCAAAAGCAATTTAATAACACAAGTGGAATGCCAATTTCCAAACCTGTTGGCTACTTTTGTCCAACTACTATGCTTAAAATTATCATTGCACTTACTATCAAAACCCTGAAACTTATGCAATGACTTAAAATATTGGTCACCTTGTAATATATATGTGTTGTATTGAATACGACATACATCATGACTGATAACAATATCCCACTTTATAGAAACATCATTCGTTTGAAAAAAGAAAATCTCATATTCTGGCACATAACTGAGAAAACATGCCTCATTTAAAACATCAGTCTGCTTACTGAAAAATGAACTTCTGAAAGAATCAACTCTCTTACTGAGGATAACAAGAAAACTATTATCAAGAGGAAGAAAAGGATCAAATATAATCCTTTCATGTAACTGTAAATCATCAAACCGGATAAAAACTTCAGTCTGTTGTTCAGAATCCCATTTGATGTTAACAATATCAACAACAAGGAGAAACTGATCATTGTTACTTAACATCAATTCAGGTATCACGTCTTCATTTTTATAATTATTCATTTCAAAAGTCGATGCAATAGTGTTCATATATTGTACTAAGGTCTCATATGGTGTTGTTAGGGGTCATATGGGGTCTTAAGGGGTCACACATGGTGTTAAAACATTGTATGACCCCTTAAGCCACCATATGAACCATTACGACATCATATAGTCCTAATGGTTCATATAGTGTCCTAAGAGGTCATATGGTATAGTTAGGGGTCATATCGAGTCTTACGGGGTCACACATGGTGTTATAACACTACATGACCCCTTAGGACACCATATGAACCATTACAACATCGTATGGTTCTAATGGTTCATATAATGTCCTAAGGGATCATATGGTGTATTTAGGGGTCATATGGGGTCCTTAGGGGTCACACATGGTGTTAGAACATTGTATGACCTCTTAGGAAACTATATGAACCATAAAGACATCATATGGTCTTAATAGTTCATATAGTGTCCTAAGGGGTCATATGGTGTCATTAGGGGTCATATGGGATCCTTAGGGGTCACAAATGGTGTTAGAACAACGTATGACCCCTTAGGACACCATGTGAACCATTATGACATCATATGGTCCTAATGGTTCATATAGTGTCCTAAGGGATCGTATGGTGTCATTTGGAGTCATATGGGGTCCTAAGGGGTCACACATGGTGTTAGAACACTGCATACACCCTTAGAACATCATACGAACCATTAGGACAACATATGGTCCTAATGGTTCATTAAGTGTCCTAAGGTGTCATATGGTGTTTCTTGTGATTATATGGGGTCCTAAGGGGTCACACATGGTGTTAGAACACGGTATGGCCCCTTAGGACAACATATGAACCATTATGACATCGTATGGTCCTAATGGTTCATATAATGTCCTAAGGGGTCATATGATGTCGTTAAGGGTCATATGGGATCTTAAGGGGTCACACGTGGTGTTAGAAAAATGTATGACCCCTTAGGACACCATATGAACGATTACGACATCATATTGTCCTAATGGTTCATATATTGTCCTAAGGGGTCATATGATGTCATTAGGGGTTATATGGGGTCTGTAGGGTTCACACACAGTGTTAGAACAATGTATGATGCCTTAGGACATCGTATCAACAATTAGTACATTGTCTGGTCCTAGTGGTTCATATAGTGTCCTAAGGGGTCATATGGTGTCGTCAGCAGTTATACGGGGTCTTAAGGGGTCACACATGGTGTTAGAACACTAGATGACCCCTTAGGACACCATATGAACCATTATGACATCGTATAGTCCTAATGGTTCATATAATGTCCTAAGGGGTCATATGGTGTTGTTAGGGATCATATGAGGTCCTAAGGGGTCACACATGGTGTCAGAACATTGTTTGACCCCTCAGGACACCATATGAACCATTATAACATCGTCTAGTCCTAATAGTTCATAAGTGCCCAAGGGGTCATATGGTGTTGTTGAGGGTCATATGAGGCCTTAAGGGGTCACACATGGTGTTAGAACACCGTATGACCCCTTAGGACACCATATGAACCATTACAATATCGTATGGTCCTAATGATTAATATAGTGTCCTAAGGGGTCATATGGTGTCATTAGGGGTGATATGGGGTCTTAAGGTATGTCGTAATGGTTCATATGGTGTCCTAAGGGGTCATATGGTGTCGTTAAGGGTGATATGGTGTCTTAAGGGGTCACACATGGTGTTATAACACCGTATGACCCCTTAGGACACCATATGAACCATTAGGACATCATATGGTCCTAATGGTTCATATAGTGTCCTAGGGACAATATGGTCTTCTTAAGGGTCATATGGGGTCTTAAGGGGTCACACATGGTGTTAGAACACTGTATGACCCCTTAGGACACCATATGAACCATTACGACATCGTATGGTACTAGTGGTTCATATAGTGTCCTAAGGGGTCATATGCCATCGTTAGGGGTCAAATGCAGTCATTTGGGGTCACACATGGTGCTAGAACATTGTATGACCCCTTAGGATACCATATGAACCATAATGACATTGTATGGTCCTAATGGTTCATATCGTGTCCTAAGGGGTCATATGGTGTCATTAGGGGTCATATGGGGTCTTAAAGGGTTACACATGGTGTTAGAACACTGTATGACCCCTTAGGACACCATATGAACCATTATGACATCATATGGTCCTAATGGTTCATATAGTTTCCTAAGGGGTCATATGATGTTGTTAGGGGTCATATTGGGTCCTTAGGGGTCACAGATGGTGTTAGAACACCGTATGACCCCTTAAGACACCATATGAACTATTACAACATCGTATGATTCTAATGGTTCATATAGTGTGCTAAGGTGCAATATGGTGTTGTTAGGGGTCATATGGGGTCACACATGGTGTTAAAACACCGTATGACCCCTTAGGACACCATATGAACCATTACAACATCATATGGTCCTAATGGTTTATATATTGTCTTAAGGCATTATATGGTATCGTTAAGAGTCATATGGGGTCCTTAGGGGTCACACATGGTGTTAGAACATCGTATGACCCCTTAGGACATTAGGACATCGTCTAGTCCTAATGGTTTATATATTGTCTTAAGGCATTATATGGTGTCGTTAAGAGTCATATGGGGTCCTTAGGGGTCACACGTGGTGTTAGAACATCGTATGACCCCTTAGGACACTATATGAACCATTACGACATCGTCTAGTCCTAATAGTTGATATGGTGTCCTAAGGGGTCATATGGTGTCGTTAGGGGTCATATGGGGTCTTAAGGGGTCACACATGGTGTTAGAACACCGTATGACCCCTTAGGACACCATATGAACCATTAGGATATCGTATGGTCCTAATGGTTCATATAGTGTCCTAAGGGGTCATTTTGTGTCATTAGGGGTCATATGGGGTCTTAAGGGGTCACACATGGTGGGTAAAAGCATAAAATTGTGTCATGTTTTAGGCTAACTTATCAACACAAGTGAATTTAAGTAATTCTAACTAAAAAATAATTTTAGTCAAACATATGGTCTATATAGATTCATTATAGCTAAGTTATATATAGACCACAACTTTTCCAATTGGAAGTGTCTACTAAATGTATATTTTATACCATTTTGGATCTAATTGTCAAAAAAATAAAAAAATAAAAAAACTCGATGTTTCAACAACTCCTACTCTTATAAATAATTTTGTTTTTGAAATATAAAAATACCCTTTTATAGATCTATAAGTGAATTTTCCAAAATATATATATTTTAATATTTTAATTAGTTTTTATATTTAATATTTTATTTTTATTGAAAGTAGGTGATCAAGACTAAAATATAAGGTTGGTTATCTTGTCAAGGAAAAATACTATAATTTATTTAAAATTTTTGAAAAAAACATGGAGCAGTAGAGAAAGGAATCTATGTCAAGATGATATAATTCTTTTCTAATTTGGATAAATAAGTAAGAAAAAAGTTGGTAGGAATTGGAAAGAGTTATATTTCAGCACACACAACTTTTCAAATTTATTGAAAAATATATATTTAGAAAAAATAGTAGAAAATATATCCATGCACTAAAGTTTCAAGTTATCAATATACACAAAAAAAAATGATGAAGAAAAAGTAAAATTTACTAATTGAAGTGCGGTGGCTTGTGTAGCTTCAATTTCAACATTTTATCAGCAACTAAATTATAGCATTTTTTTAAATTTTCTTAAAATTAAAAACATAAAATAGACAAAAGAATATATTTTTTATTAGTTTACATCATTTCAAATTTCAAAACATATATGCAGTTTCTATTGATTTAATTTAAAATTTTGAATCAACATTGACCATTTCCTTTATAAAACTATGACATAGCTTTGTACTATTACCCTAGTGTTAGAAAAACCGTATAACTCTTTAAGACACCATATGAACCATTATGACATCATATGGTCCTAATGGTTCATATAGTGTCCTAAGGGGTCATATGATGTTGTTAGGGATCATATGGGGTGTTAAGGGTCACATATGGTGTTAGAACACCGTATGACCCCTTAGGACACCATATGAACCATTACAACATTGTATGGTCCTAGTGGTTCATATAGTATCCTAAGGGGTCATATGGTGTCGTTAGGGGTCATATGGGGTCCTTAGGGGTCACACATGGTGTTAGAACACCGTATGACCCCTTACGACACCATATGAACCACTAAGACATCGTATGGTTCTAATGGTTCATAATGTGTCCTAATGGGTCATATGGTGTCATTAGGGGTCATATTGGGTCTGAAGGGGTCACACATGGTATTAATGTTGGATATCGTTGCTGTTAGGATATGTTGTTGTCATTGATGTCAACATATTCCTATGTTTTGGTGATTGTAGAGAGTTGATCTGGTTGGTTTATTTGTTTGTTATGTTGAATCAACTAGAGATACTTAATTTAATGTTGGTTTCATGATGTTATGTGGTGATTTGATCCGGTTATGGATTTATGTATGAGGATTGGTTTTTCAGTGTTGCAGTGTTTTGGTATTTGATATTGCGATTTGGCATAACTGATGCAAAATGAGATGATGTAGGTGATGCAGTTGAAGATGGATGATTGCACCAGTAAAGGATAGAAGACTATTTGTGATGAAGAGATTGATATTTTGTGATTAGATGACTTGATTAGTTATTTGTGTTGTCATTGATGGAAACTGATGTCAAATGATGATTACTGATGTTCCTGATGTTTTGTTTTATCATCTAAGTGATTTGGTTTACCAGAAGACAGGGTTTACCGACAAAGAACTGAAGTCTATGAAATAGGACTTTAACCGATATAGTAGAGATGTTTTGGTTGAATTGGATGATCGGCTATGATTGGTGATTTGTGGTTTGGAATGTGAGCTTGTATCATGGAAAGGAGTATATGACCAAAACCGGAACTTGTGATGACTATGAAAAGGCATGTTTCAAATTTCTGATGAAGTTTTGCTAGGGTTTTAGTAGGGTTTAAGACCAGTGAAGAAATCATCAAACCGGTAATGTTTTTTGTTATGACGGTGATCGATGATGAGTCTACATGAAGGTGGTAACACAACACAACCCACGTGAATGATTTGATTTTTGTTTTGGTGCGATTCAAGGAAGAATTTCTTAGGAAACAGTGAAACGGTTAGTGGAGTATTTTGAGGTTTTGACTTTGGTACAGATCAGATTTTCGTGATGGATTTCGATCAACCAACGGTTGATATTAAATTGTAATTTGATGTAATGATCTGTATATTGATCTAAGATGATCTCTTATGATTTGTATTGTAATTTCATGATATAATTAGGGTTTTGTGGCCAACCTAGTTGAGATGGCTATTTAAGATGGCACAGTTGATGTTTATTATGTTAGTGGTCTTAAGAGAATGTGTTGAGGCATCCAAGAGAAGTGTGAGATCTGTCTGAGAGTTGAAGAGTGTTGAGCATAATTGGATCTGATTTAGCAAGCTAAGAAGTGCAAGTAACATATCACTTTTTTACTATTGTTCCCTAACAGTTGCAATAGGTTAAATCCCTTAACTGGGTAGGTCCTAACAAGCCTTAAACATTTAAGTCCCCTAATAAGGAATCTCTCAAAAGAGTGTTAAATCCTCTCATGAGGTTGATCCTAATAGATCATAAAGCTCCTAATTGGGCTACTAGGCGAATCCCTTAACCGAGTGACTCCTAACGGGGTCTGCTCCTAACAAAGCGTATTGTAAGCTCCTTACATGGCTAAGCTCCTAACAGGGAATAGTTAAAAAGAGTACAAATATTTGTGGGTACCAACTCCCAACATGGTTTTTCCCTATTTGGGTTTCCACATAAAAAAATTATGGTGTTCATGTGTGGAATGCTTCTCATGTGATGTTCTTGTTTATGGTACATTTCATGCACTATTCCTGAGTACACCGGTTATGATGTTTAATCAGAAGTTTATCAAAGTTTACCGATACTGATAAGAGTTGGTATTGAAAGTGTTTGATCTGATTGATGAGGTTAATGAGTTGGTAAATGATCTGATTAATGTGTTAGCAAATCTGATAAAGAGGTTGTTAGATCTGATAAAAGAAGTTGAGATATTTGTTAAATGGTTTCGGATCTGATATAAGTTTGTTTTTGGTTTAAAGTTTCAATTGGTATTAATACTGATTCACCCCCCTCTCAGTATTAACTGGATCCTCATAGGATTAACATTTGGTCTGTTATCCCCTCGATTGATGAAATTAAAAGAGTTGTTTTCTCCTTCCAAGGGGATAAGGCACCAAGCTCGGATGGCTTCCCCATGTTTTTCTTTCACAAATATTGGCACATTGTTGGGGCTGATGTGGTCAATGTTGTCAATAAATTCTTTGGTTCCAGAAGAATTCTTAAAGAAATCAACTCTACCTTCATTGCTCTAATTCATAAGGTGGCTAGAGCTGATTCTATGGGTAAGTTTAGGCCAATAAGTCTATACAATTCTTTTTACAAGATAATCTCAAAATTCCTGACTTCTAGATTGCTGGTTGTTCTTCCTCTTGTTATCTCTGAGGAGCAAAACTGATTTGTCTCGGGTAAGCAGATTTTGGACTCTATAATTCTTGTGCATGATAATATCCATTCTCTTAATGCTGCAAACAAAGAGGGATTCCTCATAAAGTTGGATTTGGCAAAATCCTATGACAAGGTTGAATGGCAAGTTCTTTTTAGGATCATGGAAGCCTTTGGATTTGATGAGAAGGTTATCAAAATCACTAGAGAGCTGATATCTATGCTGAATTTTTTTATTCTTGTTCATGGCTCTCCTTCCAGATTTTTTAAGTCTTCAAGGGGTCTTAGGCAAGGAGATCCTATCTCGCCCATTCTTTTCACTATTTTGGTGGAATGTTTGAGTAGATTGATTCAAAAGTTGAAGGAGAAAAGGATCATCAAAGGATTGCAATGCTCTTCAGCTAATTTCTTCTGCACTCATCAATAGTTTGTTGATGATACTATATTATTGGGATACTCTTCTTTGAGTGAAGCTTCTACCTTCAAAAATGCTCTCATCTCTTATTCCCTTTCTACTGGCCAGCAGGTTAACTGGGAGAAATTTGCTATTTACATCATCAACACTCCCTTGTTGAGGTAGTAGAGGATTGCTAACATAATTGGTTGTAAGGTTGAGCTGCTCCCCTCTACTTATTTGGGCCTCCCTCTTGGTTTGGCTCCTCCAAAATCTTTCTAGAATTCTTTGATTGATAAGTTCAACAAAAAACTGGCTGGATGGAAAGGCTCTATGTTGTCACAGGCTGGTAAGCTTCATCTTCTTCAAGATACCCTTCAGAATCTACCTGTTTATGCTCTTAGTTTGTTTAGTATATCGGTCAAATTTGCAGAAGCATTAGAAAGAATTCAAAAAAGATTTCTTTGGTCTGGTGTGGAAGATAAGAAAAGGATTGCTTTGGTTGCTTGGGATAAAGTCTATGGTCCTAAAAGTAGTGGGGGGTTAGGTATCAAATCCCTTAAACCTTTCAATAAAGCTTTGTTAGCCAAATAGGTTTGGAGGGCCTATGGTATTAAGAGAGATTGGAGTAGGGTGTGGTTTGACAAATACATCCATAATCAGCCCATTCATTCCCTTCCCTATTCTGAAGATATCCCTGCTGGATCTTTTATTTGGAATAGTGTGATAAAATTTATTAAAGTTGCTAAAGCTGGAGCTGGCTGGGTCCTTGGCAAAGGTAACAAAATCAGATTTTGGGAGGATGTCTAGATCAAAGATGAGCCTCTTTTTAACCAAGATTGTAGCCATATCATTGAAGATTGTAAAAGGAGGTTTGGTTCTATGGTCTGTAATTATTGGGAGGAGAATAAATGTGTTAGACTTGATGTTGTTTATGCTGGATTCTCTTTGCTCCAACATGATTTGTTGTCCTTTTCTGTCAGAAAAGACTCAAATGATGTCTTCTTATGGAAGAGTAATCCTAGGGGTACTTTTACTGTTGCTTCTACTTACAAAAAGATATCAACTCAGGATTGTAACCCTATATGGACTGAAGTTTGGAATAGATTCCTCATTCCTAAAGTTAATATGTTTTTCTGGCTTGCCACTCATAAAAAGATTCTCACTATTGATAACCTAGTCAGAAGAGGATTTATGATCCCTAATAGGTGTGAGTTATGTCAAAAAGAGGCCGAGTCTATGGATCATTTGTTCATTCATTGTTCTTTTACTTGGGGGTAAAGTGTGGATGCAATGGAAAGTTGATTGGGTTATGTAGAATAGTTCTAAGGAAGTCCTTTGGCATTAGATTTTCCCTACCAAGCTTCCCATCATCAAGACCCTTTGGTCCTTCTTCCTATGACCTGTTTGCATATTTGGAAGGAGAGAAACAATAGAATGTTTAGGGAGACTAAGTGTTCTTCTCAAGTGGTCTTTGAAAAGATTTGTAGGGCTATTAAAGAAAACATCAACACCATTCACAAAAGCAAGAAGTAGTGTAGTTATATAGATATGAATGATAATGATAAAAGGATTCTTACAGAATGGAAATTATTGAATAAGGTTTGGAAGTCTGATCTGAAGAGTAGAAGAGATAATGTGATTTGAAGGTTCCCTCCTCATGATTGGGTGAAGGTGAACTTTGATGGTGCAGCTAAAGGAAA
Source organism: Cryptomeria japonica (assembly GCF_030272615.1). Lineage (NCBI taxonomy): Eukaryota > Viridiplantae > Streptophyta > Pinopsida > Cupressales > Cupressaceae > Cryptomeria > Cryptomeria japonica. The sequence goes on from NC_081413.1 coordinate 391,876,558, forward strand.
TCCGGGTAATGCTAGTGGGGGAGGTGTTATTAGAAATTCTCATGGCTTTTGTGTTGTTGTGATTGCTTCTCCCTTTGGAATTCAAAACAACCATGTTGTAGAAGCTATGGCAATGTTAAAATGTCTTCATCTTCCTCAGGGTTTCAATTTAAAAAAATTTGGCTGGAGGGGGATTCCCTCAATATAATTCAGGTTATTAAAGGTATTAGTTCCCCTTCTTGGAATATCCAAAATATCATTGATAAGGCAAAAAAAATGATAGATTCTTGTGATAGTGTGGTTATTACCCATACCTTTAGGGAAGGTAATAGGGTAGCTGATTTGTTAGCTAATGAGGGAGTCATTTTAGCAGAAGATGCTAATTATATCGGAGAGTCATCATGTAAGAAAAAAGTTCGAGAGCAATTATTTTATGATAGGATAAATGGTACATATTAATCTCATCATTACCCTTTTTGGTTTGGACTTCAATGATAGAGTTTGGAGTGAGGTGGATTTTCAGATGATGACCTATCTCAAGTGTTGCATTAATGAGTATAGGTGTGAAAGGCCTTATCATATTAAGTACTGGGTTAATTTGCATGTGTTATCACTATTTTAAAAATGGATGTTCTCAGTCCATAATTGGCTAATTTTGTTGAAATTTTGAGTCTGGTATTGGCCTTGTTACCTTTGTTTTGTTGTAAGCCAATGAGAAAGTTTAAGGGGTTTTAAGTTTTAACCTTCAAGGTGTCTGAGTAAAAACCTGGTTCTAATTTTGTGTTAATTTTACCACTTAAGTGATGGGTCCATTTGTCATGAGAAGTGTCCCCCCCATTGTTATTTACCTAGGTGGTCCCTTAAATATTTTAAATTTTATATGCCTATTACTTTGCCTTTTTTCTAATGTTTATCGAGCCCTGTAAGTGTCATGGAACTTTTTGTTGATCCACTAGCCCGCGTTGATTCATAGGATGAAGATGATCGCGAGTTACCCTCCACAAAATAGCGAAAAGTGGTGGGTCCCAGAAGCAGATAGGTTTTCCAAAGAGTAAAGAGTGGTTGGTTCAAAGAATGATCAATGGCCCGCATTGATTTGCAGCCAAAAGGTGCTCGAGATTTAGCCTTCATGAAGTAGCGAAATGACATGGCAGTCTAGTTAGTGGTCTAGGTGGTTTAGGTGGCAAATCAGAAAGTCACACGTGGCCTCGAGGTTAAGTAAATCAAAGAATAAACTTGTTGACCAGATGGATTAACCGTCGGATAAAAGAATTGCATCTTGATTGTGATCCAATGGCTCACATTGATTCGCTAGCCTAAGATGCACATGGTATATGTTGTACTAAACATTGAAAACATGTGGCGGGTCCCAGAGACAAGTGGTCTTCCTTGGTTAAAGGGTGATCGGGTTGGAAAAGGATCAACGGCTTGCATTGATTCGCGGCCAAGAGATGCACACGTTCTACCTTTCATGAAGTAGTGAAAAGGTGGCAGTAAAGGTGGTAGGTCTAGCTGGTGATGACAAAGCAGTGATAGGGCACTTAATTGGTGGTCCGTAGTGGGCCCGGGCGAGGTGGTCATAGAAAGAATAAACAACAAGTAAGTTCCTAAGATCTGACGGCCCGCGTAGATTCGTGAAGGTAAGATGCTAGTAAGTTAGTCATCGTGAAGTGGTGAAAAAGGTTGGTGGGCCCAAAGGACAGGCAGGCACAAAGTTAAAAGCCGATCAAGTCTATTTTGATCCAATGATCCTCGCGGTTTCATAGCCGCAAGCTAAACAAAGATTAGTTTTTGTGAAGTAGCGAAATGAGGTGGAAATCACATGAAAGCATGACGTGGCATGACAGTTGGTGCATTTCATAGAGTTTAATAGTGATGTGTTGAATGCCACATGGCTCTGAAGGGTAGTTGAGGGTTTGCCTAGGTGTAACCAGTAGTTATGTGGAGAATAGTGAAGCAAAACACGTGGCGAATTCAGAATGAAACCTAGAGGAGCTTCCTGAGCTGATGGGTGATTGCCACGTGGCATTTGTTAACTAGTGACTAGGTAAAGTAAGTGATCTTCAAAAATAAAGGGCCCACTTGAAAGGTTTAACGTTTGTTAAAAGGTATTCACCTTGTGCTTGATCCAATGGTTCTCGTTGTTTCGTGGCCCGAAGACACCTGCAGCTTAATCTCTACAAAATGGTGAAAACCGTTAGCCATCAAGATGAGGCACAGTTAGTTAGTAAGATTGATGGTCCTGGTTAGAGTTAAAGACTGGGTGATTAGAGTATGATCTAATGGTTGGCATGGCTTCATGAAGGAAAAGTACACGAGTGTTAAAGCCCATGAAATAGCGAAAAGAAGGTGGGGCCTGACATTAACAAAGAGAGATCAAATGGAGGTAAAGGCGGTGTAAGTTCTTGTAATCCAACGGCCAGCGTTGTTTCATGAAAGAAAGGTGCAAAGGTTTTATGCACTACGAAATAGCGAAAGACCAAAACAGAGGAAAGACTCAAAGAAGTTATGACCTATTGGAGCCAGTTTTGAATTCGATTTGGTGAATTCAATTCTGAAAAGATAGCCTAAGCATGCAGAGTTAATTTATAAAAATTCAATGCCAACTTGTCCTTTAGAGTCCGCATCAACTTGATTGTTAGTATTGTTTCATCGAAGTCTGTTGTAGAACAATTGGTGCGGAGCGATTCTCTTCAGGGGAATAATCATGTTTTTTGTGCTTTTCTTGATAATTCTGGTATGTTTCCAATCATTGTTGTGTGAATTATTTCATTAGAGGTCTGTGCTAGTTTCAAGTGGTATAGTTGCTTATTCAGAATGGCACCAAGAAGAGAGTTGACAGGAAAACTGAATTATCAGGACAGGAACATCTGTGATGATTTTTTAGAACAGTTAACCATGTCCACCTGTTGGGTCTCAAATCAACAGATTGGATAGGTTCTAAGGAAATGCCAACTCCAATGATCAAACCCTCCAATTGACCTGGCCAACTTATAGAGTGAACCTATTTGGTTGTTAACTCTCTCACTTTAGGCTCTGCAGGACCTAGGCGGGTATACCTATTCACCAGTTGTTTTCAATGACCAGTGCCTTTTATAGCAGATTAAGTGTCCTGATCTGGTTTCCTCCTATCTCAGAATGGCATAAGTTCCTAGGATGGAGATATAGCAGATGAGTTCAAGATTGTTCTTGTAGAAGCTATTCGATCTACGTTTCCTACTTAGTTACTCTTATTGCTTTAAAATAACATATGATGAATATGGTGATAAGTGCAATTTGTAAATAGCCAATGCCTTCTTCGCTGTTTGGGCTATAGAGTCATTATATTTTCTTTAGGACTTACTGTGCGAACTTGTGAGATAGTTTTTACCCACCCCTTTATGGATCTGTCGGTTATTATTTCTTATGAGATCAATTGAATGCTTATATCATAAGTTGCTTGAATGAATTTAACCCTACCTTTAAGGGACCATTCAAGTAAGCACTGCGAAGAACAATTATAATTCACAAGCAGAACTTTTATTTCAACCTTATAACATACAACATAAATTTCATTCAAAGAATATGAATAACCTTATCTCCTTTAGATAATATCACAAGCGACTGCCAAAAAAAAAATGAAATAATCCACAACACACACGCAAAGAAAAACAACTGATCATAGCATGTATTCCATCAAAATTTGTATAACAGAAAACTTACAGGCTGTCATACATCGATGTCTTGTCCCTATAATATATCTTATTTTTTATTACAAAAACCTCTCTCATATATATATGAGAGCAAAAGTCATTTATGAAAAGACGTGTCTTTTCAAAATACTAATTGTTAATTTGAATATTCCTAACAAACTTAAGTAAAAAGAGATTAAGAATTCCTAAATGATGAATATAATCATCCTCTTTAAAGGTCTTGATCTTAATACTCTGTTTCTTCAATTCTTCTCCTTGTGAAAGGTATTCGAAGATCATCTAGTTGACGGTAGGGGCCATGTCTTTGCTTCGATCCAACCTTGACAGAGCCCAATCCTTGATGCTTACAAGTTCATTCCTCAAATCTTCCATAGACATTACTCCTCCTTCTTTATAAAATGAGGGCATTCCAATAGGGCTCCCATCATCCAATTCTTTAAGATCTCCTTTTAGCATATCTTCAAATTTAACATGATCTTCTATATATGAAGTCCCTTCAGCCTTCTCCTCTGGCGTCATCATATCAACACTGTTTGTCACCTCATGCAATCGTGCTTTTAACCTCTCATGCTCTCTTAATGCTTTTATGGTTCCAGTGTATACCTTCCAATAATGTTCGACATATATAAGCATGGTGTTGAATCGGTGTTCAATGATGTCATTAACCAATTTATCCATCTTTTGCTGGATATTATTTACCTGTTTGGTAGCCTTATATGCTTGATATTTCCAATATAGAACATCAGAAACATCATCCAAGCTCTGTCCTATGGGATATGAGGCATATTCATTCAAAGGAGTCCCTGTCTCAAGTTGTAATATTTTCGTTTGTAACTTCTGATTTTCCTCTTTAGATCTTTCATACAAGCCCTTATAGGTAATATTTTCCCTGACCAAAAACTTTGTCTGATCCAAATTTAATTTGGCTACATCCAGGTTCAACTTTGTAGTGACCCTAGGGTCAGTCTTTCCAACCTGATGAATCATGAGGTGTCCAAAGGTTTCTTCGATATCCACAATAATTGGTCTTTTTCCTTTCGGATATAATGCCCATTGTAGGAGGGCCTTTTGGTCAGGATCATATCCGGAGCCTAGGAATAATTTATCTATCTCTTGAGGCAACACTTATTGATTCAAGTCCTGCTTCTTCAAGAATCCATCAAACAGAAGTGCTGAATTTATGTCCCAACCAAAAAAGATGATAACACCAGCCTCTTTTAATATTTTCCTCCCTTTCTCAGGGGTCATATCTTTCATGAGGGTATCGATTTCATCCTGTAGTCTTTTCATCTGTTCTTCTTCTGGTTTTCTAGCCATACTTCGTTTCACATGAGCCCCTTTATACTGGTACAAGAATGAAAGGAATTCCCTTGAAGACGTGAATTTGTCATCAACAACAAAGTCTTCATGCTCTGCCATCCTTATATCAACTACATCTCTAATGTTAAATTCACCAGTGTCCACATCCACCTCTGCTTCAAAACCAGGCGGATAATCTTCTCTAGGAGAGTCAGCAGGGATGCTACTAGCAGCTGATTTTGGTGACATGTGAGCCAATGGTTGACTATCCTTTTCAGTGTTGATAAAATGGAGGAATTGTGGGGGCACTCTATGCATAATCTCTACTTCATGTTGAAGTAGCCTTTTGGCTATCTCCAAAGGGTCTTGGAGGTTTCCAAGTAAGTCTCCATCCACCATCCCCCTTGCTCTTTTCCATTTGAAGGCTTCCCAAGTCATTTCGCTTCTTTCTCTCAAAACCCTGGCCTCTTCCCTTTCAAGTTTCTTAATTAAATCATCTGGCATTTTAGCCGCATGTATTCCAGCTTTTAGTTTTTGTTACGCCCTGGCAGCTCTTATATATCCCTCAGGATCAAAGTTCTCTCTAGGATCACCCAGAGTCATGCCATAATAATCTAATTTATTTTGAAGCAAATGATAGCTTTTGGAACTTTTAACAACAAAATCAGAAAACACCAATAACCCTGGCACAATGGATTGTTTACCAAAATCCGTAAGATGTTTGGCACTGACAGCAGATAATTGTCTCACAATCTCTAGGCTAGCCACCCTGTTTGGTACTGTAATTGGAAACATGTATGGCTTTCCTTCATACCCAAATATCCTAATTTCTATATGATTAAGGTGGCAATACCAGTCACCCCAGTTGTGATCAATCTGAGACTCTGGAGAGAAGTCTTTTGGCCTGAGGAATCTCTTAATTTCAGGGGACAGAGTATAATCTCTATGTTGTCCAAAAGCCGCACTAAGAGGTTTCACAAAATATTCCTGAAAGTGCCAATATTGATTGTTTATGAATCTTTGATCCCATGCAGAAACCCACAACTAAACTGGTTTCTTCATACCATTCTTATCATAAGCTCTGATGCTGAAATCATCTGACCAGAAATTGATTTCTTGTCCACAATAAAGAATGATGTGCATCAATAAAGAATACAATGAGAAATGGACATTTACAAGGTCTCCTTTCAACTTTTCCAACCCATGATTTAGGGCTTCTGCAACATAAGTGGCATAGTCAAATGACCTAGGGTCTTTCGATTGTAAATCAGCACATAGAACCATAACCCCAATATCCATGAGAGGATGAACCTCTAAGCCTAATACTTGGGCTGCAGCATAGTATGTATACTTAAAATACGGATGGAATTGGCTGACATCAAATGGCACCTTGTCATCTTTATTGAATGGAACAAAGGACCCCCCTTCTTTTGGCCGGTGAATGGGTAATCTCCATGTCCTGTAGATGTCTTCCAAGTTAAAGAATTCTCGTGACAGTTTCTGCATATCAATTTTCTCTTCTACTTCCCAGTCTAGATCAAATACCATATCAATAGTCTGTTTGTTAATCACCACCAAGGGATTCCCTTGGTAGTCGTATATGGTTTTGGTTCTTGGATCATAGAAATCTACCAGAGATTTCATTAATTCGACATCCACAAATACATTCGGGACTACCAATTTCCCTAAGTTTTTCTTCCACAGGTTACTTATGGGCTCAGGAGCATCCCTTCTCTTATAACTAAATAGGAACAACTCATGTCCTCTGATTTCAGTCCATATGTCTCCTAGATGCTCAAATCTATCTTCCAATCCTTCTTCTTCACTCTTGATCTTTTTAGACCTCACACTGGATGTCAGGCACTGGTCTAGCAAATCCTGAGTCAAAGCTCTACCCTCCTTTTTCTGTCATTTGGGCTTCTCTTCAGGGTTTAATTCTTTCCCTTTTCTACTCTTTTTGGAAGAAGAAGAAGGTTCCATAATTTTAGTTAATACGAGAAATCACACTTACTTGGAGAATTGTTGAACTCTTCTAATTTTTGTTCACAAACTTCAGCAAATCCCTTGCAATTTTTCATCTTTTGGCATCAATCTGGTTCTTATGAAAATTCAATCAATTCAGCTCTAATTGCATGGGCAACTTGTGCACAGTTAATGTCTCTACGTCTATAACGGCTATTCAAATGTTTAAACTTAATTGCAGATGTGACATCCTCCACTTGGGCTATTCAAATGTTTAAACTTAATTGCAGATGTGACAGATATGATCGTAAATCGAGTTTTCGATGAAACCCTTGTCTTCGGCTGAATACTTTGATCTTTCATCAAAAGCTCACTTTCCTCGATATCACTTTATCGACGAACAGCCCATGTCGAAAAACCATTTTCTAGTCTCCTCGAAATCATCTTTTCCTCGATGAACTTTCTTTCGATGAGTCATTCGTGAGTTTCATCGAAATCATATTTCGATGGACACTATTCTTCGGTGAAAGTCCATGCAAGCCCTTCGAAAGCCCTTTTTTCTTTGATGTCCCCTTTATCGATGAAACCCCTTTATTCTTATTCAATATAATGTTATCGATGAGATCTGCTTTTCGATGAATATTTTTTAAGTCTCTTCGGTAGTTGGATTTCCTCGACTTCACCTTTTGCTTTTTGCTTTTTACTTTTCGATGAAACTGGAGTATCGATGAGCGGCTTCCTTCATTTATCGAAAGTGATATTCCGCCGAAGACATCTTTACTTTAGTGTTTTACACATCATGTTCTATTCGATGAAAGAATTCTTTCGGTGAAACTCCTTTTGAGATGCTCGATATGATATTTTGGCCGATAATCTTTTAGTTTTCACGCCTATGGGAAGATTTTTTTTTATTTTAAATATAGTGTTCAACACCACCAATGTCGGGGCTAAGGCTAAAGAGTTAATACCAAAGAACCCTCATCTGAAAAATTAGGGATGGCCTGTATGATAAAGGCAATTGTTTAAGGGACCTTGAGATAGGGATATTAGGTTTAGGACTATTCAAAGTCGGTTTTGGGTAGAGACATTCCCCAGCTCCTTTTAATAGCATATGGGAACTAGATGTAGGAAAACTTGTGGTCCCTGGTGTATTCGTGGATGTAGATCTGTTGACCCTAATTGCACAAAATTATGACCCTGTAGCAAGATGTATCAGAAATATAAAGGGATCAGTCCTAGGTGAAATAAAAGATGATGAGTTGAGAAATGTTTTCAAGCTCAGTGAGGCCTCCAATTTGTAAGAGCCTATTGACTTTGAGTCATTAGCCCAGATTTACATTGCACAGAGGGATCATCTTAGGAGTGGCCCATTGAAAGAGTTCTTTGTTAAGATAGGGGGGTTGACAATTGTAGGCCCCAGCACAATGGAACCATTCTCCCTCAATTTATTTACTTTGAGAGCTAAGGGTATGTATTGGCCACTATGTCAAATCTTTGGAGAGGATGCTGAAAAGAACATGCCAACCCATTACATGTTAATGATTGCACAAATTCTAAACCCCTCCCTAGCTATAACATTTGATTATGCCCCATACCTTATTGATGCAATTCATAAAGGGCTATTAGGGATAAAAAAATGGTAAGGTGGATAGGTCGTTTGGATGGTATTCCATGTTAATGCACATGTTCTTGTTTAAAGGTGTTGATTACTTTGCAAAGGAAATGGACTTGATCAAGGTAAAGGATAAGGAAGAAATGCATGTTCAACTTTGGAGCACTCTCTTATCCTGGGATAGAGAAGATGCTAGTTTTCTGAAGTTTGATAGATGCTTTGCATCTAAGATTAGAATTCTTTTATGCAGAGAAAACCCTAGAATTCCTAAGGCTCTTTTGGAATTCCTTAGACCTAAGGAGTTTGCAGAGGATATTAAGATTGTTCTCAATTGGGGAGACATGTATTTGTACCCTATTTCTACTATTTTCAGAGTGTATAGTTTTGTCCAAACTATTGAAGAAATTGAAAAGGTGAAATCTCATTACGGTTTCATAGAAATAGAAATTGGGCATTTAAGAGTCACTTGGAAAAGGCTAGAAGATATGAAATAGAAGGTTGTTAGTTTTGCTTGGCCAAGTGATGATGCTTTTTAGGAATGGGAGGATAATTATGCCAGATAGAAAGAAGATGCTCCAGAGCAGTTAGAAGAGGTTGCAATAAAACAAAAGGCACAAGAGGCTGTGGATGTTGAAAAGGACTTGTAACCGCATCTTAGAGAAGAATTGCGGATGTAACAAACTTTTTTGAAAAGGGTCCAAAGCTTGTATGCATCCATAATGTTATAAATGGATACTAGGATAGAGGAAAAAGGATCACAAGAATTTGTAAAGAAACTCTGTAGAAATTTATCTGCATTTTTCTAGTGTTTCACAGAAAACTATCTAAGTTTTGTAAGATTTTCCAGATTGAATATAAATATACAGACCATTAACTTTGAGCCTAAAATTTGTGTTGTCTTCTGGTATGCTTTCAAATATTTTACTAGTTTCATTTGGGTAATTTAGGGTTATTTCAATTGAACAGGGACTGTAATGCAATCTTTATAGATATGTTTCTTAGCTTTCTTCTTCAGAGGGAATTAAATACATGAGAAATATCTTTATCAGTAGGTTATTTGTTGGGAACTTTGAATTTCATGAACACTGTTTAGTATAACAAGGGAGGATTCTTATACATGTCATGCATGTATGGAGTTGGTAGAAGCTAGAGTGATTGAGATGCATGGATATGTTTAATTCTGGAGTTCTTGTTTAAAATAGATGACTCTGTAGCCTGGATAAGGGACTGGTATCTGTTAATGTTTTCTTTTCTAAATCTCTTGAGGATCAACACTGAAAATGAGCCTAAGTTTTCCTATATTTTTTCAATTTTTGTTTAAGGAGATAAGATCCACTGGTTTTTGGACAATGGTTACTGTGGATTTTGTTTAAAAGTGTGAAAGTATTCACATAAGGTATACCCACCTGAACTTTGGATAAGTTCGAAGTGTAGAAGGTTATTAAAACCTTATCATATGTTTCTCTAAGGTTCTTGTTCCTTGATTTCTCCATTCACATACAGAGTTAATCTTTTTCATCAAAGGGGATAAGAAGGGGATCAGAATTTGAGAACAACAACATGTTTTAAAGCGCTACTTGAAAAAGAAGATAATTACCTTTGTTTTCAATTCCAGCTTCTCTGTTCTTCAACATCTGGTTAGTTTGTGCTCCCCTAAGAATTTCTATTTGAACTGATTCTACATTATGGGTGGAAATCTCAACCATAATGAGCCAACAAGCTATGATAGTTGGAAGGGTGAAAGGAAAATTTGGAGAAGGCTGCATAAAAATGGCTTCTTTGATTATATGGAGAAATTGCATGGGAGAAAGAATCCTGTTTCCCGTGGTTTTGCCAAGGGTTGTAAAAATAACAGAGTTACTCTATTTGGTCAGACCTGGAGAGTGGATGAATATTTGGTGGCCAAGGTGATTGGTTTGCAGAAGGACGACATCAAGTTTTATAGAGATCATAAGTTCTTGGTGGAAGCCATCAAAAATTTCCCCAAGAATGAAGAAGAAAGGGCTCACCTTGCCAAAAAGGATAATATTTCCTATTATCTCCCTAACCAGGTAAACTCCTTTTGGAAGAAAATGTTGAAAGTGTTAATGGAGTATCTTACTATTGATGGTGGGTTCTCGAAAGTCTATAATTATCACTTTGTTATCCTTAATCACTTTCGCCATGGTTCTAAGATATCTTTACCCTTCTATCTGGCCTCCCTTAATGACAGTATGGTTGACCATGCTAAGAAACCCAATTCCTACCCCATTACCCACCAAGGTCTTATTCTGTTAATTTATGAGTATCTTAAGGATAAAGTTAAGGCCAAGAAGGATGATCCCCTTGTGGAGAGTTCCCATATCTCTGAGGATAATGAAAGTTCTGAGTCTAATGATGATTCTACCAATCCTCCCCCTAAAAAGAAATCGAGGGTTAGTAAGAAAGAAGAAGAAGACGTTGAAGAGACAACTGATCCTAAGTAGGAGTAGGAGAAGGAGGTGGAGGGTGAGAAAGGAGACAAGGATAATGAGCAGGGTAAAGAGGATTTTGATGAGTTAGAGGAGAAGGAGAGTCCCTATGATATGGACAATAGGGATGAGGTTTAGAATAATATGGAGGAGGGAAACCCTAGGCCTAAGGATTCTGCCCAAGACATGGAGGATGCAGATACTATTCTAAATGCTGTTAAAAATAGCTCTCTAGAAATGTTTAAGTTCCAGAAGTGGGTGGTTGATAATATTACCAACATTCAGGAAAAACAGAGAGAGCTGGAGCTCAAAATTGATAATGTGGTTAAGGATATTAATAATAAAGTAAAAGAGGAAAATTTTGAGGATAATAGTGAAGCAGAGGATGAAAATGATATTCCTGACTGGTCGGAGGGTGAGATCATAAAGGGAGATGTGAAGCACTTGGAGGATGTGGTGAGGACTCTCAAAGAAAAGGGTGAGTCCGATTATGAACTGGTAAACAACAGGGTTCAAAAAACTGAGAGTGCTCTAGGGAAAATCATGGAGCATAGGAGCATAGCTTGGTTGTGATGAAGGTGACTTCCCAAACTATGAATGCACTGGTATCCTGCCTGGAGAAGGATAAGAAGAATAAAGATATTGTGATTGTTGATGATGATTCAGGTTCTAGCTCTATCCAACATTCTTCTAGACACAAAACTAGGCAAAATGCTAAAGAGTTGGAGTTGAAGACTAAAGGTAATCAACAGGTGCAGGAAAGAAAAGACCTTAAAGAGGCAGAAAATGCAATTATGATGCTTGTCAAGGATGCTGAGGAGACCATAAATATTTTCACCTAGATGTTCTAGTTTTGTTTTAGGTGTGCCAGTATCTCGCTAGTCTTTTTTTGTACTTTTCTCTGGCTATTGTCTTTTGTGTTGATCTTTTGCTTCCTTTCTTTCTTTATTTTGTCCTTTCTTTCTTCTCTAATGCTTTTCTTTATGATATGTAAGTGGGTTTTGGGTCCCTTAAAACCAATTTTTCCTTAATAAAAAACATTTGGTTTGTTATTCTTCAGAATGATTATATCTTGAGTTGCTGATTTGGGAGAGTGTTTGGGATGTTTATGTGTATCTTCAATTCAGATGGTTCATGATTTGGTGCTCTGCAAGTTATCTTTCTAGTCCTAGTTGTTGCTTTTTGAGTGTTCTTAAGTATCAGCGTATTGATCGATGAAGATTTGATTAAGTGGTGTTGGTGCAGCTATTACGGATGATTCAAACGTGCTTGTTAGTGTTTCCTAATCGTGTCCTATTTGTTTTGTTGATCTGCATTGATCATTGTGTGTGTTATTGAGGATCTTAAGGGTCATATGGGATCCTAAGAAGTCACACATGGTGTTAGAACACCATATGACCCCTTAGAACACCATATGAATCATTACGACATCATATGGTCCTAATGGTTCATATAGTGTCCTAAGGGGTCATATGGTGTCATTAGGGGTGATATGGGGTCCTAAGGGGTCACACATGGTGTTAGAACACCGTATGACCCCTTAGGACACCATATGAACCATTACGACATCATATAGTCCCAATGGTTTATATAGTTTCCTATGGGGTCATATGGTGTTGTTAGGGGTCATATGGGGTCCTAAGGGGTCACACATGGTGTTAGAACACCGTATGACCCCTTATGACATCATATTGTCCTAAAGGATTATATGGTGTTCTAAGGGGTCATGTTGTGTACTAGGATGTTAAAAGGGGTCATAGAGGTTCTAATTTTTCTAATGTTTTAATTTATTATCTAAGTTTTCTAATATTTTTCTAAGTTTAAATTTATTATTTAATTTTTCTAATGTTTTATTTAATTATCTAAGTTTTCAAACATTTTTCTAAGTTTTAATTTTGCTAACATTTTTCTCAATTTTTTCTGTTTTTCTAAGTTTTAATTTAGTATCTAAGATTTTTAAGTTTTTCCTAACATTTTTCTAAAATGCTGAGAAAAATAATAGATAGGCAATTATTTAATTAAAAAAAAAAATTAACAAACACAAACTATTTTATTTACTATTTTTTTATATAAATTTAACAAAAAAATAAAATAATAACATTATTAAACAAGAAAAAGGGTAATTTTGTGCACCTAGAACAACATAGTTCAAATGATGACTGTTGAGGAGCACTGACTGGTGCTGATGAGACTCATTGATGAAATCTCCACGTAGGGTTCACTCAAACCATCTTAGTGGAGCCCAGATGACAAGTTGAAAATGATAGTTAAATTGTCATTTTTGGTTTATATTGACAGTTAAAAAAATGTTGGTCGTTAGGGGTTCGCTTGAAGGGGGGTTTGAGAAAACCCTTAAAATAATAATATTTAATTGGGTTTGAGCAAACCCATTTTAGAATTACGGTTCGCTCGAACCATACCCCCATCAGTAGGTTTGCTCGAACCCATAGGGGTAGTTCGAGCGAACATGTTTAGTTTGTACGAAATTGTTTAATAAAAATATTTCTCACCCCACGAATTTCCTTTGTGGGTAAAAGTGGGAACCATTAATGTGGTTTCACCCTGTCATATAGGATAAACTTGGACACTTGTGCACCAGTAGTTAGAGTGAGGGAAATGCCTTCCACCTACTTGGTGAAATATTTTGTTGCACTGATTATGAACTTGTCTCCATCTAAGGAAAGGGAATGGATCTTACCAATAAGGTTGAGGCCCCATGTAGAGAATGGCCATGGTGTTGTTTTTGGTTACAAATCTTGAGCTAGAACATGAATCAGGTGCCCATGTTGCTGACAAGGCACACATCTCTTGAAAAATTCACAACAGTCATGTTCCATGGTGGGCTAGTAGTATCCCACTCGTAAGAGTTATTTGGCAAGAACATATCCACTCGTGTGAGTGCCACAAGAACCGATGTGCACTTCTTTCATTGCAAGATTAGCTTCATCTGAATCTAAACATCTAGAGAGGATGTCATGGTAGCCCCGATGATATAGATTGTCTCCTATAAGGGTGAATCAGGTGCAACGATAAACAAGATTTTGACGGTCATTGTGAGATATGTTTTGGGGAAGGGTACCGTCTTTAAGATAGGTATGGATGTCATGGTACTTGGGTGATTGGGGTCCAACGATGTTGCACACCATTCCTATGTCCAATGTCTCAAAGGCTGGTTGTAGAATTTTTTCAACTCAGAATTCATACTTGGGACTATATAAACCAATATCCGGGAGGGATCTGATGGTGGCCATTGCATCTGCTGCTTTATTCTGACCCCGAGGAATTTGGTCGAATATGATAGTCTAAAAACTCTGTTTAAGGTCATCGACCATCCTTTTGTAAGGCATGATCTTGTCATCTTTCATTTGGTATTAATCATTGGTTTGATAGATGACAAGTTGTGAGTCTCCATAAACCAGGAGATTTGATATATTTCACTGAATAGTTGTCTTCAAACTAGTGATTAATCCTTCATACTCAACTATATTGTTGGTACATGGAAAAGACAACTTAAAGGACTTGGGAATAAGATCGCATTGTGAAGTGACAAACAAAAAACCTGCCCCTGCCCCTTTCCTTGTATGGGAACCATCAAAATAAAGCTTCCAAGGAGGTTGTTCTATGAGTGTGCATACATATTCATTTGGGAACTCTGTTACTAGTGGATAAGCATCAACCAAAGGTGTTTTGACCAACTGATCAATAATGACCTATCCTTTGATTGCCTTTTTGTCTACATAATAGATGTCAAATTTGCTAGGTAACATGACCCATTTAGCCATGTGACCAATTAGGGTATTTTTGGATAGCAGATATTTTAGCAGATCAATTCTGCAGATGAGCTTGACTGTGTGACTTAAACATGTAATGGCCCAACTTTTGTGAACAAAAGACAACTGCTAGACATGATTTTTCTATGGAAGAGTAATTTAGCTCAAAGTCGACCAAATTTCAACTGATGTAGTATACTGCTCTTTCTTTTCCTTGATCATCATGTTGGGAAAGAAATGCCCCCATAGCTGTTGGAGTGACTAAAATGTATAAAAGCAGAGGACGACCTGGAATGGGCAGCATTAAAATTAAAAGATGAGATAGATATTCTTTTATCTTATCAAATTCTTGTTGGCATTGGGTATCCCATTTGAATCTGGTACCTTTTCTAAGAGAGTGTGTGAAAGGTTGACACTTATCTGCGAGTTGAGCGGTGAACAAATTGTAGCTTTCCTTGGAGGCTGCAAAAATTTCTCAATGTTCTAGAGCGAGGAATCTCAATGATTTCTTTGACCTTTTTGGGGTCGACCTCGATACCTCATTTGGAAAATATGAAGCCTAGGAGTTTACCTGATGTAACTCCAAAGACAAACTTTTTTGGATTAAGCCACAAGTTATATTTAGCCAAACACTCAAAAATCTATTCTAGGATTCCTGAATGTTCTGCTCTAGTCTTGGACTTGCATAGTATGTCATCCACGTAATCTTCCATTATCTTATGCATAAGGTCATGAAATATCACTATCATGGTACATTGATACATGGAACCTACATTCTTGAGACCAAAGGGCATGACTTGATAACAAAAAGTTCTCCATGGATTGGTGAAAGCTATTTTGTGTTATCTTCTTCCGCTATTTTTATCTGATTATACCCTGAGAATCCATCCATGAGTGATAGCATTTCATGTCATGTTGTTAGATTGATAAGGATGTCAATGTTGGGAAGTGGAAAATCATCTTTGGGACATGCTTTATTTAGGTCCTGAAAGTCCATGCATACTTTGATGGATTTATCAGGTTTACAAACAGGAACCATGTTAGAAATCCACTCGGAATAATCAAGCGAGTGGATGAACTTGACTATAAGAATCTTTTGTAACTCCTCCTTGACCAAGAGGGAAATTATGGGATTCATATTGCATAGGATCTAGGCTAGGCATGTCTACATAGGACCATGCAAAGTTGGTGGCCCATATATGAAAGATATCAGAGAACACCTTGAACTCATCTTTAGATAGCAAGGATGCCACATGAGTGATATGTGAATTTTCTGTCATGCCCAAATTTATTTCTTTGGTTTGATAGATGAGGATGAGCAACCTTTCACAAACATAATCATTGATGAGGAGAAGAAGGGAATCCTCATCCTCTGGTGCCTCACCAGAAGATACACCCTTTATTTTTACTATTTTTGAGTCGAGGGGCACCTCAGAGAGGTTTTCACCACAAGACTCTAGATTTTTATTCCTTTTTTCACTTTTGCAATTAAGGATTCCTTCTTCCCCAAAGTAACCTTGAGGATATAGCTTGTAGATTGTATTATGCTCAGGATGATGATATGGTGCAACCTCAGCTGCCCCCATAGACTGTAGGAGCATTGTTTCATTTTGGAATGTGTCTAGATGTGCAAGAGTTTGGCCCCGATCAATGAGATGAGGGTGGTGAAGGGGAAGGTCAATTAAGAGGACATGTGTCAAAGAGGTTATATGTGGCAAAGTTTGAGGATCTATCTATATCATTGTATGCTTGTTTGACAACCTCGTTAGTCATGTAGTTGATATCGATTTAAACATTTTCATTGTTTTCGATAGTGCCAGGTGAACTTGAGGTTACACAGGAGGGACATCCAGAACCAAGCCCTTGGTGTTGCACATTAGGAGTAGGATCAATGGGTCTTCTGATGCCTTGTTCTCCTTTACCTAATCCACCACCTCGGTAGTTCTATTTTTGGGTATCCCACTTTTGGGCAACTGGATATTTTTGGGTAGCCCACTTTTGGGCAACTAGATATTTTGATTAATGTCTCCTTCTATGATCTCATGGTTAAGCTCTCCTCGAAATTGGAATGTGGTGGAGCCACACTGTCAGACCATAGGTTCCATCTTCTTTTGTTATTTGGTGAGTTTCCCATGAGCACATGGATCCAAAGGTAGGGAACCTACTGTGAATGTGCCTTGAAGGGTGTATTCACCACAACCAGTGTTGTTGATCTTGAGTTGAGAGAAAGAGGAAGAGATAGAAGTTTTCTCTTTTGTGGCAGCTAGTATGATGTTAGGGTCAACATATGAGAATGATGGATTGGCATGTGGTTCCACTATTGACACCTAGGAAATGATGAGAATATGGAGATGAAGCCTCAAGTGTACAACAATAATCAAAGGGTTGAGTGTTGCCACAGATAGTGATTTTGTACCCTTGAAATGGAAATTTGAGCTACTAGTGATAGATGGAAGGGATGACCTATATGCATGGATCCATGGGTGACCAAGGAGGATATTAAATGGCAGATCAAGATCAATGATGTGGTACAATGTTCTCTGTGTTACTCGGCCCACCTAAATTGGGAGATTGATCATTCCTGCTAAACATTTTTCAACATTCTCATATGCCTTGATAGTAATGCATTGATTATGCATATCTATGACATTGTACCCCACTTGAGTGACAAATCTCAATGTACAAAGATTCAGGGCAAAACCATTATAAATTAGAACTTGCTTCACTTTATGTCATTTCACAATAGCTTCAATGTTTAGGGGACGGATATGGTTGGGATCTGGGACCATGGCATCAAATTGTGTGAATCTGAGATGCCATGTGGAGGAAAGATGAGCTACCATAGATTGGAACTATGTGGGATCAATGTTACTAGGAATGTGAGCTTCTTGCAAAATACGTGTGAGAATCTCCTAATGAGTGGGTGAGGCTTTGAGAAAATCTGGGATGGAAATCAGTGTAGGATTTTTCCCTAAGTTCTCAAGGATGTTTTACTGCATAGGCACTGAAACCACAAGGGTAACATTTAATGTAGGTGCTCCAAGGACTAACATATGAACCCTCCTAGTAGTTACTATGCATTGGGTTTTGACCCCTTTAACATGAATCATGTTAACATGATAATCAACTTGGGAAATGCATCTATGGTAGGACCATAATCGAAAGGTACATTGTTATAATTAGTGTTATTGGTCATATAACTCTGATTTGCATTAGACATACTCACTTCCCTGTGATGCTTAGGAAGAGCATCTTTATACATGCCTAGATTGGCATTAGGTGACTTTCCCATACTGGGATTAACAACAATCTTACCCTCGTCAATGAGGTCCTAAACTAGGTGTTTTAACTTCATGCATTTGTTCGTGTTATGACCCTAGATACGATGGTAGGCACAATACTTGTTTTCCTTATACCTATTAGGTTTAGGTTTAGATTCATCGAATGGTTGTGTCTAAGGATATACAACTATGTTATATTGTTCCATACATTTAAATATGACATCTAATGGTTCAACCATAGGTGTAAACTGATGTTGAGGGCCAATATTGCTACCCATTTGGCATGGAGGAGCCTGAGAGACATTAATAGTGTTGGTCATATTGGCATGCCCATTTGATGTTTGCACCTATGGAGGATTGACATGGATTATTGTACATTTGTAGGGGTGGTGGATTTGTGGCCAAATCTTTTGCACTATCTTGGAATTAGTGACCCCATCACTAACGACATTTTTGTTCTTGTTCCAATACCATTGTCTATCATTACTAGGCTTATTAGGATACTCTTTGTGGAGCTTGATGATTCCTTCATCAATTAAATCTTGCTCGATAGATGGTCCTTTTGACATGATATCTTTAAATATACTTGTGCAATTCAGTCGGATGTGATATGAAATATTTGGGTGGAGATTGTTGATAAAGATCAAAACTAACTGAGTATATGGCACCGTACAAGGGAGATGACCGGAAAGGTCTCTCCACCTTTGGACATAATTGATGAGGAATTTTCCACCTCTTTTCTTAGCCTGACACAAGTCAAGCATAGAGATGTCATTCTATAGGCTATAATGATATTGAGCCACAAAATGCTAAGATAAGTCAGAAAAGGTGGTGATGAGACCGAATGGCAATTTGGAGAACCATTATAATGAAGAACCACTAAGACTTTTGGGGAACAACTGCAAAAGATAGTTATCACACCATGATGCCTCTTGAAAATCCATAAAGAACTCTTTAACATGATTATGTGAATCTGCTTTCCCTTTGTATTTTTTGAATCTTGGCATTTCAAAGTGTTTGGGGAAAGGCATCATTGTGATGGATTTGTCAAATAGGTAAGGGAAGAGTTCTTCAAATTTCAAGACCCGTTCAGAGCTATTCTCTTGTAATTTTTTAAGAGTTTATTTCATTTCCTCCCACTTGGTATTGACCAGGAAAGAATTAGGAGATGGTGTAGCTGATTGATAGCGCAGTACCTAATATGATAGTTGTTGAGAGTGTGGATAGCCCTGTTGATGTAGTGGGTTCTGATAACTCATCATATTCTGATAACCAGGAATTTGTTGTTGACCAAATGATTGTTGTTGATATTGGGGTATCTGGGAATAAGTTGTTGTGTTTTGTTGTGGGGCGCTAAGTGGATGTTGATATTGCAGATTCTAAAATTGTTGAATATGTGGTGTGCCTACCTTGTGGATAACTACCCCCTATGTAATTGGGATACACATTAGATTAGGTAGTACTTGTTGGGAGATTTTGACTCACACCACTCTGTACTTGATGAAAATTTGTGATTACAAAGGGTGCATGTGGCGCTTGCAAGTAACTGAATCATGGTTGTGAGACAATAGGCTAGAATGTTACTTGTGGTTCATATTAGGAAGTGCCCACAACTTGCAGTATTGACTGAACATGTGGGGGTATAGATGATGATGATGATGATGATGATGGTGATGATGATGATGATGATGATGATGATGATGATGATGATGATGATGATGATGATGATGATGATGATGATGGTAGAGTGTAATTCATGCCCCTAGTTGCAATTTGTGTGGCGGATGAAGAAGGATAGCTTGGCATCCTTGTGGTCCAAACTAGCATTTGTGTAGAAAACATGTTGATGGGTCGAGAGACTAAGCTAGTAAAAGGCATGACTTGCATCACACTAGATGTTACAGGAATTTGTGTTGTTAATGGTATAGAGGTGGTGAGTTGTGTGGACAATACATTAACCAACGCATTATAAACACTATCTCCTGAAGATGAGGCCCTTGCCACTTAGCATAAAAAGGATGATAGTGTCACGTGAGAGTATCCATAGATGTTTGTTGAGGTAAATCTTGTTGACTTGTGGTTATAGGTGCGTCAGGTGATGCAATAATCATGCCGTTGGTGACCATGTTGGCAAAGATGAGCTCTTTATGAGCTTTGATGATTTCATCAACCATTTGGGCATTATCCTCATTAGCTAAAAATTGATCAACCGGGTTGATTAACCATGGTGTCCTCAGGAATGACAGGATGAAGAGTATCATGTGTAACAAGAACATTTCCTATCATGATGGGACTGACACCTGAATCAAGATTTGTTTGAGATTCAAAAAACCCTAGTCCAGAATGTGGAATTTGTTGATCCATAGATTGTCAAGATTGAGATCGAGTGATAACGGAAATGAAATGGGAGTCAAGATGATGAAGCAATGAGAATGTGAAACTAAAATCAAGGATTGGACAAACTATTTGATTTGATTAATGTGATGACTGATTCAAAGACATGTCAATTAAGGAACGAAATACTAAAATCACAATTGGATGACGTCTGAATAAAATAGTGTGAAACTAAATGTTACTTAAGAGGTTACACTCAAGAAACGCAAAAATATACCAAAGTGAATCGAACCTCTGGCTCGAGGTGATAAGATCACTATGAAATAAAGATGCAACTCTTGACATGATATAGTCAAAGAGTTAATGATGATTTTATCATAGAAAATATGAAGACTATTGTGATTTGGAAAGATGGGAATTAATAAGGATTGATTTGTCTGATTTGATTAAACTGATAGGACTGATTGATGAACTAAATTGTAATACTAGATGATTTACCAACCAAGAAGGATTGATTTTATTGAAGAGATGTAATACAATCAATGATGCAATTGATCAAATAAACGGTTTGAACTTGGATGAAAATATTTAATTCCTAACTTAAGTGAAAAGATTGATGATGATCGAGAATAAAGATGTTCAAAATGACTATGATGACAACGCAAGCTAGGAATGATGACCAAGATTTGATTAGGGATGTTTGATTTAAATGAGGGGCCAAAATTATGACTTCTGATTGAGATGATAAAAGTTTGATTTCGCAAGTCAAAAACCTTAGTAGACGATAGTAATGATGCAATTTTTGTAATGATGATAAGGTAATGACTTAGAAAATTGTGATAATGAGAGTTTGATTTATGCAATTCAAAGACCTCAATAAGAAATAATGATGACGCAAATTTTGAATGACACCAAAAGGGTATGACGACAAACAAAGATGATGAATTTAAAGATGTAAGTCATAAACCCTAACAAACGATAATAATGATGCAAATTTTGAAATGAGGACCACCAAGATGAGTTGACACTTGACCTAGGTAAATTTTGACCATGTAATGGGACAGCTGACGCATAATCAATAGATAAAAAAAGGACAAGTGTTGAAGGATGAGACCAAACTAGGACCTAGTGACGTGATATTGTTTGATGTTTTGAGTTGATATTTGGCAAATATTATTTTGACACCAAACACGGAAAACACGCAAGCATGATAATGAAAAGAATATATGAACTTCCTAGGATAGTAAAAGATGATACTTGTTTAATCCCCTAACCATAAAATACCACATCCAACAAGATAGATAAAATCTTGGCAGCACTGGCTCCACCCTCGGCACACACTTCTTGGGCATGCCAAGCTTCAAATTTCTAGAGATATGAGGATCTAGAGAAATTTTCCATCTCCAATTGAGGGGTACATGAGGGGTGTTTTTTGATATGCACATATCACAATGCCTAAGCCAATAAGTAGAAGGATTGGGGCCACTATAACATTGGTTCGTATTAATTTTCTGATGGGTCAAGTCCAGCAACGATTTCACGAAGCAAGCCACTTAAGCCTCTAATTGAGCTTATTGTGTAAGGAAGTCAAGTAGAAGAACAAATTCATACACTAACCTTGAGAGGAGGGTAATGCAAAACTTTTACAGATCATCACAACAGTTATAGAAAACCAAAATAGATATAATAACAATCAAACCATAACACGATGATTTACGTGGGGAAAACCCTTTGGGGAGAAAAATACCACACTCCAAAACCTGCCCAATATATTATTCAACAATCAAAATATATTACAATATACTTGCAGAGTAAGCTCTTCACAGAAGTACCACTAATCAAAGATTCAGAGGTAACTCACTAGCCATAAGACTCTTACACACAACCTCTATTTCATGCACCTCATATATAAGAGATACAATACAAGAAACTGTCAAACGGTATTACAAAACCATGGGCTAAAACCACCCGATAAGGTGTAGCCAACCTTATCTCCCTTCTAGATTCCCTTTGACATGTCCCTCCCTTTTTACAGCTCATTTATGTGTTCGATGTATTTTATATTTCCTAGTTCAGGAGTACAAACTTCTGAAGGCCAGAATTTGAGAACCGCGTGTCCAATTGACGAACCATTTGAAGCACCGAAAAGCTTGCAAAGTGCTCTATTGCCTCCTAAACTTTTACAAATTATCATAATAGCTAAAGAAAATATAAATAGATATAATAACATTCAAACCATAACACAATGATTTACGTGGGGAAAACCATTTCGGGAGAAAACCCCACACTCCAAAAGTTGTCCAATATATTATTCAACAATCAAAATAGATTACAATATACTTGCAGAGCAAGATCTTCGCAAGAGTACCACTAATCAAAGATTCAGAGGTAACTCACTAGCTATAAGACTCTTACACACAATGTCTATCTCATGCACCTCATATATAGGAGATAGAATACAAGAAACATCAAACGGTATTACAAAACCATGGACTAAAACCACCCGATAAGGTGTAGCCAACCTTATCTCCCTTCTAGATTCCCTATGACATGTCCCTCCCTATTAACAACTCATTTATGTGTTTGATGTATTTTAAATTTCCTATTTCAGGAGTACAAACTTCTAGATGCCATAACTTGAGAATCGTGTGTCCGATTGATGAACCATTTGAAGTTCTGAAAAGATTTAAAAGTGCTCTATTGCCTTGTGTAAGGAAGTCAAGTAGCATAACAAATTCCTACACTAACCTTGAGAGGAGGGTAATGCAAAAATTTTATAGATCATCACAGCAGTTACAGAAAATAGAAATAGATGTAATAACATTCAAACCATAACACAGTGATTTACATGGGGAAAACCCTTTTAGGAGAAAAACCCCACACTCCAAAAGTCGCCCAATATATTATTCAACAATGAAAAAAAATTACAATAAACTTGAAGAGAAATCTCTTCACAGGAGTACCACTAATCAAAGATTCATAGGTAACTCACTAGCCATAAGACTCTTACACACAACCTCTATCTCACACACCTCATATATAGGAGATACAATATAAGAAAGCATCAAACGGTATTACAAAACCATGGGCTAAAACCACCCATTAAGGTGTAGATGACCTTATCTCCCTTCTAGATGCCCTATGACATGTCCCTCCCTTTTTACAACTCATTTATATGTCTGATGTATTTTATATTTCCTACTTCAAGAGTACAAACTTCTGGAGGCCATAACTTGAGAACCATGTATCCAATTGATGAACCATTTGAAGTTCTGAAAAGATTGAAAAGTGCTCTATTGCTTGGTGTAAGGAAGTCAAGTAGCAGAACAAATTCCTATACTAACCTTGAGAGAAGGGTAATGCAAAATTTTTACAGATCATCGCAACAGTTATAGAAAACTGAAATAGATATAATAACATTCAAACCATAACACAATTAATTATGTGGGGAAAACCCTTTCAGAAGAAAAAACCTACACTCCAAAAGCCTCCCAATATGTTATTCAACAATTAAAACATATTACAATATACTTGGAGAGAAATCTCTTCGCAGGATTACCACTAATCAAAGATTTAGAGGTAACTCACTAGCCATAAGACTCTTACACACAACCTCTATCTCATGCACCTCATATATAGGAGATACAATACAAGAAATGATAAAATGGTATTACCAAACCATGGGCTAAAACCACCCAATAAGGTGTAGCCAACCTTATATCCCTTCTAGATGCCCTACAACACATCCCTTCCTTTTTACAACTCATTTATGTATTCGATGTATTTTATTTTTCCTATTTCAGAAGTATAAACTTCTGGAGGCCATAACTTGAGAGCCATGTGTCTGATTGACAAACCGTTTGAAGGACTACAAAGCTCGTGAAGTGCTCTATTGCCTCATGTAAGGAAGCCAAGTAGCAGAGAAACTTCCTACACTAACCTTGAGAGAAGGGTAATGCAAAACTTTTACAAATCATCACAATAGTTACAGAAAATGGAAATAGATATAATAACATTCAAACCATAATACATTGATTTACGTGGAGAAAACCCTTTCAGGAGAAAAACCCCACACTCCAAAAGCCACCCAATATATTATTCAGTAATCAAAACAAATTCCAATATACTTGCAGAGAAAGATCTTTATAGGAGTACCACTAATCAGAGATTCAGAGGTAACTCTTTAGCCATAAGAATCATACACACAACCTTTATCTCACGCACCTCATATATAGGAGATACAATACAAGAAATAGTCAAACTATATTACAGAATCATGGGCTAAAACCACATGATAAGGTGTAGCCAACCTTATCTCCCTTCTAGATGCCCTATGACATGTCCCTCCCTTCTTACAACTTGTTTATGTGTCTGATGTATTTTATATTTCCTATTTTAGGAGTACAAACTTTTGGAGGTCATAACTTGAGAACCGTGTGTCTGATTGATGAACTGTTTGAAGCGCCGAAAAGGTCAAGAAGTTTTCTATTGCCTCATGTAAGGAATTCAAGTAGCGGAGAAAATTAATACACTAACCTTGAGAGGAGGATAATGAAAAACTTTTATAGATCATCACAATAGTTATAGAAAATAGAAATAGATATAATAACATTGAAACCATAACACAATGATTTACATGGGGAAAACCCTTTCGGTAGAAAAACCCCACACTCCAAAACCTGCCCAATATATTATTCAGCATTCAAAACATATTAAAATATACTTGCAAAGAAATCTCTTCGCATGAGTACCACTAATCAGAGATTCAGAGGTAACTCACTAGCCATAAGACTCTTACACACAACCTCTATCTCACGCACCTCATAAATAGGAGATACAATACAAGAAACCATCAAACGGTATTACAAAACCATGGGCTAAAACCACCCGATAAGGTGTAGCCGACCTTGTCTCTCTTCTAGATGCCCTGTGACATGTCCCTCCCTTTTTATAGCTCATTTATGTGTTTGATATATTTTATATTTCCTATTTCAGGAGTACAAACTTCTGGAGGCCATAACTTGAGAAGCGTGTGTCCAATTGACAAACCGTTTTAAGCACTAGAAACCTCGTGAAGTGCTATATTGTTTGGTAAACCACTACGTTGTTTATGCCCACTTTTTAGGAAATTTTGGGTCCTCTAAACTCCTCAAATCAAATTTAAACTTTTTATTAGACCCCTCCAAAACAAAAAAATTAATATCTTTAAAACTAGTTGTGATCTTGCGATGTAACTTTACCAGAAGCTTCAGGTATAATTTCACACCATTTTGTGCTCAAGTGAAAACTTACTATAAATAGTAACCTCATATAAATGCAATGTTGATACACCATTTTACCAACAAATCTCTCACTTGTCAAACACCTTGCGAGAGAAAAGGGAGTATCAACACAATGAATCAATTGCCAGGGGCCATGAGTCCTATAGACTTCGAACACCATCTGAGCTTCTCTGTGCTCACAACCTTAGTTAAAGAATCTATAACATTCATCAAATTTTCTACCTTAACCAGCTTTACCTTGCCATCTTTGACCATATCTCTAACAAAATGATACTGAACATCAATGTGCTTGGTCTGGGCATGAAATATCGGGTTCTTAGCTAGGCAGATCACACTCTAACTGTCACAATAAACTGTCACGGATCCTTGTTTTATTTCAATGTCTGAACATAGTATCTTAAGCCAAATGTCCTCTTTACAAGCATGAGCAGCTGCCATATACTCTGCTTCAGTAGTGGAAAAAGAAACCACACTCTGTCACTTACTCATCCAACTAATTGCACCACCAAATAAAGTAAACACATAAGCACTGGTGGATCTTCTGCTATCAATATCACCTACCTAGTTTGAATCCAAATAACCATTAATATCAAGGGAAATCACATTTTCAACTAAATTATCGTGATAACATAAAGAATACTCTGAGGTACACTTCAAATATCTGAAGACCCTTTTGACTGCACTGGGCAATGAACTCTGTCAAGATTAGACATATATCTGGACAAAACTCCCACTGCTTGGGCAATGTTTGTTCTAGTATAGACAATAGCATACATCAGACTTCCAACTACAATTTGGTAAGGCACTTTTCTCATGTCTTCCATCTCTGATGGGGATGTAGGACAATCTATAGTAGATAATTTCGTTCCAAGTGTAAAAGGAACACACAATGGTCTACAATCCTACATGTTGAACCTCTGTAACACTAAATTCACATACTTACTCTGGCCTAACCATATCTTTCTATTCACTCTATTGCTTTGAATTTCCATCCCAAGAATGTGTTTTGTTGCATCAATATCTTTCATTTCAAATTTACCAGTGATCTGAGACTTAAGTTTTGAAATCATACCTTTCCCTTTACCAATGAATAACATATCATGAAAATACAAAGCAATGTACATGAATTGATCACCGTCATATTTATAATAAACATAGTGATCTGATTTAGAATGTTTAAATCCCAAACTCAACACATATGTATCAAATTTATGGTACCACATCCTAGGACCCTGTTTGATCCCATAGAGGGATTTCTTTAATTTATAGACCAAATTACTTCTACCTTTCACCACATAGTGCTCTAACTATGTCATTTAAATATCCTCCTCCAAATCACCATGTAGGAAAGCAGTTTTCACATCTATTTTCTCAACCTCTAAATCATAAGCAACAACAATAGAAAGAAAAAATCTAATGGATGTCATTTTGACAACATGAGAAATATCTCACCATAATCAACCCCCTCAACCTGAGAGTATCCTTTTGCAACCAACCTTGCTTTATACTTATCAATGCTCCCATCTGAACCAATCTTTTTCTTGAACACCCATTTACAACCAATAGGTTTCCGTCCTTTAGGAAATGGTACAAGATCCCATGTATCATTCTTTTTCAAAGCTTCCATTTCTTCTTCCATAGCAATCTTCCAAGATTCTGCATCATTCATACCTAATGCCTCTTCTACAAATTTTGGTTCATCCACATTAGTATTCAAAGAAAAAATACATCTCTAGCCATGAGGAGAATACTTTTCAAGTGGTTGTCTATGTCTTGTAGACCTTCGAACAAGCTGAGTTGGAGGTTCTTCCTCCTCTTCTGAAGATTCAAAGCTAGACAAGCTCTTCTCAACTTCTTGCCTATCTAGGGGTCTTGATTCAACCCTTTCAAGTGTAGAAGGAAATTGAATCACATCTTCTTTTTTAGTCTATTCTAGCTGCAATGTAATAAAAGGAGACTTAATTTCTCTAAAAATAACCAATGCAAGAGAATCCTTGGTTCATAGCAATCTTGCATTAACCAAAAACATTTTCCTTTCTATTTTTCTTTCTGTTTGCAGTTTCAGTTTTCCTTTTTGTGTGTCTCAATTTTGGCTCACCGGATCCTATGGAGTTGGATTCTAATTGAAGACTTGATCATCTTTATTATTTCCAGACCACATCACATTTGGATCATTTTCTGGCAAGATATCGCTATCGATTTCCTTGACAGTTTCCTATTACCGGTTGACAGTTCTTGTTACCGGTTGCCTGGACCTATTTTGGTGATCTACCAAAATCCCTTTAGAAGCTTGGAGAGCCTTGGGCATTGATTTTGATATTCCTTAGCATGTTTCTGACCTTTTCCCATGATCTATGTTTCATCCTTTGGATTTTCCAAATGAATCTCTTGGCGGAGGCCGACCTTGTTATTTTACATGTTAGGTTTTGTTCTTTGGGTTTTGATCCCTTTTGGGCCGACTGGATTCTTTGGATTGATATATAATTGTAATTGTGCATTATAATGGAAGGAAGGAGAGAATTTAGTAACTAGACTGTTCATAGAAGATAGATCTCAAGATTCAAGGTCCCAGTTGTGACCTATTCTATATGTTTTACCAGGCCTGTGAGTCGATATGTTGTAACCCGATTGTTACTGGTTGGTTGTAATCAATTTTCATGCAATAAAACAATCTATTTTGCACTGCCTCCATCAAATCTTTGTGTTTCTATTGTTTTTACTCTTGTTGACCGGTCTAGATTGATCTCTTTGAGGTCCTTCCTCATCGATGACTACTTCAATAACACTTATAGTATGAATTACATTTTGTGCATTAGGGTCTCAAAGCTCGTATCCTTTCACACCATAACTATATGTGATGAAGATACATTTTATAGCCTTGTTCTCCAACTTTGTCTACTTTTCCTTTGGCACATGTGCATATGCCTCACAACCAAAAACTCTAAGATTTCTCAGTGACGGCTTGTGACCCGACCATGCTTCCATACGTGTTTTATCAACAGGAGTTGATGTACGAGACCTGTTAATTAGGTAGCAAGCAGTGGCAACAAGTTCAGCCCAAAATTTTGATCTAGACCAGCACCACTCAACATACTCCTAGCCTTCTCCATGAGTGTCATGTTCATTCTTTTTGCAACTCCATTCTGTTGTGGAGAATACAGAGTTGTCTTTTGTCTATTAATGTCACAGTCTTTACATAATCTATTAAAACCATTAGAGCTAAATTCACCGCCATTATTAGTCCTCAAACATTTAATTTTCATTCCAGTCTACAACTCAACCATTTCTTTAAATTCTTTAAATCGACTGAAAACTTCAGATTTACTCTTTAGAAAATATATCCATGTCCTTCTGTTAAAATCATCAATAAATGAAACATAAGATGTGGATTTTCCAATTGAATGAACATCTACATGACTAAACACATAAGAATGAATAAGATCCAAAGCACCACAAGTTTTATGAGAAC
Organism: Cryptomeria japonica; assembly: GCF_030272615.1. Classification (NCBI taxonomy): domain Eukaryota; kingdom Viridiplantae; phylum Streptophyta; class Pinopsida; order Cupressales; family Cupressaceae; genus Cryptomeria; species Cryptomeria japonica. The sequence continues at coordinate 391,905,688 of NC_081413.1, forward strand.
TTGAGTAAAACTGAACGCAGTTTTGTTTTCCATAAAACAACGCTCACAAAATTCAACGTCAGGATTACAATCATTCAAACCTTCAACAAGAATTTTATTTTTCAAGGTCCTTAGACCCTTTTCTCCAATGTGGCCAGGCCTCTAGTGCCATAACATAGTCATCTCTATAGGTAACTTTTCTTCAGAAGAAAGAGCACCCTTAGTTACCCAAAAACCATTTCCATCTGCCGAAGGTGAAACCCTCAAATCTTTCATAGATTTACTTTTTACAGAAGTGCTATTATACTCAACAATGTATGCATCTAGCTTATACAAAGTGTCGAACCTTACACCTCTAGAAATTACCATATCACCCATAATCATCTTACATCCTATTTCAGAAAAGACTACCTGCACACCCGCATCTATCAGTTTGCTCACAGATAACAAATTTCATTTTAAACCAGGGATATGCAACGCACCATTAATTCTTTTTATTCTACCATTAGAAAACCTGATTCTAACTTTACCTCAACTAATAATGTCTAAATTTGAATCATCACCCAACTACACCTTACCTCCATTAAATTCTTCATATTTAGAAAACCAATCCTTATTGGAAGTCATATGAAAAGATGCACCTGAGTCAATTAACTAGGCATCATTACCTGCATGAGTTGCCAAAGCTGCAATAAATGCAACACCATATTCCTTCTCAGACTCAGAATCAAAATCAATCTTCTTTTTCTTCTTCTTTTCTTCTTTGTAGTCCTTACATATGTGACCTAGTTTACCACAGTTCCAGTAAATGACTTTGGACTTTCCAAGAGATTTCGATCTCCCTCTCGATTTGGACTTGTCACGCTTCTTATTCTTCTTGTCTTTCTCCTTAGTTCTTCCATGAATAGTTAGGGCTTCCTTTGAATTGAGGGATACCTTCCTCTACATCTCTTCACCAAGTAGGGCACCTACCACATCTTCAGACTTCAAAACAAAAAAATTACTACCGATAGACATAACAAGTGAATCCCACGAATCAAGCAAAGAACAAAGGATCTGGCATTTCTCTTCTTCATTTATGTTAACACTGACAGATACTAATTGAGACACCCACATATTGAATGCTTCCAAGTGGTCTACAATTCATCCACCCTCTTCCATCTTCAAGGAATACAATTTCTTCCTCAAGAAAATTTGATTTAATAAATATTTCGCTTGATACATTTCACCAAGCTTAGTCCATAGCTTCTTTACAGAGTTTTCTTCATGGACATTGATTAGAACAAAGTCTACCAGATGCAGTCTGATTAGACCCTTGGGTTTTTGGTCCATAACATCATACTGAGTTGTTGCAGTAGGATCTGAGGACCTTTGGAAATTCGCATCAACAACATCCCATAGATCTTCAATCTTCAGCTTCCACATCTCAAAATTTATTCCATTAAATTTCTCCACCTCTGAAGTAGTCACCGGTGAGGAGGGATCTCAAGGAGATCAGTCCAAACTGGTCAGAAAGAGTAAACACAATGGAAGCACACATATATGATGGAGGTAATGCAGAACAGATAGTTTTATTGCATGGAATTTGATTACATCCAATCGGTAACAACCGGGTTACAACATATCAGCACACAGGTCTAGTAGAATAGGTCACACCAGGACCTTGAATCGAAATATCAATCTTCTAGGCATAGTCTATCTATCTGATACTTCTTTATCTTTAATTTTTTTTTTATTCTAAAGAATGATTGCAATATATATATATATATATATATATATATATATATATATATATATATATATATATATATATATATATATATATATATATATATATATATATATATATATATATATCGAAACAAAGGATCTAGTCGGCCCAAAAAGGATCAAAACCTGAAGAGCAAGACCTAACGTGCAAAATGAACAAGGTCGGCCACACACCAATAAACATTGAGATCAACATCCAAGGCTCTGCAAGCTTCATAATGGGTTTTGGTAGATCACCAGAATAGGTCTCAGGCAACCGATAACAAAGGAACAAACAGTAACAAGAAATTGTCATGGAAACTGGTAGTGATATCCTGTTGGAAAGTGATCTAAAAGAGATGTGGTTTGAAAGAAAGAAAGATGATCAAGTCTTCAAGTAAAATCCAACTCCACAAGATCTGATGAGCCAAAACCAAGACACACAGAAAGGAAAACTGAAACTGTAAACAAAAAATAAAATATTTTTGGTTGATGCAAGATTGCTATGAACCAGGGATGCTCCTGCATCAGACATCCGGGGTTAATGAAAAGTGAGCCTCTCACTTTCCTGGGGTCATAGGGAAACCAAGGCAATCTACCTCTGCCTGAGAAATCCAAGATGAATCTTCAACTGGTCTGCTCTTCCACTTCACAAGATATTCTTTGTACTGACTATTCTAGGTACCACGCCCAATCCTACTATCCAAAATTTCTTCAATCTGGCCTGGTTCCTTTGGGGACAATTGTTTCTCCACATATGGAACACTATTCTCACTTAATTCTAGTTCATGGTGTTGGTTCCCAAATAGGGTTTTATGCTTATGCAACAACCAAGTTGATCTCTCCAATTCCTATGAGGTTGCCAGCCTCAATTATCAAAAATTTCAAGGACTTGGACCAACTTAACAAGGATACAAGATCCTTATGCACTTTAGGCTCTACAAAACTAGTGAGGGTGATCCCTTAATGCATTTAAAATCTCTCCACCACACTTGTAAATAACATTAAATAAAGCAAATAATCTCACCAAAAGGCTCAACAATAATTTAAGGAGATGCTAAATGATGGCTAATCATCCATTGACCTACAACTTAAAGTGGAGCAATGAGAATGAACAACTCTTCAAGCTATTAGAATTAATGTTTCTCATATGGGCTCAACAAAAAAAGAGAATGCTCCTCAACTTCCTGGAACCATGAGATATTTCAGCTCATAAACACACATACATAAAATAAAAGATATTCTGATTCAAACAGAGCTTGTAGCAAGAGCTAATGATTTTGACAACAACACTGACTATAAGCACAATTGCTAGTTGTGATCAGTGCCTCATTCCATTGGGCAACTTGAAACTATGGAAATATAAAATAACATATGACAATAATTTATCCAGCAGCTATTAGATCCAAGATAATACTACCTTACAATGTATCTCCTCGGTGACTCATATCTAGAACTACTTACATAAATCCTTGCATAACCTAAATCCTTGCATAAGCTCTATCATTCTGCAACTCTATTTAAGCAATTTAGTTGACCCCTTGGGCCAAAACATAAACAGAAAACCACATACATTACAATAATGCACTGAATAAAATAAGCCCTTGGTTGATTTTACTCAAAAACTGATAGAATCATATAATGGACAGAAGCTAGATCTAAACCATATTTTCATTTATTTCAAATGCTACTTCTGCCACATAACACTTTAAATTTCAATCTTCAAATGCCTACAAAAAACTTGAACACTGGACTCCATATAAAATTGCTCTGCAAAAAGCATTACATGCTGCTCAAAATAGCTAGTCTACTACATGGATCTAAAACCTCTAGACAAGAACTACCTACAAACCCTGTACAAGAGAAAAAATTTCAGAACCTTAACAACAAAGAAGAAAGAAGAATAAATAGAAGAGAAGAATATTTCAGATCTGCTCCTGCTTTGCCACATGTCTTCTTCAATTTGCCCTATTAATGCCATGTGTCCTATTTGTTTCATCTCTCTACATCTGAAATCCCAAAATATCTTCTAACTGAAAATATTCTCCATTTCGGCTCTCCTTATGCTTGGACAAAAAAATATCTTCTCTCGTGAATGCATTTATTCCTTTTATGAAAAATATCATCCTTTGCTTTATTTGTAGCTGAAAATCCTTTCCCGTGGATGCATTCCTTATGAAAATAAAATGATTTATCTTTCACATTCATTTCATATTTTTGAGAATGCCCTTTATGAAATATACTTTTACCTTGAAAAGTAATTTTGCAATTGCATTTCACTTTTACCCATCCCTTTTCAAATCATATCCCGTGAAATGCTTTACTTTATTTTTTTCTTTGTTAAAAGATCATTTTCACCTCTGAGTGAAAATTCTTTACCACACAATCAATATACTAACCTTTTACTCATTATTGAAACATTTTCACTATCATGAATATAATGCCCAATGACTAAAAAGAAATGATTTCCTTGGTGAAAAAATAAATATTCACCCTTCATAATAAGACCACTCTAAACAATACTCAATCAAAAATACACCTATGTGACGTACAAGAAATAATCTTGGGTAGAAAGTTACTTGATTATTTGAGTTGGAGTATCTCATATATTCCCTTTGTCTTATGCCTATGTGAAATAATATCTCACACGATAAACAAATTTCATTCTACATTTTCCCCTTTGGGTAAAATAAACTTACCCCTTCATGTCATATTACCACTGCATCTTTATATAATATTTCCTTCTCTAAGTAAAAATTCACTCTGTCCCTTTACTTCACCCTCAGTAAGAAAATATACTCTACTTCTTTTTAGTGAAAGAGATTCACTTTTCTGTGTATAACAAGATTTATATTCACCACATAATAACATATTCTCTCCTTTTCATAAATATTCCACATGTATCTCACATCTCTCAGCAGCAAAAGCTTTCTTACTCTTATTTACCTTTTACTGATAATTGTCGCTGCTCCATTACACTTTTATCCCTTATCATCATCAGTACAAATAAATTTCTTGCCTCGGTAAATATCTGATATTTATGTGGAGTGATTCCTCAATCCGGTGAAAAATATTTGGTGCCAATATAAACCCTAAGGTCACAATAAGAAATTTTGAAATTAATTTATATCTTGCCTCTAAGTCCCCATGCTGGCAAATGCCCCTGCAATACACAACTACAACAAAATTCATACATGCATTGCAAATTTCTTCCCACATGTGGTTACCGGTTTCACACTTTGCTTATATATCTACTAGAAAGGGCCCTTTTTTTAACAAATACTTCTCTATGCAAATTCTACAATCATTTTAATCCGTGAAATGATATTGCACTTTGAGACATTTTTGCAAACAAGTTATACTTCAAAAAGATGCTTCCATATTTGGCATTCATTTTGCCTAATCTATAGCTTCACTCGATGTCCTATGCTTCGATGGGTGTCCATACTCTACCCAAATCTCCCAGTATGGTGCAGAGAGAAAATACGCCTAAGAGAGGGTAAAAATGGATCTACATCTGCCAACTCTGAAGCTTCTACAACAAAAAATATTTGATGTCTATTCTGCGATTTCTGCCATCATGAAACCCACCAAATGTATTTGTTTGAAATTTCCTAAAGTCGTGTCAACATCTCCATTTTATATCGTGCTAAATCTGGAAATTGTCACTGTTAATTATAAGACCATATTTTCATGAGGGGTGAGGAAAAAGGCAATCCTTAAGCCTTATCTTATGGTTCCAGACTTTACATACACATCTGCCATAGCATCTTCACTTACAATTGCAACTCCAACACTTGACAAAATGCTTACAACAAACCATGCTTATCGCTCCACTAAAACGCTGCATCTAATGTGTTTGCTTTGAGAACTTTCAAAGCATTTCATTGAATCTCTTTTGTGTATACGTTGCACTCAAAACCAATGCATCGATGGCAATTCACATCTTTTCTCCTTTGAATCATTGCAACTACAGCAACTGACAAAACTTTCTCATTCTTTGTGGTTTGATGGACCCAAATCGTGCACTCGACATTTGCCTGGAATCTCTGAAGTCTTTCAATATTGTTATCTTCTAATCAGAGATTCCACATTTTGTGTATATGCCTATCAAATTACCCCCATACTTGCACATCGTGAAGGATTCTAGAAAAAGTTATGGTAATGATGCCAAATCTATTTACGCTGAAAGTATCAAATGCTAAATCCATTTTGTATAAAACCTGCCAATCTTCATTTACCAGAAACCATGAAAGTCATTTTAACTAATATATCTCTGTGTTGATTCTACAATCATTTCCTTCCATGATGTAATTGGCGTATCCTGGAACTATGCACCCTGAGGTATCTCAGCATGGATAATTTACATGGCATGCCATGCTTCCATATTTCGCTTAATATCAGAGCGTTGATGAGTGCCTTTGAAACAATAAGAGATAAATCCTAGATCTATGGTGCTCTAGCATTTGCAAATCAGGGCAAATTAAACTATCTCGCAATGCTGCAATGAGTAACGGCCGCCCATCTTTTCGTTGTGCGATCACGAGATGGCAAAGATTCAACAAAAGATGCAAGAACATTAACCTTGCAATATGCAAATTTCGGATTTGCTTTTAGAAAATATTTCATATTTGCACTTTATGTATTTGATTTTGATCTTCTAATTCGATTGAGGCCCACCAAAATATTTAATTATATCATCTCAAATTATTATAAAATGATTTAAAAGATATCTTGATTCATAAATAATATATTTAATAATGTTATATCAAAACATTACTAAATAATTCCTTAGACTAAAATGAACCATTTTTTCGATTTTCCCATACATAATTATTATTTAAATCATAATGATGATTAAAATGATAAAATATTACCACCGACCCTGCAAATATAATTTCACTGTTTGGTAAGGCAAGTTGGGTCCCTGGCAGGCCCAGCTAAAATAAAAAATCGTTCTGAAACAACTGAACCCTAAAACTGATCTGGAAGCATTACAATATACATTCAGATCAATCATCTACATAAATTTAATCATTGAAACTTGGTTTTTACTGTTTTGCAAAATGACCAAAACCACCTCTGAACCCTTGGAAACTGCCTTCGAAAACTGCTCAAATGGCCACTTGAGACCATGCCATATGACAAGCATATAAACTGATATATTGTTAATCACCCTGCAAAATCATTTTGCTTGATTATTCCTGAGATGCAAGATATTAATCATAAAAGTTCAATACTTAGTTGTTTCTGCATTGAAAACTGCCAGAAACCTCTTCAAACCCAGTTTCAAAACAATTTTGAAAACATACCAGATGAAATCATAAAGAGATGGAAAATGGCACACATAATCATTTCACTACAAGGAATCTCAAGGACCAATTGGTTTGATAAAGTAATCATCTAGGTGAAAGATATTAATGCTCAAAGTGGCCCATTTACATGTTTCTGAAACACTGGAAAAGTCCATATGGAATGAGGCTTGAAAACTGACCAAACGAAGAGTTGGGGGGATAAAAATTGGGTAGATGGTAGAAAAACCTATAGAGAGTCATGGTGTACTACCACTTTTTAATTGTAGGCCAACCGTGTGTGAAATACAAAATTCTAAAAAGGGTACTAAACTGTTGTTTTACATTGTCTGATTTGCAGAAAACAACAAATTGCAAATGGCTTTGGCAAACGAGTCAAATGAAATCATAGGAGTCTGAAAATGAGCAGGGTAGTACATAATTTTGTAGGGAACATAGGGGAACAATAATTTCCTCATGACAATTAACAAGGTGCAAGTTATAGGCCACCGAAGTAGGCTACTCAGGCTTTCTTGGAAATGTGAACCATGCAGATTTGTGCAAATACCTAAAATTCGGTGCACCAAAAACATGTTAAAAATGATTGTAGGAGCTTACAGATGGATATATGAACTTAATGGAATGTGTCCAACACATTCTGCAAGTGATTTCTCATAAAGTTTACTAGATCACAACTTATTAGCTCTCAAATGGGCCTTCTCTAATAGCTTTTCAGTGGTGTACTTTTTCATACCTTAGCAAATTTTATATGGCAACCTCTAATTTTTTTCAAAAATTAGAAGGTACCAACAGTGGCTCTGATTGGGGATGTATGTCTCTTGCAGGCATAGCAAGATTCTAGATCTCTAGTGAAGTAGACCATTGCAGAGAAAACCAACGGGAAATTATCTGGACAGGGCAACTCGAACAGAAAGGAAACTCTTCATTGGGCATTGAGCCAAAAAGGTAAACTCTACCCCAAGCTGCTTGTGGCTTGAAGGTCAAACCACATGTGATGGCCCATGGCCATCTGAAAAGGTCAGACAATGCTTTCCTCTGTCATAAACATGGTTTTCCTTTGACTGCATTGAAACCAATCTGATAACATAGCTGGAATGTCATTGGTCAAACATGCTAGCATTTTTTATCCAACTACTATGCTTAAAATTATCATTGCACTCACTATTGAACTTCTGAAATTTGTGCAATAATTGAAAATTCAAAACATTGTGTGACCAAAACAAGTCATGCTTACTGAAAGACACACTTCCATGTTGAACATAATATGCATCATGGCTCAAATCACTGTCACACTTTGTAAAAACATCACTCAGCTGAGAAAATAAAGACTCATGATCTGGCACACAACTGAGAATATAGGTTTCATTCAAATCATTAGTTTGCTCATTAAAAGAGGAACCCTCAAAAGAATCCACCTTCCCATTGTACACAATAAGAAAACTATTTTCAAGAGAAGGGAAAGGATCACAACTGATCCTCTCATGCAACTGTAAATCATCAAGCTGAAATTTTTTTTCAGCCTCTGGCTTTGAATCTCATTTTATGTCATTCATATCAGCAACATGGGTGCATGTTGGAGTATCACATCCTCCCAGCCTATCACCGCTTTGATCATAGCCACCAAGAACCACTTCCCCCTCATGTGCACTAGCACTCTCACAAAGAGTGCCATCATTAGCATCCATACACATGCTGCTAGAAGAAACAACCAAGTGTTTATTAGCATGTAAATCCTTATTACTAGCACACATGTCAAAGTTGAAATCAAAGAATCCCATTCATTCAATATTTTTGTCTTCTTCCATATCAGCTAGTTCCATCATGTGAAGGAGATTGATAGTAGATGCACTATTTAATGCATCATAAGAGACAACCTCACTGTCAAAAACCAAATCAGCAATGTGCATAAGTTCATCACTCTTTCCATGTGCATATCTCAAGTATTCTATTGCTAGCAAGTTTGAGATTCCTTCACTATTGATATAACATGTGTCCTCTTTCTCACTATCATGTCCCATGCTAATATCCTCTTGAACTGAAAACCTACTGGATTCATGAGAGCATGTGTTTGTCATGTTATGGGAAATTGCATCTCCAACAACCTTCTCAAAATCATAGTTATCATCCGGAAAAGAATGTTGTCCTTGTAGATATTTATATCCATCTTCATTTAGGCTATCATGGCATTCATTTTCAGGTTCATGCTCTTCAACCCTCTCCTGTTCACACATATTGTCTCCTTCATGTTGATCATGTGACTTATTTTCAACAACATAGGGAGCATCATTGTTAACTTGTGCAATGTCATCATATTCTTGCTCAACCTTGCCATTATCGGCATGCAAACTTTCACCATCTTGCTGCATCTTGGATTTGACATCTTCAAATATGTCAATCCATACAACCATCTAATCCATATTAGTCGGTTTTGTTCTCTTTCGCCAATGAACAACATCAGGTTCATAGACTTGCAAAAATAAGTCTACCCACTCAAAATCTTGAAGCATATAACTCATAGGAATATTTTGTAATGCCTTGAAAAATCTGGACAATAGCGCATAAGGTTTCTCATGCACGTGTTTTTTTATGTCTAGCCAAGCACTGACATACACCATTGGGTTCTCCACACAAAAGCTTTATTCTTGCACTATTTGGGGCTGATAAACTTGCTCATATTGCTGAAAAGTATAAGCTGGGACAACAGGGATACACATGCTTTGAGATGCACATTTAGTACTTGACACAGGTTTCTCTTGTGCATACATTGTATCCTCACATGTTGGAAAAATCTGAGGACTAAGAGGCTTCTTGGAACTGACTGTATCATAACTGAATCTCTCCAAAAATAACCTCTTAAAGCAATCCCATGAAGACACACTTTGTCCTACTAAACATTTATACCAGTCCTTTGCACTATCTTTCAATGATCTCACAAAAAAATTCATGACTATATCTTCATTGCAAAGATGATCGTCTCCAACAAACTCTCTGAATATCTTGGCATGGTGGAGTGTTGATTCAGACTCTTGTGCATGAAACAAAGGTACATGATCCTTAATATCAATGGGGAAGGGATGTGGGTACCCTTCAATGTTGGTAAAAAGGTATGTACTATTTAGGGATGAAAACCCTTCTAGGCTGACCTCTCTCAAGCTATTGATCACTCATTATACCAGGAACAACATTATGACCATACATCTTTCTTGTCTTTACAAGCTTCTCATTCAGACTTCACAATTACACATTTCTTAACTCCCTTTTTCAACAAAGTCTTAAGTAAAAATAGAACATACATAAGACTGAAATATTAGACTTAAGACTTTTGAATAAACCTATTACAAAGATTGCATACTTCTCCTAATCTAGGCATATAACTGAAAGATGAAACTAAGAAGTATGCAAATCTGAAAACTAACACTTTCCCCTTTACTTAGTGCTACAACACTAGGTAGGGAAACCTTTTCTACAAATGACTTTCATAGAAATACATTTGATTCATGAAAGTCAAAATACCTAGATATGTTGTAGTAGCTACAAATTAGCTTTCTGGTTGGAAATATTGGTAGATCTAGAGCTACCTCCACATTTTCATTAGGTTCTTTGGTAGAGTCGCCACCTCTTTGCAGAGGACAAATATTTGAAAAGCTAGAATTTCTTCACAGGTCAATTTTTTTCAAAAACCTGCAATGCAACACCTCCTTATCATCATATGGAATCATATGGATTCTATCCTCAACTTGTCAGGGTACTTCATCATAAAAGCTCAAATCTGCTTCATCTCTACAACAAATTATTTGGTTCTTCTTCAAATAATGCACACTAGTATAGAGATCTCAGAGTCACCACTCACTACTTGTGAGGTATTGAAATAATCATGAAATAGGGACAAATCTAGACAAACTTGCATTGAAAGATGAAATACAACAGATTCTTAGACAACATTCATGAGAATTCACTCAAATTGATAAGGGACAGATTTAACAAGCTCATAACTCTACAAGGCAAAAGATTTGGGTCCTATGACGTGGGATCAAATTTTCAACCATCAAATCATAGGAAAACATGGAAAACTATTCCCTAGGAGAGTCGCCATTTTTTTTGGTTCCCAAATTGGGTTTTATGCTCATGCAACAAGCAAGTTGGTCTCTCCGCTTCCTATGAGGTTTCCAACCTCAATTATAAAAAATTTCAAGGACTTGGACCAACTTAACAAGGATACAAGATCCTTCTGAACTTTAGGTTCTGCAAAACTAGGGAGGGTGATCCCTTAATGCATTTACAATCTCTGTACTACACTTGTAAATAACAATAAATAAAGTAGATAATCTCACCAAAAGGCTCAACAATAATTTAAGGAGATGCTAAATGATGGCTAATCATCCATTTATCTACAACTTAAAGTCGATCAATGAGAATGAACAACTCTACAAGCTATTAGAATTAATGTTTCTCATATAGGCTCAACAAAAAAAGAGAATGCTCCTCAACTTCCTAGAACCATGAGACATTTCAGCTCATAAACACACATACATAAAATAAAAGATATTCTGATTCAAACAGAGCTTGTTGCAAGAGCTATTGATTTTGACAACAACACTGACTGTAAGCACAATTGCTAGCTATGATCAGTGCCTCATTCCATTGGGCAACTTGAAACTATGGAAATATAAAATAACATATGACACTTTATCCAGCAGCTGATAGATCCTAGTTAATACTACCTTACAGTGTATCTCATCAGTAATTCATATCTAGAACTACTTACCTAAATTCTTGCATAAGCTCTATCATTTTGCAACTCTATTTAAGCAATTTAGTTGACCCCTTGGGCCAAAGAATAAAAAGAAAACCACATACATTACAACAATGCACTGAATAAAATAAGCCCTTAGTTGATTTTACTCAAAATTTGATAGAATCATACAATGGAGAGAAGCTAGATCTGAACCATATTTTAATTTATTTCAAATGCTACTTCTGCCACATAACACTTTACATTCCATTTTTCAAATTCCTGCAAAAAACCCTAACACTGGACTCCATATAAAATTGCTCTGCAAAATGCATTACATGCTACTCAAAATAACCAGTCTACTACATGGATCTAAAACCTCTAGACAAGAACTACTTGTAGCTAAAAATATTGTAAAACATCAAATACATCATAAGCTATGTAACCACAAACATAACCTAGTATATGATAATTCTAGCAAAACATTCAAAAGAAGAAGGAAATAAAAACACTATTATACTATGCAAACCATATATTTGAGCTCATTCCTTGACCTCCATTGTTTCTCTTTCTCCTCCAAATTATTGTGGATCTCACCTCCAAAATGCAAGTGTATGCAAGCAAGATTATAATTCAAAAATGATAGCGTAAGGCTACTAGAGACGTGGTCCTCAAATGATTGAAAGAGGCTTCCAATTTATAGAATTTGGAGAGAGATGAGACAAGAATTCGATGGATGAGATCAATTCAATCTGACGGTCGACATCGCATGCAAAGGGGAGTCTCTTGGGAAATTATCATTTTGATGGCAAGTGGAAGATGAGTTAGAAGGACAATTCCATTTTCGACACTTGGTCGAAAATGGAAACTTTGCCTTTGAGAGAGGAGACAAGTGATTCACTTTTTAGAAAGTGAATAACTTAAGTGAAGACATTTGAGTGAGGTGGAAATTAATAATTAATAATTATTAATTTCACTCATAAAATCAAATTAGCCAATTAATATTTTAAAAAATATTAATTGTGACATGGACAAAAATATGGTGAATAAATAAATATTTATTTATTTATTCAAAAAGGGACATGTTAGTAAGAAAGGGGATTAATTAATTATTTAATTAATTAACCTAGGGGAAATGATTTGAATAAATTAAGATACCAACCCTAATGATGAATTAAGTCCCAATAGTGATGATTGATTGGCTAATAATTAATGAAAATTAATGACAATTGACTGAATTTGACAACAAAATAGGACAAAGGATCGAAAAAGACCCAAAATTGATAATGATTTTGATAAGAGACTGATAAGATTGATTGATAATGACTTGATAATATTAATTGATATTGAGGTTGATAATTAATGACTGATTAATTATCAACAAAGAGGGAATTAAGTCTAATTGTCAAGATGATACCAATTCGAATGATTTAAAAATGTTTTAAAAAAATGCCAATTATAATGATTTAGGACCAAATGTGATTGAACAAGATTGATGAGGGTTGGATTTGAAATGAATTGAAACCAGAGGAATAACACAATGCCAGCATATGATGAAAATCAAATGTGACATAGAAAACATGCTAAGAATTAGGTTAGCAATGTAAGAGTGATGACCAATTTTGAGTGACTACACTACCTACAGACCCTGTACAAGAGAAAAAATTCAAAACCTTTACAACAGAGAAGAAAGAAGAATAAATAGAAGAGAAGAAGATTTCAGATCTGCTCCTGCTTTGCCACATGTCTTCTTCAATTTTCCCTGTTGATGCCATGTGTCCTATCTCTTTCATCTCTCTACATCTAAAAATATCCTTGCATCTTTAAATCTGATCTGCACTTTCCCAAAATATCTTCTAACTAAAAATATTCTCCATTTCGGCTCTCCTTATGCTTGGACTGAAAAATATCTTCTCTCGTGAGTGCATTTCTTCCTTTTATGAAAAATATCATGATGAATAATGATGAACAGTAAATACTCAACAGATACTAAGAGGGGGGGGTGAATCAATATAGACAAAAAATTCTTTCACAACTTAAACAACAAAGACTGCACTAACTAGTAAACAGCATCACCGATCTAAATCAAGGCAATACCAGTAAAACACAGTGACTATAAAGTCATAAACCGATAACACTTAGATCTTTACAAAACCTAATAACTCATTTCCACTTCACCCATATGCTTAAACAAGTAGTACATCAGAAATATAATGACCACTGGATCAACATGCATCACCGCTTAACAGAAAACACTAAAACATCACATGAAAAAACACCACACATGACACACTAGTTTTTCACATGGAAACCCAACTGGGAAAAAAACATGGTGGGGATGAATACCTACAAGTTGTTCTTGAAATATTCTGAAGTCCGTTGTGGTAGGAGCCTAGTCCGGTTAAAGACTTTACAACAAGTTCTGCTAGGAACCGATCCTACAAGGGATCACCCAATTAAGGGATGGCTAAATACTCGGTTAAAGGTTAAAACCCTATTAAAGGTTACCACGCAAGAGGATTTCAAGAACTCAATTATTTTGAGTCACCCTGTTAAAGGATTTAAAAAAAGCCTGTTAAAGCTACCCGATAAAGGGATTTTCCAACTGCTGAAATGGTTAGAAGTCAACAGGTAATTCACTGATCTTATAACAACACTTAATGCCAAGGTAGATCCACTTTAGTTCCTTTACATCTGCAATCACACTTTGTAGATCTCTACTCACTGCACCAATTTGGAAAGAATCAAGTATCTCTTCACTTGGATACACACATAACATTTGCCAACAACTTCACAATGCAAAACATCATCGACCTTATAGACAACAATTAGGTTGGTAGCCAAAACCTAAAACCCTAAGCATCTAGGTTAACAATATAGTCGGTCCAATCCTGACTGTTTAATCACATTGCATAGAGTAAAACAATCTTGAACAAATCTCAAGACGTTCTCCATCATTTTTTCTTTGTCGCTTCTGGAAGCTAATAACCCATCACGTGCTCTCCACCGTTTACTGAGACTTCACACATTCCCGAGATAGATAGGATCAATATTCTTCATGCAAAATCCTCAAGGAAATCCTTCACGTGCATAAGGCTGATGTGGGAGCACATTCTAATCTTGATTTCAATGCTAACCCATCACAGGATGTCATCGATCGAATCACACAGACTTGGAATGCATCAAGCGGAAACCCTGAAGCTAAGACTACCAATCGGTAGTCATATCAAATGAAACCCCGATACAAACATTGCATATACTGGTTCACATACCGGTTCACCTTTTCGTATATACCGGTTCACAACATCATACTGGTTCTCTTGCCAGTTTTCTTTCTTCAATATATTGGTTCATACTTCAGCATATTGAAATCAATGACAACATACAATACCATCATGTCATCAAACTCTGCACACATGCCAACAATCTCCCCCTTTGGCATTGATGGCAATATACAAATATATCTCTCCGCTTCACATCTTCTCCCCAATCTCTTCCATATTAGGTCTTCAAAACTGCAGATATCTTCTTTGCTTCACATCTTCTCCCCCTTTGACAACAATGCCAAAGTGGAGGCATGGACATCCATGTTCCACTATGTTGCTCCCCTTGAGGAGTAGCATCCTTCAACACACCAATCCTAAATGACAATGCAATACCTGACTAATGTGGAGCACATACCTTTAGTTCACCTCTTGAAGGGGCAGCACCCCTAATTCACCTCTCAAATAGATAAATGTAGCCTTTGGTAGAGGCTTGGTGAATATATCTACTAACTTCTCCTTACTGGAAATATGTTCCAATACAACATCTCTGTTCTGAACTTTCTCCCTCAAGAAATGATACTTGAGCTCGAAGTGCTTGGTTCTAGCATGCAATACCGGATTCTTGGAAATATTAATTGCACTTGTGTTATCACAAAATATACTCACCGGTTCAGATATAGGGACTTTGAAACCACTTAATACATGCTTCATTCAAATTGTCTAAGTGCAGTTCATAAATGTTGCTACATATTCTGCTTCTGTTGTGGACTGGGAGATATAACTCTGTTTTTTTCTCATCCATGAGACTAGTCTACCACCAAGAAAGAATGCACCACCAGTTGTTCTCTTCCGATCATCCACATTACCAACCCAATCGGCATCTGTAAACACTTTGAGATTGAAATCTTTACTGTATGGATACCACAATCCATAATCTATAGTTCCCTTCTGATATCTAAGAATCCGCTTGACTGCTACCAACTAGGGTTCTCTTGGACTTTTCTAAAAATGTGCAGCAATGCCCACTACATGTGCTATGTCCGGTCTATTGTGTACTACATAGTTCAACTTACCAATCATTGACCGGTATTCCTTCTCATTCACCAATGCTGAGTCATCTTCTTTTGACAATTTACAACCGGTCATCATCGGTGTACCAACCGGTTTGTTGTCTTCCATGCCAAAGGTCTTCAACACCTTTTTGACATACTTGGACTGAGTGATAAATATACCATCTTTCATTTGTTGAATATGTAGTCCAATGAAGAACTTAATCTCTCCAATTAGTGACATCTCAAATTCCTTCTTCATCTCATCTACAAATGCATGACTCATCTTGTCATCTCCACCAAAAATTATGTCATCAACAAACACTTCATAGATCAGAATCTGATCTCCTTCTGACTTCAGATAGATATTGCTATCTTCACTTGTTCTTTCAAATCCAATCTTCACAAGGTGTGAGTGTAAACGTTCATACCATGCTCTTGGTGCTTTCTTCAATCCATACAAGGCTTTATGTAGCCTACACACCATATCACTGTCTTCTGATAGGGCAAACCCATCTGGTTGCTCTATATACACTTCCTCTTCAAGTATTCCATTCAGGAATGTGGTTTTCACATCCATCTGATACACTTTGAATCTCTTGAAGGTTGCATATGCAAGTAGCATTCAAACTCTTTCCAATATAGCTACTGGAGCAAAGGTTTCTCCATAGTCTTCTCCTTCTTCTTGAGCATATCCCTTACATACCAATCTTTCTTTGTTTCTTACCACTATCCCATCTTCATTTAGCTTGTTTCTAAAAACCCATTTGGTGCCAATAACATTTTTATACTCCGGTCTGGGTACCAAAGACCATGTACCATTATTTTCTATCTGGTCAAGTTCCTCTTCCATAGCCTTAATCTAGACTTCATCTTTATGTGCCTCTTTAAATGTTTTGGGCTCAAATTCAGAGATCATGCAAGAATTTTCTCTGACCTTTCTTCTTGTAAGAATTCCTGCATCCTTATCCCCTATGATCTGCTTTGGATCATGATGTAGCTTTACATACCTAGGAATGGTATTGGCTAATTGCTCTTGCTTTTCCTCTTTATCCTCATCTTCATCAGCATCTACATTAGTATCTACTGGTGTAGGTCCACTGTTACTTGTACTAGGTTGTTTTGCAACTGATTCCCAGAAGGTTACAACCGGTTCATCTATCACTTGCTCACTACCGGTTTCCTCAGGTTTCTTAGGGGTTTCATCAACTCTAACATTGATACTTTCAAAAAATACTAACTATTCAGAAGAAAATAACTTCTGGCAAAAAATGGAGGGAGCGCAGCCATAAGGAAATTTGAATTTTGCCAATGGAGGGAACAGCGAGGTTGGTTCCTCAAGTTCTATTGCCTTTGCATCTCAAGGACAAGCGATGGATGATGAGGATGGGAGACTAGATGGGGACCCACCGCATCGGGACCCTCCTCCTGACCATAAAAAGATGAAAGATTCGTCAAAATAGGGTCCCAAGGGCGTGAAAGTTGGCTTGGAAAAGACTATAGAGGTGAAGGCTCTCAAACCCTGGAGTGGTCTTTTTGCAATCAAACCTACTGGAAAATCATCCTTCCCCTCTGTGGAAGATATCTCTGATAAAAAAATGGGCAAACTAGCTATTGTTGTTCCAGATTTGGTTATTGATCATAGTATCTTTTTAATGGTCTTTTCACTAGTGGGAAAGTTTGTTGGACCACGACCCAATATTGAGGATGTTAGATCCTTTGTTAAGAGAAAATGGAGGCTGAAAGGCCAAGTTGATGTTTCAGCCCTATCAAGGGGTTTTTTTGTTTTTTCTTTCTCTTGTGGGGAAGATCTGGAAATGACATTAAGTGGTGGACCATGGATGTTTGGCAAATCGTCATTATCCCTGAGGAAATGGTCTCCAAATATGGAACTCGATGACTCTTTCTTTGAATATGCTCTGGTCTGGGTAAGGCTACTCGGCTTGCTGCTTGAATTCTAGGTGGAGGATGTTTTTTTTGGTATTGCGAATTCCTTTGGGGAGCTTGTTGCGATAGATCTAATGACTACAGCTCGAAAGAGACTAGTTTATGCGAGAATCTGTGCTAATATCTCTCAGAAGATGGATCTTCCTAGTTATATTGATATAAACTCCAAACTTGGGTTATGGGAATAGACAATAGAGTTTGAGTCCCTCCCCTTTGTGTGCTTTTCTTGTAAGAAAGCTGGACACTAGGCTAAGGCTTGCCCTAGTAACCCCAAAAAACCTATGAAGGCTAATAATCCTCATAAACAGGTATGGAAAGAGAAGATAAACATTAAGGAGGATAGCATAGTGGAAGGAGGAAGTGGAAATCCTAGTAACCTAAAAGACTTAATAGAAGATGATAGGAAAGCTAATCCTCTTAAGGTTCCCCTTTTGAAGGAAGATAAAAAGGATGAAATTAATGGATTTGAGATCAAAACTGTCAATAATTTTGAAGCTTTACAGACTCAGGAGGAAGAGAATGTAATTATTGAAGAGATTCTTGAAGAAGGTGAGATTGATGATATAATTGAACCCCAACATGAGGCCCTTCAAGGTTCAATAATGAAAAGTAAAGAATGCCCAAATGACTGTAAAGATCCTGAAATTAATGTTGGAAGGAAGAACAAGTTTGGATTGCCTTAGGTTAACCTAAACTCTTTATTTCAGAATGTTGGAGCTGACTCATCCCACAAAGGAGGAGAATCATGGAATATCATGCAAGATAATCACAAAGATGAACATGAGGAAGAAATAATAGGGAATGGAAAAAAGAAAAATAAGAAGGCAGGATGCCCTAACGGGGTTAAAACTAGGACCAGATCCAAGGCATATATTGGTCTCTCCAAATCTCCGCAGGGTCATAAATCCATGAAATGGCATAGGGACCAGGAGAGAAAGAAAAACATAGCTAATGGAAGGCAGGAAACTATACAGGAATCCTACTCCCAGGTTCCCAAATGAAGGTAATCTCCTAGAACATTTGAGGCCTAAATGGTCTCAACAAACATGATATATTACAAAATTTTATTAGAGATCACAAGCCGGATATCATCCTTGTTCAGGAAACCAAAATGAGTAAGGAGAAAGTTGAGAATTTAAAATTCTTTAAAAATGGAGGAGTCTGTGGTGGTAGCTTGAATGGGGCTTCAGGTGGGGTGGCTATTTACTGGAACAAGAAAACCATTTTAGGAGATATGACTGATGAAGATGGTAACATTATATCTATGAAATTTAAAAGTATCAATGAAGAAAAGGAATGGGTGGTTACCAACATTTACGCCCCTAATTCCAAAGCGGTTAGGAGTAAATTTTGGGATAAAATCCAGCAAAAAATAAGTTTTTTCTCTCAGGATGGCTGGTTGTTGATGGGAGATTTCAATACTCCTTTGCAAGGAACTGAAAAATTTGGGAGAACTCAAGCCCTACTGGATAGCAGAACTGATTTGATGGATTTCATCAATGCCAATGCTCTTATTGATACTGATCTCACTGGAGCTTCCTACACCTGGTCTAATCAAAGGGATGGAGAAGACCTCATCCAGGTAAGGCTTGATAGATCCCTTATTTCTCATGATTGGATCCTTTCTCATAGATGTTCCATGTCATTTGTTAATAGAATTGGCTTGGATCATTATCCCATCTCATTTGTTGCTAAGTTTGTTAAGAGTAAAAAGTGTTTTCCTTTCTGGTTTGAAAAAATGTGGATTTCTCACCCCTCCTTGGAAAAATCCATTGCCAAATGGTGGGATATTGATGTGGATGGAACAACCATGTACAAAGTTGCTAAAAAACTTAGAAACATCAAAGATAACATTAAGATCTGGAACAAGATGGTTTTTGGTGATATTTTTTAATCAAAAAAAAAGCTAAAGGAGGAATTAGAATAGATCCAAAACTCTATCCAGAAAGATGGCTATAAAAAGTATCCCAAGGCTAAGGAAGATGAGATTTTAGTCAAACTTCACAATATAATATAAAGGGAGGAAATCTATTGGAGACAGAGATCCAAGGCTATTTGGTTGGAAGCTGGGGATAGAAATACTAATTTTTTTCACATGACCTCCATGAAACATAAAGCTGCAAATAGAATTTCAAGATTAATTGTTGAGGATAAAATTCTTCTTAAGGATGATGACATTGGGGATGAATTTGTTAGTTTCTTCTCCCACCTCCTCATTAGCAATAAGGAGATTGATTTTTCTAAGCAACAGGACTTGGTTGATAACATTCCCTAAATTATTTAACCTCACCAGAATAAGGCCCTTTCTGCTATCCCTTCTGCTGAAGAAACCAAAAAAGCGGTTTTGTCTTTTCAAGGGATAAGGCTCCGGAACCTGATGGCTTCCCCATGTTATTTTTTCAATAATTTTGGCCTATTGTGGGAAAATACATGGTCAATGTTGTTAAATAATTTTTTGGATCAAGAAAAATCCTTAAGGAAATCAATTCTACTTTTATTGCCTTAATTCCTAAGATGGCTGGGGCTGATTCCATGGGAAAATTCAAGCCAATAAGTCTTTGTAACTCCTTTTATAAGATTATTTCTAAAGTCATGACTTCCAAACTTTTGACTATCCTCCCCTTTATCATCTTAGAGGAGCAAAAAGGATTTGTCCCTGGTAGGCATATTTTGGATTCTATCATCCTTGTGCATGAGAATATTCATTCTCTTAATGTTGCCAATAAAGAAGGCTTTCTGATAAAATTGGATTTGGCTAAAGCATATGACATATTGGAATGGCAGGCTCTTTTCAGAATTATGGAGGCCTTTGGATTTGATGAGAAGATAATCAAAATTACCAGACAGCTAATATCCACCCCAATGTTTTCGATTCTCATCAAAGGGACTCTGTCTAGATTCTTTAAATCTTCTAGGGGGCTCAGGAAAGGAGATCCCACCTCTCCTATTATTTTTACCATCTTGGTGGAAATTATGAGTAGACTGATCCAAAAATTGAAGGTGAATAAATCTATTAAAGGCCTTCAACCCTCCTCTACGAATGTGTCTTGTACTCATCAACAGTTTGTTAATGATACAATTTTAATGGGATACTCCTCTATTGGGGAGGCTGCTACCTTCAAAGGTGCTCTTAGCTCTTATTCTTTGGCGATAGGTCAACAAGTTAATTGGGAGAAGTTTGCTATCTTTTTCATGAATACTCCTACTATAAGGTAGCAGAGAATTTCTAATATCATTGAGTGCAAGGTGGAAATGCTCCCCTCCACTTATTTGGGTCTCCCTCTGGGTTTAGTTCCTCCAAACTCTTTTTGGAATTTGTTAATTGACAAACTCAACAAAAAACTGGTTGGCTGGAAAGTTTCCATGTTATCTCAAGAAGGAAAGTTGTAACTCCTTCAAGCTACTCTTCAGAATCTTCCTGTCTATGCTCTCAGTCTATTTGGTATTCCGACTAAGTTTGCTGAAGCTCTAGAGAGGATTTAGAAAATATTTCTTTGGTCAGGGGTTGAAGAAAACAAAGGATTTCCTTGGTTGCCTGGGACAAAGTGTGTAAGCCTAAGAGCAAGGGAGGTTTAGGTATTAAAGCTCTCAAAACTTTTAATAAAGCTCTACTTGCTAAACAAATATGGAGGGCTTATGGCATTAAGAAAGATTCAAATTGGGTGTGGTTTAACAAATATATTCATGACCAACCTCTCCATTCTCTTCTATACTATGAAGACATCCCTATTGGGTCTTTCATATGGAATAGTATCATCAAATCCATAAAAGTTGCCAAAGCTGGAGCTAGATGGGTCCTTGGAAAAGGTGACAAAATTAGATTCTGGGAGGGTGCTTGGATTAAAGATGAACCTCTCTTTAATCAAGACTGTAGTCAATTCATTAATGAATGTAAAACAAGGTTTGGGTCTATGGTTTGTAACTACTGGAAGGAAAACAAATGGGCAAGGTTGGATGCTATTTATGCTAGGTTTTCGCTGCTTCAGCAGAATCTGTTGTCCTTTTCTATTAATAAAGATTTTGATGATGTGTTTCTTTGCAAGAGTAATCCTAGGGGTAATTTCATTGTTGTCTCGGCCTATAAAAATACTTTTACTCAGATCAGCAACCCAATATGGGCTAAAATTTGGAATAAAGTTCTTATTCCTAAAATTAACATGTTTTTTTGGCTTGCTACTTAAAACAGGATTCTTACTATTGATAATTTGGCCCATAAAGGTTTCATGTTTCCTAACAGGTGTGAGCTATGTCAGAAAGAGGAAGAATCAGTGGATCACTTGTTTATCCATTCTTCCTTCTCTTGGGAAATCTGGAGTAAATTTTGAGTGAAATGGAAAGTTGATTAGGTCATTTAAAATAGTCTCAAGGAAGTTATCTCGCAATGGATATTTCCCACTAAATTTCCTCTAGTCAAGAATATATGGTCCTTGATTCTTCCCATGACCCACTGGTATATCTGGAAGGAGAGAAATAACAGAATCTTTAGAGAAGCCAAGTGCATGTCTCGGGTGGTTTTTGAAAAAAATTGTTGGGCTTTAAAAGAAAACATTAATATTCCTCACAAAAACAACAAGCAATGGTTTTTTGTTGACATGAATGATATTGAGAAACGTGTCCTTACTGAATGGAATTTGATTCACAAGGTTTGCAAATCTGACAATAAGACTAGGAGAGAAAATGTTGTTTGGAGATTTCCTGATTATGACTGGTTCAAGGTGAATTTTGATGGGGCTGCTAAAGGCAACCCTAGGAAGTCAGGAGGAGGAGGAGTCATCATAAATTCTCAAGGTGTCTGCATTGTCGATGCTGGTTCTCCCTTTGGAGTTCAAAATAATCATGTTGCTGAAGCTCAGGCCATGTTGAAAAGTCTCTAGCTTGCTCAGGGCTTCAAATTAAAAAAAATATGGTTGGAAGGGGATTCCCTCAATATCATTCAGGCTCTTAAAAGTACTAGCTCCTCCTCTTGGAATATATTCAATATTATTGAAAGTGCCAAAAAGGTTTTAAATGATTATGATATTATTCTCATATCCCACACTCTAAGGGAAGGTAATAAGGTTGTAGACCTTTTAGCCAATGAAGGGGTCTATTTAGAGGAGGACATTAATTATATTGGAGAAGCCCTATGTAAAAATAATGTTAGGGAGCAATTATTATTCGATCGTGTTAATGGTTCAAGTTAAAATCATAATTACCTTCTTGGGTCCGGATATCAAAAACAGAGATTGGGGTTATGCGAAGTGTCAGGTAATGATTTTTTTTAGGCATAGTTATTATGATCACTGGTGTGACAGGGGTTATCATAATAAGTGTTGGATCTTTGCGACCATTATTATTAACCTTTTTAAATTCAAGGAAGGCACTCTATTTTGTTAACCCTGTATTTTGCTCAAGAGCCTGCGCTTAAGTCTAGGTCTACAGATTGTGAGTTATACTGTTGAAGACTTCGACCTACATTTCAACATGGGAGGTAACCTAAACTGGAATGAGCCCTGTGGTTGTGAGAACTGGAAAAGTGAGCGAAAAGTGTGGAGGAGGCTCCATAGACATGGATTTACAGATTACATGGAAAAGTTGCATGGAAGCAAAAAATCGGTGTCCCAAGGGTTTGCTAAAGGCTAGAATAACAACAAAGTTACTTTGTTTGGGGAGACTTGGAAGATTGATGAGGATCTGGTTGTGGAGGTGACGAGATTACAGAAGGAGGGCACCAAGTTCTACAGAGATCAAAAGTTTGCTACTAAAGCCATTAAAAACTTCCCGAAAAATGATGATGAGAAGGCTTGTCTTGCCAAGAAAGACAACATCTCTTACTACCTCCCTCATCAGGTAAAGTCCTTCTGGCAGAAGATGCTTAGGGTTTTGATGGAATTCCTGACTACTGATGGAAGATTTACAAAAGTTTATAATTATCACTTTGCTATTCTTAACCATTTCCATCATGGGGTTAAGATTTATTTGCCATTTTACTTAGCTTCCTCCCTGAATGAGAGCTTGGCAGACCATGCCAAAAAACTGAAATCTTATCCCATAGCTCATCAAGGGCTTATTCTACTCATTTATGAACACCTGAAGAAAAAAACTAGGGTTAGCCAGGATGATCATCTGGTGACAAATGCTCATATCTCAGATAGTCATAATGATTCTGAGTCTGATGATGATTTTTCAAACGTTCCTATCCATAAAAAAGGGAGGGTTGATACTGATAAAGTGGACACAGATATGCAAGCTGGAATGGAGAAACAGGGGAAGGAATTTGATAATGAAGTAGAGAGTGAGAATGTTGGAGAAGATGAGGAGGGGAAAAGAGATGTTTATGCTAAAAAGCCTGATTCTAACCCTATGGTCTCGGATAGCAAGAATGTTGTCCAGAATTATATGGAGGAAGCTAACCCTAAATCTGTGAGCTCTGAGCAGGGAAGGGATACGGTGGATTCCATTTTGAATGTAGCCTGAAACTATACTCTGGAATCTTTCAATTTTAAGAAATGGGTTGTTGAAAATGTAACCAGTATTCAAAGTAAACAAAGAGATCTGGAGGATAAGATTCATAATTTGATTAAGGATACTAATTCTGGGAAAAAGAGTGCAGAGGTGGAAATCAATGAAGCTGAGGATGAAGTTGAGATGCAGGACTGGTCAGAAAAAGAACTTATAAAAGGTGACTTGAAACATTTGGAGGATGTGATCAGAATTGTCAAAGATAAGGTTGAGGTTGACAATGATACCATCATCAACCAGGTTGCTAAAACTGAGAAGGCTTTGAAGAATTTTATGAATCACAGTCTTGAGGTCTTGAGGATCTCATCTCAAAATATGAATGCCCTGGTGGATTGTTTGGAGAGGAAACAACAGAATAAAGATATGGTTATCATTGATGATATGTCGACCTCCAGCTCTACCCTCCAAATTTCTAGGAGAAGGACCAGGCAGACGACCTATGATTTGGAGACAAAGATGAAAGATATTTAGCTAAAGTAGGAGAACAAAGATCTGAAAGAAGCTGCAAAGGCTATTATGGTGTTGGTTAAGAAAGTAGAGGATTCCATAAAAAAATTTATTTGATATGCAATGCTAGTATTTGGTTGCCAGTCTCTCGCTGGCTTTGTGATGTTTTGTTTCTAGTTGCTGGGTTTTTTGCTGGTCTTTTTGCAGCTTTTCTATTTTTGTCGTGTCTTCTCTTGTTTCTTTCATGCTTATCCTCCATTATGTATGCGGGTTTCAGGTCCCTTAAAACTTGATTTTCCTTAATAAAAAACGTTGATACTTTCAACAATTCTCTGAGTCCTATTGTTAAAACACTTAAGAGCTTTGCTCTTGGTGGAATACCCTAGGAATATTCCCTCATCACATTTTGCATCAAACTTGCTCTGGTGTTCACTCCTCTTGATATAACACTTTCTACCAAACACTCTAAAGTAGCTAACTACTCGAGTTTTACCAGTCCAATACTCATAAGGAGTTTTATCCTTACCTTTCTTGATGAGTACCCGATTCATAGTGTAGACTGCAGTGCTCACCACTTCTGTCCAAAAAGTGTGAGCAGCCTTCCCTTGAATCAGCATCGTACTGGCTGCTTCAACTATAGTCTGATTGTTCCTTTCTGCTAGGCCATTATGTTGTGGAGTCCGGGGGGCAAACAATTTCCTCTTGATGTCATTTTCTTCACAATACTTATTGAATTCTCCAGAAGTGAAATCACCTCCTTCATCGGTTCTAAGGCATTTAATCCTCTTACCGCTTTCCTTTTCAACTAATGCTCTGAAGGCTTTAAATTTTCCAAAATCTTTAGACTTGTCTTTCAAGAATGTGACCCACATCATTCTTGAGCAATCATCAGTAAGAATCATAAAGTACCTATCTCCCTGAACACTCCTAGTTTTCATAGGACCACAAAAATCAATATGCACAAGATCAAGTAAATTATCTGCTATGAAAGATTTACCTTTGAAGGTTGAGGAAGACATTTTCCCCAGTTGACATTCTCTGCACAAAGGATTCTTTGGTTTGTTTGGCACAGGCAATCCTCTAATTGCCTAGATCTTACTAGCCTTCACAATGTTATCAAAATTTACATGGAAGAGTCTCCTATGCCATATCCAACTGTCATCAAACTTAGCCATTAGACATTGACTGATATTTGTATTTAACATAAATAAGTTACCTTTGGTATGCATACCGGTGGCCCTTAGTTCAGCACTCTTTCCTTTTATTTTGCATACTCCATGTTTGAATTCCAGAGTGATCCCTTTATCATTCAGCTGAGCAACACTCAAAAGGTTATGCATGAGACCTTCTACCCAATACACATTATCAGCACTATTTTTTCCATTTAATGAGATGGACCCTTTTCCTTTTACCATACATGGTGCATCATTACCAAATCGGACTACACCTCCATCATACTCTTCTAGAGACAAAAACTTTCTTCGCTCACCAATCATGTGGTGAGAACAACCACTGTCAATAATCCACTCATTAGAATTATCAAAGCAGGAGACAAGAGCCTTCTTTTCTGACACATCTTCCTTAACAACTACAAATACTATGTCTTTGATTTCTTCATCTTCTGATTCATCATCAGTGACACCTTCATCAACTACAACAAGACAGTTTCTCCTATTTCCTCCTATGAACTTTTTGAACCTCTCTGGTTTGTCCTTATTGACACTATTAGGACAGTTGACAGTAATGCATCCTATCCTATTGCAAGAAAAGAATTTCAAAGGGATCTTACCTTTGTATTTTCCAGTTCCCTTAGAAAGTCTCTTGGGAAGAAGAGCTTCAAATTCCATCAGGATCTCCTCATCATCCATATCTCTGCTTTGTCTAGGTTCACAGCTAGTACTAACCTCTTTTCCCTTTCTAGATAGTGCAGCAGATGCTCTAAAGGCTGAATCAGTCTTCTGAACACTGCCATCATAATTGTTTAGCTCGTATGCAGTAAACTTAGCAATGATAGTATCAAGGGATACCTTTGTCTTGTGAATAGATCTCAACTCCTGAATAGCGGCAACCCTTATTACATAGACCAGTAATAAGGTTCCCAAAACTTTCCTAACAATGGTGGAATCATCCATTGTACCTCCTGCACTCTTGATGTCTCCAACAATAGTTTTAATCCTTATCCCATATTGTTGAATGGTCTCTCCTTCAACCATCTACATGTCTTCAAACTTTCCTCTAAGGATTTTTTCCTTAGCTTGCTTCACATGCTCATCATTTCCATAGATAGACTCTAGAGTATCCCATACATCTTTGGGATTGTCTTTTTGCTGAACATCTATAAACTCAACATTAGATAGACTATTGATAAGAGCTTCCATGACTTGCCATTCTCCTGAATTTATCTTCTTTGATCATTGGTGAGAGTACTGGTAGGGACAACATAAGTATTCTCAACATAGTTCCAGTGTTGAGTGCCCATGCTTTTAATGTATATCTTCATTCTATCTGTCCATATCTTAAAGTTATCTCTGTTGAACTTAGGACCTTCCCTCTTCATCATTAGAATATGATCTTTTCCTCAAGCGATTAAGCTTATAACACAAAGGACCTGGAGGACGCTTTGATAACAATTGATGAATAATGATGAATAGTAAATACTCAACAGATACTAAGAGGGGGGTGAATCAGTATAGACAAAAACTTCTTTCACAACTTAAACAACAAAGACTGCACTACCCGGTAAGCAGCATCACTGATCTAAATCAAGGCAATACCAGTAAAACACAGTGAGTGTAAAAGTCATAAACCGGTAACACTTAGATCTTCACAAAACCTAATAGCTCATTTCCACTTCACCCATATGCTTAAACAAGTAATACATTAGAAATATAATGACCACTGGATCAACATGCATCACCGCTTAACAGAAAACACTAAAACATCACATGAAAAAGCATCACACATGACACACTGATTTTTCATGTGGAAACCCAACTGGGAAAAACCACAAAGGGGATGAATACCCACAAGTTATTCTTGAACTCTTCTGAAGTCCGCTTTGGTAGGAGCCTAGTCCGGTTAAAGACTTTACAGCAGGTTCTGCTAGGAACCGATCCTGCTAGGGATCACCTGGTTAAGGGATGGCTAAATACCTGATTAAAGGTTAAAACCCTGTTAAAGGTTACCTCACAAGAGGATTTGAAGAACTCAATGATTTTGAGTCACCCTGTTAAAGGATTTACAAAATTTTCCAACTGCTGAAATGGTTAGAAGTCAATAGGTAATTCACTGATCTAATAACAACACTTAATGCCAAGGCAGATCCACTTTAGTTCCTTTACATCTGCAATCACACCCTACAGATCTCTACTCACTGCACTGGTTTGGACAAAATCAAGTATCTCTTCACTTGGATACACACATAACATTTGCCAACAACTTCACAATGCAAAACATCATCGACCTTATAGACAACAATTAGGTCGGTAGCCAAAACCTAAAACCCTAAGCATCTAGGTTAACAATACAGTCGATCCAATCTTGACTGTTTAATCACATTGCATAGAGTAAAACAATCTTGAACAAATCTCAAGACATTCTCCATCATCCGTTCTTTGCCGCTTCTAGAAGCTGATAACCAATCACACGCTCTCCACTGTTTACTGAGACTTCGCACATTCCTGAGGTAGATAGGATCAATCTTCTTCATGCAATGTCCTCAATGAAATCCTTCATGCGCACAAGGCTGACGTGGCAACACAATCTAATCTTCATTTCAATGCTAACCCACCATAGGATGTCGTCAGTCGAATCACACAAACTTAGAATGCATCAACCGGAAACCCTGAAGCTAAGACTACCAACTGGTAGTCATATCAAATGAAACCCCGACACAAACTTTGCATATACTGGTTCACATACCGGTTCACCTTTTTGCATATACCGGTTCACATCATACTGGTTCACTTCATACCATCATACCGATTCTCTTGCCAGTTTGCTTTCTTCAATATACCGGTTCATACTTCAGCATATTGAAATCAATGACAACATACAATATCATCATGTCATCAAACTCTGCACATATGCCAACATATCATCCTTTTCTTTATTTGTAGCTAAAAAGCCTTTCCCATGAATGCATTCCTTATGAAAATAAAATGATTTATCTTTCACATTCATTTCATATTTTTGAAAATGCCCTTTATGAAATATACTTTATCCTTGAAAAGTAATTTTGCAATTGCATTTCACTTTTACACATCCCTTTTCAAATCATATCCTGTGAAATGCTTTACTTTATTTTTTCCTTTGTTAAAAGATCATTTTCACCTCTGAGTGAAAATGCTTTACCACATAATCATTATACTAACCTTTAATATCCACCCTTCATAATAAGACCACTCTAAACAATACTCAATGAAAAATACTCCTCTGTGGCATACAAGAAATAATCTTGGGTAGAGAGTCACTTGATTATTTGAGCTGGAGTATCTCATATATTCCCTTTGCCTTATGCCTATGTGAAATAATATTTCACACTGTAAACAAATTTCATGCTACATTTTCCCCTTTGGGTAAAGTAAACTTACCCCTTCATATCATATTACCACTGCATCTTTATATAATATTTCCTTCTCTGAGTAAAAATTTACTCTGTCCCTTTACTTCACCCTCAGTAAGAAAATACACTCCACTTCTTTTTATTGAAAGAGATTCACTTTTCTGTGTATAACAAGATTTATATTCACTATATAATAACATATTCTCTTCTTTTCATAAATATTTCACATGTATCTCACATCTCTCGGCAACAAAAGCATGTATCTCATATCTCTCGGTAGCAAAAGGTTTCTTACTCTTATTTACCTTTTACTGATAATTTCCCCTACTCCATTACACTCTTGTCCCTTATCATCACCAGTACAAATAAATTTCCTACCTGGGTAAATATCTAATATTTATATGGATTGATTCCTCAATCTGGTGAAAAATATTTGGTGCCAATATAAACCCTAAGGTCACAATAAGAAAGTTTGAAATTAATTTCTATCTTTCCTCTAAGTCCCCACGCTGGCAAATGCCCCTGCAATACACAACTACAACAAAATTCATACATTCATTGCAAATTTCTTCCCACATGTGGTTATCGATTTCACACTTTGCTT
This sequence comes from Cryptomeria japonica, assembly GCF_030272615.1. Classification (NCBI taxonomy): domain Eukaryota; kingdom Viridiplantae; phylum Streptophyta; class Pinopsida; order Cupressales; family Cupressaceae; genus Cryptomeria; species Cryptomeria japonica. Next base: position 391,935,838 of record NC_081413.1, read on the forward strand.
ATATATTAACTAGAAAGGGCCCTTTTTTTAACAAATACTTCTCTATGCAAATTCTACAATCATTTTAATCCGTGAAATTATATTGCCCTTTGAGACATTTTTGCAAACAATTTATACTTTGAAAAGATGCCTCCATATTTGGCATTCATTTTTCCTAATTTGTAGCTTCACTCGTTGTCCTATGCTTCGATGGGTGTCCATACTCTACACAAATCTCCCACGATGGTGCAGAGAGAAAATACTCCTAAGAGAGGCGTAAAAATGGATCTACATTTGCCAACTTTGAAGCTTCTACAACAAAAAATATTTGATGTCTATTTTGTGATTTCTGCCATCATGAAACCCACCAAATGCATTTGTTTGAAATTTCCTAAAGTCATGTCAACATCTCCATTTTATATCGTGCTAAATCTACAAATTGTCACTATTAATTATAAGACCATATTTTCATGTGGGGTGAGGAAAAAGGCAATCCTTAAGCCTTATCTTATGGTTCCAAACTTTACATACACATCTGCCAGAGCATCTTCACTTACAATTGCGGCTCCAACACTTGACCAAATGCTTACAATAAACTGTGCTTATTGCTCCACTAAACTACTGCATCTAATGTGTTTTCTTTGAGAAATTTTGAAGCATTTCATTGATTCTCTTTTGTGTATACGTTGCACTCAACACTAATGCATCGATGCCAAATCACATCTTTTCTTCTCTTAACCATTGCAACTGCAGCAACTGACGAAAATTTCTCACTCTTTGTGGACCCAAATCGTGCACTTGGCATTTGGCTGGAATCTTTGAAGTCTTTCAATATTATTATCTTCTAATCAGAGATTCCATATTTTATGTATATTCTTGTCAAATTGCCCCCATACTTGCGCATCGTGAAGGATTCTAGCAAAGTTTATGGTAATGATGTCAAATTTGTTTACGCTGAAAGTATCAAATGCTAAATCCATTTTGTATAAAACTTGCCAATCTTCATTTACCAAAAACCGTGAAAACCATTTTAACTAATATATCTTTGTGTCGATTCTACAATCATTTCCTTCCATACTATAATTGGCATATCTTGGAACTATGCACCCTGAGGTATCTCGGCATAGACAATTTACATGCCATGCCATGCTTCCATATTTCGCTTAATATCAGAGCTTTGATGAGTGTCTTTGAAACAATAAGAGATAAACCCTAAATCCATGGTGCTCCAGCATTTATAAATTAGGGCAAAGGAAACTATCTCACAATGCTGCAATGAGTAACGACCGCCCATCTTCCCATTGCACAATCAGGAGATGGCAAAGATTCAACATAAGATGCAAGAACATTAACCTTGCAATATGCAAATTTTGGATTTGTTTTAAGAAAATATTTCATATTTGCACTCTATGTATATGATTTTGATCTTTGAATTCGCTTGAGGCCCACCAAAATATTTAATTCTATCATCTCAAATCATTATAAAATAATTTAAAAGATATCTTGATTCATAAATAATATATTTAATAATGTTATGTCAAAACATTACTAAATAATTCCATGGACAAAAATGAACCATTTCTCGATTTTCCCCATACATAATTATTATTTAAATCATAATGATGATTAAAATAATAAAATATTACCACCGACCCTGCAAATATAACTTCACTCTTTCGTAAAGCAAGTTGGGTCCCTAGCAGGCCCAGCTTAAAAAAAAAATCATTCTCAAACATTTGAGCCCTAAAAATGATCTGGAACCATTAGAATATCCATTCGGATCAATCATCTGCAAAAAATTAATCATTGAAACTTGGTTTTTACTGTTTTGCAAAATGACCAAAACCACCTCTGGTCCCCCAGAAATCGCCTTCAAAAACTGCTCAAATGGCCACTTGAGACCATGCCATCTGACAAGCATATAGACTGATATATTGTTAATCACCCTGCAAAATTATTTTTCTTGACAATTCCTGAGATGGAAGATATTAATCATAAAAGTTCACTACTTAGTTGTTTCTGCATTGAAAACTGCCAGGAACCTCTTCAAACCTTGTTTTAAAACAATTTTGAAAACATATCAGATGAAATCATGAAGAGCTAGAAACTGGCACACATAATCATTTCACTACAAGGAATCTCAAGGACCAATTGGTTTGAGAAAATAATCATCCAGGTGAAAGATATTAATGCATAAAGTGGCTCATTTACATGTTTCTGAAACACTGGAAAAGTCCATATGGAATGAGCCTTGAAAACTAACCTGGAAAAGATAAACCTGCCAGTGTAACCCTAGATAACCTGGACCTATTTGCCAGTAAAGCAAATATGAAAATACCAATAATTAATTCTTTAAAACAAAGTGTCCATACGATGTCTTCAACATTACCAAGTGTCTTCCATATCATTCCAGGTACTGGTGAACATTATATCCTGCCGGTGAACCATATACCTGAAACTGTGCAATAGTTACTTGCTTGCCGATGAATGTTGCTGGATCTCCAAAGTGCTTGTTTTCAGTAGGTGTTGACATCAATGACAAAACCATACCAAAATACCAACAATCTCCCCCTTTGGCATTGATGGAAACACAAGATGGAAAAACCATCAAAGTGCCAAAATAGAAATGCCAAATACCAAAAACCAACAATCTCCTTTAGACAACAATTTCTCCTCAAAAGATAATGTGTTTTTCCATAGATATCTCTCCCCCTTTGACATCAAATGCCAAAGTTACAAAAATCAAGTTCATACAAAATACCAACTACTCCCCCTGAGAAGTAGCTTCCTCATCAAAGACCGGAGTAAAAGATTTGTCTTTTAATTCTGTCAGTTGATGACAATCATCAACTGTCTAGGTCTCTACCGGTGGTGGTATGACTCCAAGCTGATCTCTGAGATATTCAAAAGTCTCCTTAGGTGAAGGTTTTGTGAAAATATCTACAATTTGTTCTTTAGTATTCACATAAACTAGTTTTATCTCTTTTTCTTCAACTTCTTCCCTTAGAAAATTCAGTTTGATAGAAACATGTTTTATTTTAGAATGTAATACCGGATTCTTAGATATTAAATGTGCATTTTTGAATGGATATCTTGAAGAGGAAGTATATATTGAACAACATGATGGATTTTCTTCGACAAATGACAATGATATGGTTTGTAGGTTAAGAAAAGATCTGATACCAATTGTTAGGTCCCCGAGACAACTGAGAGGGGGGGGAATCAGTTGTCTAATAAATTCAAACCAAAAACCAATTAACCAACTTAATGCTTAATACCAGTAAACCAGTTAAGCATGCTGGTAGACAGTGTTAACAGTAAATTGCTATACCGATAAAGATTAATGCATGAAACATAAACATAAAGTCACATAACACCAATATTTGTATGTGGAAACCCTGTAAGGGGAAAAACCATGGTGGGAAACCTTACCCACAATCAGATGATACTACTACAGATAGTAAGTGTACATAAATGGGGTCTGCACATGCAGAAAGGCCAACAGCCTAGAGCTCACTACTCAAACACAAAATGGGAGTCACACTTACCACAGTTGGATGGTTAAATCCAATAAGAATGTACTGCACAAAATAGCATCTCCATATACTTGATTCAGTACCAGTGTAATGCTAATATGCTTATACAAAACCTAACTTCACCTTCAAATGATGTCTTCATGTATACCTCTGCTTAATCTCGCATATACCTTCACACAACTCTTTTTCGCATTCCACTTTTGATCTTACATATAAGATCTTACATTTATACCATACCCTAAGACCAATTTTAGTAGGTCAGCTCTACAAGATATTACAATAAAAACATTTTTCATACAATATAATATCCGATGCAATAACCGATTAAACATGTTAGCTTAATGCATTTACATCAATAATAAATCATCTCCATAGCATGCCACGCTGATCTGGAAAAGATAAACCTGTCAGTGTAACCCTAGATAACCTGGACCTATTTGCCGGTAAAAGCAAATATGTAAATATGAATATACCAATGATTAATTCTTCAAAACAAAGTGTCCATACGATGTCTTCAACATTACCAAGTGTCTTCCATATCATTCCAGGTACCGGTGAACATTATATCCTGCCGATGAACCATATACCAGTAACTGTGCAATAGTTACTTACTTGTCGGTGAATGTTGTTGGATCTCCAGAGTGCTTGTTTTCAGTAGGTGTTGACATCAATGACAAAACCATACCAAAATACCAACAATCTCCCCCTTTGGCATTGATGGAAACACAAGATGGAAAAACCATCAAAGTGCCAAAACAGAAATGCCAAATACCAAAAACCAACAATCTCCTTTAGACAACAATTTCTCCTCAAAAGATAATGTGTTTTTCCATAGATATCTCTCCCCCTTTGACATCAAATGCCAAAGTTACAAAAATCAAGTTCATACAAAATACCAACTACTCCCCCTGAGAAGTAGCTTCCTCATCAAAGACCAAAGTAAAAGATTTGTCTTTTAATTCTACCAGTTGATGACAATCATCAACTGTCTAAGTCTCTACCAGTGGTGGTATGACTCCAAGTTGATCTCTGAGATATTCAAAAGTCTCCTTAGGCAAAGGTTTTGTGAAAATATCTACAAGTTGTTCTTTAGTATTCACATAAACCAGTTTTATCTCTTTTTCTTCAAGTTTTTCCCTTAGAAAATTCAGTTTGATAGAAACATGTTTTGTTTTAGAATGTAATACCGGATTCTTAGATATTAAATGTGCATTTTTGAATGGAGATCTTGAAGAGGAAGTATATATTGAACAATCTGATGGATTTTCTTTGACAAACGACAATGATATGGTTTGTAGGTTAAGAAAAGCTCTGATACCAATTGTTAGGTCCCGGAGACAATTGAGAGGGGGGGGTGAATCAGTTGTCTAATAAATTCAAACCAAAAACCAATTAACCAACTTAATGTTTAATACCGGTAAACTAGTTAAGTATGTCGGTAGACAGTGTTAACAGTAAATTGCTATACCAGTAAAGATTAATGCATGAAACATAAACATAAAGTCACATAACACCAATATTTGTACGTGGAAACCCTGTAAGGGGAAAAACCACGATGGGAGATCTTACCCACAATCAGATGATACTACTACAGATAGTAAGTGTACATAAATGAGGTCTGCACATGCAGAAATGCCAACAACCTAGAGCTCACTACTCAAACACAAAATGGGAATCACACTGACTATAGTTGGATGGTTAAATCCAATAAGCATGTACTGCACAAAATAGCATCTCCATATGCTTGATTCAGTACCGGTGTAATGCTGATATGCTTATACAAAAGCCTAACTTCACCTTCAAATGATGTCTTCGTGTATACCTCTGCTTAATCTCACATATACCTTCACAAAACTCTTTTTCGCATTCCACTTTTGATCTTACAAATAAGATCTTACATTTATACCATACCCTAAGACCAATTTTAGTAGGTCGGCTCTACAAGATATTACAATAAAAACATTTTTCATACAATATAATATCCAATGCAATAACCGATTAAACATGTCGGCTTAATGCATTTACATCAATAATAAATCATCTCCATAGCGTGCCATGCTGATCTGGAAAAGATAAACCTGTCGGTGTAACCCTAGATAACCTAGACCTATTTGCCGATAAAAGCAAATATGCAAATATGAATATACCAATGATTAATTCCTCAAAACAAAGTGTCCATACAATGTCTTCAACATTACCAAGTGTCTTCCATATCATTCCAGGTACCGGTGAACATTATATCCTGTCGGTGAACCATATACTAGTAACTGTGCAATAGTTACTTGCTTGCCGGTGAATGTTGTTGGATCTCCAAAGTGCTTGTTTTCAATAGATGTTGACATCAATGACAAAACCATACCAAAATACCAACAGGCCTTACCGCTTGAGGAATGTGATTCAGTATCTTTTGGAAGAGGTTGTTGAAAGCGGTCATATGCTCATGAGGTGCTCTTTTAAAAGTAGTAAGCTACTCAATAAGAGAAAAATTATCTAATTTGTCTTCAAAGTACTAGTTCAGAGTAGCTCCCAACTAATCCCATGAATTAATTGATGCCATTGGTAATGATATGAACCATTCCAGTGCTTTCCCTTTAAAACTTGTTGCCAGTAGCCTAATTGCTACATCCTCATGCGTGATTTGGTGAAATCCACACAAGATAACAATGTCCCTTATATGTTCAACTATTGTTACCTGATCTTCTCGAGTAAAATTTGGTAGGTTTTTCATAGCAGCAGCTGGAATATCGTGATAATTAGCCAAAACTAAAGGATTACCTTGATCACATGCCACGAAGGGTTGGTTCCTTGGTGGATTGCGGACCATTTTAATAGGTTGAACAAGTGGTATTGGTTGTATTGGTGATGCTGGTGGTATTGACTGCACTACCGAAAAAACTAATTGATCACTTGAAGATTCTGATCCTTTGGATTATTCTACAAAAAGGGAGTTTGAAAAAGCTGCAACTTCCTTTGTATTTCCTAAATTTTTAGAATTTACCTGACTAATAGAACTATCAATGGTTTGCAGTGCTTTAACCCTCTTGTTCATAATTGGCAATTATACGTGCTTTGCAGGATCATATTTTGATCTTGTCTGTCTCATAAGCTATAATAAAACTAATTTGATTTCCCAGATCTTAAGAGTCATTAGGTACTTGATAATTACCCTCAAAAGGCTGGAAAATTTGTTGTAAGTACCAAAACAGCAGAAAAAATTATATTTGTTTGAGCTGAAACAGCTCAACGACTCCCACCGGGTGTGCCAAAATCTGTTGTCACGAAGGATGCACTCACTTCTGTAAATCAAATCAGTACCAGTACTTATGCAATCTTGTGCAACATGGAAACAAAACTCGTGTTGTGGGTAAACTCAGAAAGAGAAATGAATCTTCGGGTTATGGGTCGGCTCCCTTTGAAATACCTCCTAAAACTAATAATGGATATGGAAAAGAGTAAATAATGATTGGATTAAGCTGAAAACTAAAACTGTTCTAGGAGGTGATGCACCAAATTGTGTTGATAAAACTGTTATGACTCACAAAAATCTATCAGAAATTCTGCCTACACAAGATAATTAACTTCACAATCACATGAGCATTTGTTAGAAAGGTTAAGTAATTAATAAACTTGGAAGGAAAATTTATTTCACAACACAAATTTACCAAAAACCTGCAACACAAACTAAGACTTGTGATTCTGAAAAAAAGAAATGATGCATTTACACTAAAGAGACGGAAGATTCCAAGTTTCAAATTAAACACAAAAAATCTTCTATCAGATGTATCATGAACAAACATAATTACCAAGGAAAACTTATGAAGTTTTGCAAATAAAAGGAATCTTGCTAAAATATAGAACTGAAAACTATTGCAAATCTCTATATCAGTGAATAAATGTATGAGCTACAAATCTCTGAAATTCTCTTAAGGGAAGAGAAAAAACAAAGAAAAGAACTGAGGAAAAAGGTAACAAGCTCTCTTCTATATACAATAGTAGGGCATGCAAACCCTAAAACAAATGAACTGCACTCCAAACCCAAGAACTGAAGTCCAAAATCCGAGCACAAGGAAAAAGCCTCCAAAAATGGATCCAAAACTGCATGAAAAGATGCCAAGATGTTGTCAAAATATCCTCAAGTCAATATGCAACCCCAAAAGACCCTCAAAATAGCCTCAAACTATTGATATCTACTCTTTGTCCACTAAAACTGTTGCTAAAAACTAAACCTTCGTCAGATGCATGCATTTATAAGGGGAAAATAGAATAAATATTAAAGTGAGCCAAATAATGACTTCAATTTTAATATTTATTATATATATGTAATCTCATCCCTTATATTTATATAATAAATATTAAAAGTGATTTATAGATTATCACTAATATTTATTTTACATTTCAAATGTGCATGTATGCATCTAAAAAAAAAACTTAAGTGCCACTTTTAAATTATTTATTTTATTTAAATAAGTAGAAGTTTTTAAATAAAGATTAAAAAAAAATATTTATAATGCTTTTATATTTGTTTCTACTTATATGGATAAAATAATTAATTATTTGTTATTATATTTATTATATTAATAACAGCATGTAAATTTATTTTCCTTTTATTATTTTCCATTATTAATATATCAATATAATAATAATACATTTAATTTATGCACTTAATAAAAATAAAAAGGGTTTTAAGCCCCCCACGGCTGTTAAGGACTAGGACTTAAAGTCCTTGTCGGGGAGCTCATGCTCAACCACGACATGAATAATAGTTACAATAGAAAAAAAATAAAAATCCCATCAAAAATATCGAGGGCAATTTAGGCCATGGAAGAAAAGGGAATTTTGAAACCTAACATGCATTCATTGTTAATTTTGTCTTCCTGAAGAAGACTGCTTGTTGCCACCATGCAACTAGGGTTTGCTCAACTGTGTCTTCAACTGGGGTTTTCAAAGGCTTCCTTGCATGATTCTTTGCAGTATGTACATATCTTTTTTTCTATCTTCAACCGTTACCTTTTTTGTGGAAACTTGTGACATTTTAGAGCATTTCTTTGATAATATCATTGCATGCCTCTATGTTTCACCTTTGTCTCGGTTTGTGACTGTACTCTGTCTTTGGATGATAAATAAGATCTCTTGTGTTGACAAAATTTCAATGAATTTTTGGTTGGGGTTTTATCATTAATCAATGATCTCATTGTATTTTTACTAGTGAAAATGATTGTTTCTAAAGGGTTGTTATCTTTGTACTGGGAACTACTTCAGAATTTTTGTAGCTTTTGAAGTTGGTATTACATCTCTGTTCCCTGTCTCAGATTTTGTCACTTCACTATCATGAGGATTGTCTTTTACTTTTTGGAATGTTGCTTTCTCTATGACTCACTGTCCTTTATATAATATGGTGTTGACAATGAACATCCTGACTGTCTATGCAACATTCATGAAGTTTATGATTGTGACTGCTCTCTTATGAAGTAATGATTGTCTTAGACCCATTAACTTTTATTGTTCAAAGGTTGTGACTATTGTAGCTTCAATTGTTATTCTTGGGAAAATAATATTATTTTTTGTACGTGACTGTTCTTTTAAGCTATCAAAGCCTTTGTGTTCTGTATGCCTTTTACTATGTGTAGCTAAGAATTTATGGGCTTGTATGTTGAGCAATCCTCATTTACTATGACTGTCAAGACTGTTGCATACATTGTGATAAATGGTTGCATCCATGATCATTACTCTTCTATGAGCTTCACATCATTGATTATAATTTCATCCCTCCCTATGACAGATACCTGTCGTAATACTCGTGGAGCACTTAGGTGACTTAATGATTGTATCATGGACACATGAATCCTTCTACTTTTGAGTAATATGTTACCTCTATTTGTTGATTGTATGATGGTCTTGGTCATGCTTGACGTTGTTGATTTTGACTGAATTTCTCTTGATGATAACTCTATCAGCTTTCATTGATGCCTTGTGTCTTTTGAACCTATCCTTTCTCTGTTAAACCATCATTTATTGCCTCATGACCTTTGCTTGATTTTGACAGAGACATTGATTTCATCTTCTGAGTTCCCCTGCACTATAATGAATTGAGCCTTTCTTATGATATTTAACTGTAGGTTTTCTCACTGTCACTGTCCTCTGCATGCTACCATTTGTAATACCCTAAAAATGGTCACCTAAACCATGGGCCCCTAATCTCGACAACATCACCAAGTTCCTAACCAAAAGGCAATTAAATCAACCTTGAGCACCTAATTAATTAATTCTTCAATCATTAATGTTAGATGGCAAGTTAATCACTCAATATTAATCAAATATTTATTTAATTAATTAAACATTCCAAGTAAATCATTTTGATCAATTATCCTATTTATTTAATTAAATATCTTAGCATATTTAATTAATAAATAAATTTGTCATTTAATCATAAAAAAAGGAATTAATTTACAAAAAGGAATTAATCTGCAAAAGAAAGAGTTAAATTGAAAACAAAAGAAAACAAATAAATTGAGAGAAGAAATCAAACTTAAGATATTTCTTTTTCTAAAATTGAGATAACTTGAAAAAAATCAAAAAAGCAATTAAATTGAATTAATCATTTTCTCTAAAGTTAAAACTCAAAGCTTTTCTTGAAGAAAGAGGTTCAGTTGCATTGAAAAGGCTTTTTCTAAATAAAAATCTTGAGCAAATTAAAGAAAAGTGCATGGAATCACCTATTTTTATCTCAAGTGCATGGAATCAACTAATTTAATCTCCAATGCTCAGACTTATAATCTGAATGCATTCAATCAAGCTATAATTGGAATATATTTCAAGATTAACTTAATCTAATCTCTCAATTATTTCAATTGTGCTTTTTCTTGAATAATCTCAACCGCTCATTGTTAATCGATCTTGATCGTTGGTCTCTCTTTTGAGTCTCTATAAATTTAGCCTCCATCTCTCATTCAAAACACCCTGGAGATTCATTGTTATTATGCAGTTTTTGCTCTGTAGTCATTGAAGATATTGTATTTTGAGACTATTGCATCTTAGTTTAGCTTTTTGCATACTTAGTTTAATCGTTATTTCTTTTATTCATCTAGCTTAATCTTCATTCATCTAGCTTAATCTTTATTCATCTAGCTTAATATTCATTCATCCTAGCTTAATCTTTCATATCTAGCTTAATCTTGCATCCATTTAGCTTATTCTTGTGCTTATATAGATTAAATCCTTCATCTTGGTTTAGTCTAGTCACTGGTATTGCTTAAACAAATCTGAGAGCAAGTCTATACTCGCATCTTTTAGAAGGGAATAGGTCGATTTGGTATGCTTTTCATATTCATGATTATATATGTCTAACCATGCATGCAATGACTTAATTGAAGTGTTGTGTCTTACAGCGTACAAAATTTATCCACTTTTCACACACACATTTTTGGCGCACACCGTGGGGCATGAAACTACATCTTTCAGCCTCGCAGATTAGCTTACGTTTATTTTTCAGATTTATTTTTTGGATTTTTTCCATAGAGTTTCTACAAAAACTCGTACGAGTTTTCACAGAGGCCCGAACGACAAACTACAGGTATCATACGGTCCATCATGAATTATCGTACGGTTGGGTGAGAATACTCGTATGGTATTATGGTTTTTGATATTAAAAACAAACTACATTTTTAGGGGTTTTCTTATGGTACTAATGCTAACCCTGACTTGTTGTCTGTCTGTCTGCCTGAGATATTTTTATAGCCTAAGCAGTTTTTGCAGAACACTTGTCAAAGAACACGCCTGTCGCACAAAAACAATATGACTACTGATTCATTGTTTTTGCAGGTTGCCTGAGGAGATTCAACTGAACATCATGTATTTTTTAAATTCATTTTTAGGCACTTAAAATTGCTATCTGGTTAATGAACAAAATCTGTCTTTTGTGTTTTAAGAAAAATCTAAGAGGTAGGAGAGTATGCTCTTGTCTACACAGACAATCAGAAACTAGACCCTCGAAGATTTTTTAAAATTTGGGATTTGTGTACCTTTAGCAGGAATGTCATAGTAGGAAAAAGTAATCACCCTGTGAGAATGACCCAAGTGAGTACAGTTGGACCTGAGCATTCCAACTCACTATAATAAATAAGCCTCTGGTGATTAAAATCTTGGAGGACGGGATTATTTGAGTTTTCTCTGTGAGATCTCTCATATCGAACATTTTGTAGGGCCTCGCGATTTCTATCATGTTTACGTGACTATAGCTTGTTTCAGCACCTTGTCGGGATATAGGCCTCAATCATGCTTGCGTGACTTCAAGGGGTAATGTTGAATGGAATTCCTAGCTAATAACTATAATATAGAGGCTACCTGATTCACCTTCGAAAGGGGGTAATCTTTGTGCAAAAGAGATAGTAACTCTCCCAAGATACTTGTCATTTCGTGCCCCCATTAGCATTTGGAGTTGGGTAATACGGCGTTGATAATCCATTGCATGAGACTCAGCAGCCATATTCTGATTAACTATCGGGTGTGTGCCTGAGTCTGCAAGCAAATGTTTCCTTCTCTAAGACAACTTCCTTAGGGTTAGCATTTTGTGCTTGAAGTCATTATACATCTTGCGTGTTTACTATGTTTTCATCCTTGAAACTGAAACTGAAATACTGAAACTGGAGAAAACAATCAACAACATCAAAAACTCAATGATCAAAAAACTTTGTCCTAGTCAAAATTTGGTCTCTATCAGTCATCAAAACTTTGTCTGTGTTAGAATCTCATCTCTGTCTAATCCTCTATCGTACGATTCTACTGAATTATCATTTGGCTATACATGTACTATCGTACGAGTCTTCTCTTTTATCGTCTAGTTATAGACCTGTTGTCGTACGAGTCTGAATTCATCCTATCAGTTTGTCATTCGGTCATGTCACAATTGTTGTCCTCGTCTTTAGAATTGTCATCTGGCCTTTAGTAAACTATCGTACAAATAAACATAATCCTCATTAGATTATCATCTGCAGAACCTTAAACTATCATGTGAGTATAGGCAGCAACTTGTACGAGAAACTGCATGTATCGTCTGGAAACAATTAGATTGTCGTCTGGGTCTACAAACTTTGTCGTACGAATTCCTGATTTTGTCAGTTTAGAAACTCGTCTATCTATACAATTTTGTAGAATTGTTATACTTGCCTAATTGGTCTATAGTGAGTGTAAATTTGGTCATCATAATTTTGAGCATAAACAATCTTGATAGTGTACCCCTGTCGTTGTGTTGCATGATTTTGTCGATCATCTTTCAGCTAGTTCAATCAACTACTTATCAAACTTAAGTTACTTTGATCACGTCTTATACAGGATAGATCATTCCTGAAACCAGACTAAGTCTTAGTCACTTCTCTCAAATCAAACTAAGTTACTTAGATCACATCTTATATTGGATAGATCATTCCTGAAACCAGACTGAATCTTAGTCACTTTTCTCAATCACCACATTAAACGAACAACTAGCTTCAATTTGTTCTTGACTTCTCCATCACATCTAGATCTTGGTCACATCAGTCATAAATGCCTACTCAAACCAGAAGTTCTCACAAGAAAGCTACCAAAGGTAAAGGATCGTCATTTTCATTACAAGATAATCCATTCTTCGTGGAGGACCTCATTTCTAATAAACCTTCATCGTCAAATATACCAATTTTTTATCAACCCTTATCTCCCGTCATGTCTGGAGAAAGGCAAGAAAGAGAAGCTGCTAAACATGATACATATGACAATATTAGCACCCATGCTAATAATAGTGATTCCTCATCTAGCAAGTCTGAAGCCTTTGAACCTATAGAAGTTTTTATAAATAGTTGTCAAAAGGATAAAGATATCCGAGAAATGATGACGATTATCATGGCTAGAGAAAAAGAAGATTATTTTCTAGAGCTAGCAAAACAAGGTGCTAAACTCCCTACTGATTATAACATTGAAACCCTTATCACTAAAGAGGAAGAGATACTGTTAGCGCTGGTAAACAAACAATTACAAGCATTACAGACTGAAATCAAAGAAATGAAAAACAAGGATAAATCATCCAAGCAATATTCTTTGGGCATGATATGCCCATTCCCATTTGACAAAAACCTTTACATGCCTCAATTTCCTTCGAGAGTGGAGATTCCTAAGTCTAACAAATATGATGGTAATGTAGATCCTCAAGACCATGTCAGAGAATTTTGTGCTTTATGTATGGATTTCATGCATGACCAAACATATCTAATGTGCCTTTTCCTGAGGAGTTTAGGAGGACAAGCTATGGAATGGTTTTCAAGCCTACCTATGGGAATTAAAACTTTTGAGGAATTAATCGAATTGTTTCTCCAACAATACTTCTACAACATTCATCATCCAGTCACTATGATCAAGCTTTGCAATACAAAATAGAAAATAGGAGAACCTTTTCTCAATTTTCTTCAATGTTGGAGAAAGTTGTTCTCTAGATGTTCACGGCCTATTCCATATTCTAAGAAGATGGACATTTTTATCAATAACTTGATCCCTGAATCAAGATACAATATCCAAATGCAAGTGTACCCTTCATTCAACAAAATGGTAGATAGTGTCCTAAGAGTGGAAGATGTGCTTATAAAGAAAGGAGATATATCACTTTGGAAAGAAACACAACAAGGCTCTAATTCCAAAGAAAAGAATAAATACTTGAAATACAGAAAAGATAACAATAGAAATGTTTTTAATGATGGAGTGGTGGAAAATGTCAAAACAAAATCAAAACCCATAATATTTAATCTAGCTAGTGGCACACAAGCCCTCAAAGCAGCTGAAACTACGGTAGAAAACCCTCCGAAGAAATCAAAAGAGTGGTTTAAAGAGAAACCTTAGCTTTCAAAGCCTAAATGTGATTTCACTCCTTTGGAGGAATCATATGAATCAACTTTTAAGAATTTATTGGCAAATGATCTGATAACATTGCTAGACAACTCTAGACCATATGATCCAAAAGTTAAACCCAAGAAGAAGAAGAAGAAGAACTATACATTGAGCACCAAGATGGTTATGCTCTGACTGATAAGAAAGACATGGTATGCAGATTGCATAAAGTTTTATATGGATTAAAGTAGGCACTGAGAGCATGGTATGAAATGCTTCATACACATCTGATGAAGATAGGCTTTCTGAGAACCAGTGATGGTAGTAACATATATCTCAAATCTGAAGGAGATAAAATACTAGTCAGCGAAGTATTTGTTGATGATATCATATTTGGAGGTAATGATGATATGAGCAACAGTTTTGCAGATGAAATGAAAAATGAGTTTGAAATGTCTTTAGTGGGAGAAATAAAAAAATTCATAGGCCTACAAATACAGCAAATGAAGAATGGTATTTTCATCACACAGTCTAAGTATGTGAAAGAGGTCTTGAAGACATTTGGCATGAGTGACAATAAACCAGTTGGGACTTATATGGTTACAGGTTGTAAGTTGTCTAAGGAAGATAAGTCCAAATCTATTGATGAGAAGGAATACAGGTCAATGATTCAAAAATTACACTATGTTGTTCACAACAGACTGGACTTAGCTCATGCAGTTGGCATAGTTGCTAGATTCCAGAAGAATCCTAAGGAAACACATCTAATAGCAACCAAGAGAATTTTGAGATATCTGAAAGGTATTGTTGATTATGGGTTATGGTATCCATATGGAGGAAATTTTGACTTGAAGGTGTACATACATGTAGATTGGGTAAAAAAATTTGATGACTGAAAAAGCACAACCGGTGGAGCACTTTTTTCTTGGAGGAAGACTTGTTTCATGGAGTAGTAAGAAGCATAGTTGTACTTCACAATCTACTGCTGAAGCTGAGTATGTTGCATCTTACATGAATTGTACACAGGCTATATGGATGAGACACATTTTGGAAGGTTTTAAGATGAAGATTTCAGAACCTATAATGATTTTATGTGATAATACAAGTGCCATAAATATTTCCAAGAACCTTGTTTTGCACGCACAAACCAAGCATATTGAATTGAAGTATCATTTCTTGAGGGAAAAAGTTCAGAGTAAAGATGTGATCTTGGAGCATGTTTCTACCAAGGAGTAGCTTGCAGATATTTTTACTAAACCTCTACCTAAGACTACTTTTGAGTATCTTAGAAGTCAGTTAGGGGTTGTCCCTCTTCATGAAGTTAGTTAAGTATGATGTAGATTACATCAGTCTCGGAGCTACTTGCAGAATTTTATAGAAGGATTGGTGTAGAAGTGGATTTATTCCATAGGGGGAGCATCAAGTTGTAGATTGTTGATGATGCACAGTGAAATTTTGACATTACATGTTTTACTTTCAATTTGGCATTGTTGTCAATGGGGGAGAACAATTATGTGATTATGGGAAGGAGAACCAGTGACAAGTTGAAGACATGGAGAGCATGGTGAATACTTGGTAATGTAAACCAAGATTCCTATTCACAATCACACAGATATCAATGGTATTGATATTTGTATTGCCATCAATGCCAAAGGGGGAGATTGTTGTCATTTGCATGAAGGATTGCATTAATGATAAGTTGTCATTGATGTCAATTAACCGGTAATGATATTGTTGATATTATTGTTAATATTGTTACTGTAACCGGTAGGAATAATTTGTGGAGTGAACCGGTAACCCATGTAAACCTTATCTATTGATGTAACTAGTAAACCCTACCTGTTGTTTTTGATAACCCTAACCAATTAAATTTGGTGAATTGGTTATATTGGTTTATGATCTGATGATGAGCGGTAATGACTATGACACATATGATTATTGTATGTAGATAATTCCAAGATATTGTGTCGAGTTGTTGTAACAACTTTTGTCTAGGGAATGAGCAAATGTATTGCATCTAATGCAAAGCGTGTGATGAGTTACTAAGTTCGATGAAGCGGTGATCAAGGAGCGATCAAGGTTTTCTTGATTGATGTGCAGATATTGCTATGTAATCCAATGGTCATACTTGAACCAATTTGTTTATAATCTTTATGAGAATTAGGTTTTTGTTGTGTTACAGACCTAATTGATTTGTTTATAAGGTCAATGAAGTTGTTTAGTTTAAAGGAGTTGGAAAAGAGATAGACAAGATCAGTTGAGTGTGTGGTTGTCAAACCGGATGATGTATTTGCAATTTGTGTAAAGGCAGATAGGAGCATGAAATGGATCTAATCAAGAAAGTGTAGTGCTATTCGGATAGATCAGCAAACTCCTGTTGTTTTCTAATAATTACAACAAAATTGAAATCCCCTAACCAGGTAAGCTCTAACAAGCTTGGTGTTATTCAAATCCTCTAACAAGGTGGTCCATTAGATTGGATTTTTAAATCATCTACTGAGGTTACTCCTTACAGGGTATTGCTTCTAACAAGGCATTTGTAGTCAATCTCTTAACTAGGTGATTCCTAACAAGATCAGTTCTTAACAGGACTTTTTGTAAAGCTTTAACAGGCTAGGCTCCTAACAGGGCCAACTTCAGAAGAGTTCAGATAGTTATCTTGTGAGTCTCATCTCATCGTGGTTTTTACCTATTTGGGTTTCCACGTCAAAAATATTTGTGTCAAGTGGTGAATGTTTTTGTGGTTATGTTTTCATGGTTTATTTACTTAACTACTTAACTATTTTGATAAGTCATGATAATCGAAAGCATTGAGAAATGAAGAAGTTATTTACTGTTAATTTATTGTAATAGTCAACCGGTTTATCTTATGAGTTTTTATCTTGACAGAGGTATTACATTGTTAGTTCTAAGTTTACTTTGAGAGATTGATTTTTGATTGGTGAAGTTTGTATTAGTTTTTCTATCTACTGATTCACCCCCCCTCTCAGTAGTTGACCGGATACTTATTCTTTCATCATACCATCAGAGGTGGTATACATTTCATATTCTACCTAAATGTTGGTGAGTGTGTCGAAACACTCATCAACAAGGTCATTGAATGAGATGTTGAAGAAAGAGGCCAAGATGGAATGAACAATAGAAGCAAAGAAAGCATTTGAAGAGATCAAGTTTTCCATCACTGAGGCCCCCGTTCTAGTCAGTCTAGATTATAGTAGGCCCTTTTACCTGTATTCATTTGCTTCAGAACATACATGTACTACTATCCTTATGCAGAGAAATGAAGAAAGAGATGAGCATCCCATAGAATTCATGTGCTCACCACTGAAAGATGTTGAACTAAGGTATCCAAACATAGAAAACATGCTTATGCTTTGGTGAAAGCAATCAAGAAGTTCAAGAATTATATTGTAAAGACCAAATTTTATGATATAGCACTAGATGAAGTAATCAAGACACTCCTTATGTAGAATGAACTAGGAGAAAGGAAAGGAAATTGAGTCGCCACTATCCAAGAGTATGACATCGACATCCAACCAATGAAACTTGTTAAAGGTCAAGCTTTAACTCAAACTTTAGCAATGGACAGACCCAGATTGGTCCAACAAGTTTATGTAGTTCTAGATGAATGGTACAAAGATATTGTTTATTATTTATTCAACCAAAGGTATCTCGGGGCTCATATGAGCCCTGCTCAGAATAAAGAATTGAGACTGAAGAGTCAACACTTTATTCTACAAGGATCGGTTTTACACTGAAGAAATTATGAAGGAATTTATTTGTGATGTGTTGGCAAAGATAAAGTGGAACAGATTATGGAGAAATTTCACAAGTTCGGGAATTTTCATGGTGCAAATTTGGCTACAATGCACCAAATTTTAAGAGTAAGCTATTATTGGCCTACCTTGTTTCAAGATACTCATGAACATGTTAAGACGTGTCACACATGTCAGGTAGCTACTTTTCAAGAGAAGAATCTAGCCATGTTGTTGCAACCCATGATTGAGTCCAAACCTTTTGCTATGTGGGGTATTGATTTTATTGGTATGATTTATCCACCTTCCTCTATGCAACATAGGCACATTCTAATCACAACTGGTTATAGTACTCAGTGGTCAGAAGTTCAAGCTTTGAAGTTATGTACAACTAATGTGGTAACCAAATTTTTAGAGGAAAACATCATAACCAGGTTTGGATGTCCACATGCTCTTGTTTGTGATAGTAGTTCTACTTTTACATCATTGAAGTTTTCAAATTAGGCTTTTGAATATGGTATAATCCTTAAGTTTTCATTGAATTATTATCCATAGGGTAATGGGTTAGTCGAATCCACAAACAAAAATTTGCTAAGTGTGATCAAGAAACTACTAGAGAGAAATTTAAAATATTGGCACACACAATTGTGATTCGCCCTTTGGGAAAATAAGATCAGAGTGAAGATTTCATTAGAGCCCTTATTTTCTAGTATATGGCCAAGAGAATGTCATCCCAGTGCAGCTAAGAATTATAACTTTGTGATTTATCCAAGAAAACATGGATGGTGAAGACATAATACAAACAACATTGATACAAATGATGAATTTAGAAAAAAAAGAGACATGTCTTTGGAAAATTTCGCCAAGCATTAAGGCATAGTAAAGAGATGGTTTGATAGACAAGCACGGTTAAAAGCTTTCAAAATTTCTAACCTAGTGCTATATTGGGATAAAGCCCATGAAAGGAGGGGAGATCATGATAAATTTGACAAGCTATGGAAAGGCCCCTACCAAATTTCATAGATACTAGGAGAGAATGAATTCTAGTTGAGGACTTTAACTAGTGAGGATGTCTCGTTGCCCATCAATGGATAGTTCCTCAAGCATCACTTCCAAACTTAGGTTTATCCCGAAGCCTACCCTTTGTAAATAGTTAGATTAGGTTTTCTTTGGTTTACCTTAGTTTAGGTTTGCTTCAGGTTTTCTTTAGGTTTAGGTTGGCTTGCTTAGTATTAGTTTGAGAGGGTATCCACTTGTGACGCGCATGGTGTTGTTAAGACACACTCTCTATTTCACTAGTTATGTTCGGTCCATTTCTTGCATATTACCTCATGAAGTTATTCAGAATTGGAGATTGTTTTTGTATAGTGTATCATTAGGATAGAATTTGTATTTTACTATATTAGAAACCATCTATTGTATCTTAACGTTAACACCACTAGATTATTATATATTTCATATATTAATTTTATCTGATTCATTGTAATTTCTCAAGTGAGATTGTGGCTAGTAAAAAAATCTTACATCCTACTTTAGTGCCACTTTAATTCTCAAACCCATGTGAGCTTCATTGCTTGCAACCCAATCAAGAAATTGATGAAACATGAAATGAAAAGAAAGTAGCATCAAAAGAAAAAAGAAAAGAAGCAAAAATGAACTATCAAAATCATTGGCTATGGGAACATGCAAGTAACTCCACTAGGGCTATGGATGTTTGGCTAGCAGTGGGTTCCATCATGTATGGGAGTGGGATGTGGCCTTAGCACCCCCCTAAAAGCTTTTTTTTTTTAATTATTTTCAAAAAAAAAAAAATTAAAAATGTTCAATCAAAATCTTGGGCCCCACGTCCCACATTGGTTGCCCCCTGCATGTACATCAAGATTTGTGCCTTGTGCCCTCGCTCTTGTGGCATTAAAACCATCTGTAGTGGTAATTGGGGTTTGACCCCTTCAAGCAAATATTTTATTATAAAAAAAATAAAAAATGAAAGGAAAATCGTACTGTTGTGTCTGTGCCAATCCCTCAACTACCTTAGCCTTTGTGTACGAATAGTGCATCTACAACAACTCGACCTTTGTGCTAGTTTAACAATTTTATTTCTTTTAGGGGATTGTTTGGCATTGCTCTAAAATTGGTGGAGGTGCCCACTATTTTTAGTGGTACTTTTGGCAAATTTTCAAATTTAGCAGCGGTTCAACAATCTTTGGCAGGACTATATATTTGGAAAACTCTTCCAAATATAGTGGCAGCTGGATAAATTTTGAGCAAATTAAAGAAATGTGCATGGATAAATTTTTTGAATTTTTGTGACCCCTTCACGGGTGAAGTTTTGTTCTTTGCACTCAAACTTCAAGTGACCATATCTTAGTCATAGAGAGGTCTTTTGCAACATAATTTTTTTATATTTGGGTCAAAATTTTGTGCTCTTCATAGTGGAGTGATTGGTTTTTTCTCAAGTGATCTTGTTTGTCAGAAAATCAGTTTTCTTATCAGAACTGAAGGGCAATGCTCCTTTTTTCAACTTCAAACATATGTAACTTTCACATACGACCTCGGATCTAGGTGTTTTTTTTCTTTAAGTTGATATTTTTTCGAGCACTACACATTGGTGCTCATTTGAGGTTCTCATATTGAGATATTTTTGTACTTACAATATTTGAATCCATCTTGGACATTGTAAAACTTTGGAAAACAAGCTCCAACATTGTAAACGTGCTACTTTATAAAGTGTCACAATTATTTTTTGTTGGGGGGGATTCTTGATTGATTGAAAAAGGGAGGGTCTCTCTTGTTGTTTGTGTTTTTGATCTACTTGCTTGTGCTCTTTCATTTTGAGCCTTGTGTTATGTCACCTATTCTGATGGGCAACAACACTTATATGAGTGTGATTGGTAAAGGTTCTATTTATATTAGGGATGGCACCTTCAATGATGTGTTGTGTGTACCTCATTTATCAAATAATCTTCTTTCTATCTATCATATCATCCAAGGTGGAACAAAGAAGATTGTGGAATTCACACTTGATTCCATCATCATTCGAGACTTGGAAAGTAGAGAGATAATTGCTACTAGGATAGTTTTTCATGCATCTCAATTATATACCTTATCAAACTTTGCACCTGATGATGATTTTGATCCTTTGGTTGTTGATCACACTCCTAGTGTGAATCTTGATTCTGAGGAGAACTTACGTTACTTAAATCTAGGTATTCTAACATCATGTCCAATTCTTGAACCTTGCATTCCCTATCCTCCATCTATTGTTGCTTCTAAGGGTACTTGTGTTGTTACATCTATGGCTACTTGTGGTTTAGTATAGTAGGAAACACATTATATTCCAGATCTAGTTTTTTGGGATGACTACTTAACAGACATTGCAGGTTTGTTTATGGAGTCTCATATTTCAGATTTGGGAGACACTATTCATGACATTCATCTTCTCTTTGATGAAGTTGATTCTTCTTCAGTTGTTGTGGAGCACTAATACAGTTGGCCTCAAATTCTGACGGACAAGACATTTTGTGATCAAATTTGATTTTTTTTTAAATGACCGATAACGTCAAAATGTCGTCGACGATGCCGACGATGTTTTCCGATGAAGCCCGTGTTAGTCAGAATTCCGACGACCAGAGGCATTATTAAAATTTTAAAAAAAGTATGGTTTCATTTGAAAACCACGCGCGATGGATTGAATTAACTCTTGACTCCCTCTGCCTCTGCCAATTCCTTTGTTTCTTTTGCCTCTTCCTTTGCCTCTGCCTCTGCAAATCGGGTTCAACATTTCCTTTGCCTCTTTTGCCTCTGCCTCTACCTCTACAAATTGGGTTGTCTAGCAGGTGAAAATGAAGGATTGATTCTGTAGTCTGGAGGGTGTCGAATTATTGGAGATGGCAAAATTTTCCTATAGATTTTCGTATGCCATTAAATTCCTGTGGAGTTGCAGGTTGTGTGTTTGAATCATGTAAATTTGGTTGCAGACAAGTTCATTTCAGAGTGTGTGTGTCTCATAAATTTGAGCTTGTCATCCTACCGGTATGTTCTCATTTATTTGTTTTTCTTTACTTTCCTAATGTTTCCGTTCCTAGTTATTGAAAAGTCTTCCAATTATTGATTATGTTAGATAAAGGCTAAAAGTATTGTATAAAAAATTTTAAATAAGTAAACCTTGTTTACTATACCAGAATCAATCTACTTGCTTGCTTGTAAATGAATGTTTGCCATCCCTAGTTGTTGAAAAGTCTTCCAATTATCGATTATGTTAGATAAAGGCTAAAAATATTGTATAAAAATTAAAAAATAAGTAAACCCTATTTACTATACTAGAATCAATCTGTTTGCTTGCTTGTAAATGAATGCTTTCCATCTGCTTGCTTGTAAATGAATGTTTATAAAGTAGTGATCGTATGAATTAGAAATATGATTCCTTAATGAAACTTTCTTTGGAAATACTTGATTTAAATATATAAAATCAATAAAAGACTAGTGCCTTGATTCCTTATTGGTTTCATATCATTTCAAATGAAAAATCTTACATTTAACCTTAGAGACAGTTGTAATAACTTGTTAATGTAATAAGACCATCATCTCAAAGGCTTCAATATGAATTGCAATTAAAATGTGACATCTAGTTAGTCTTACTAAATTTAACTTTACTTTGAAAGACCAATAAGACAATTCGAAGTTTGCCAACCAATCCTTCAAACTGATATTCAAACTGAAATTCAATCTTAATTACAACAACATATGATTGCACAATGAAACAATCTATGTAAATATATTTATCCAAGGAACTGATCAATCCATTGAAAAGATAGATACCATCATGAATGAGAAACACTTGAATCTTTATATTGAAAATAAAATACTTAAACCAGTTGATTTATGTGCATATCCTCCATCAACTTGGTACTTCCAGACAACGAGTTCATATGAAAATGCATAGAGATTGTCTTGATAAAAAAAACTATAAACTTGTGATATTTGTCTCTCCTAAAAGATCCTCCACATATAGATGAGGATTCAGTTTGAAAATTGAAAGGGCATACCCTTTCATTAAACTAAAATTAACAAAAAAATTAACTAGAAACTAACTACCTAAAAACTACCCTAACAAATTAAAACTATAAAATACAAAGTCACATCTTTAAACATCTTTTGATATCTTTGGCTGGTTCCCAAGCATGTGATCGCACTTTTGAATGTGCTTCAAATATCCCTCTGATTTGTAGGTATCTACATCGTAGATAATGTCTCTGACCACAATCTCCAAAGTGATGAATTTTTCCATCTGCTCGATTGTGTCTATCATGTCAAGTACATCAGACCGGACAATGTTAAGGGAAGCACTGAGAAGACTTTGGTACTCCATAATCCATTTATCCTTATCCTTAATCTGTCCATTCTAATCTTCAATTTCTGGAAAACCATGTTGTACTATTTCCTTACATTCATTAAATTCATTTTGCAATTTTGTGTCAAAGTCTTCATGTTTTTTCAACAGCTTTTGTATTCCTTTAATGACTTCAGCATTTGTATTAGCCATTGTCTTATCATGCAATAGAGTTCCTAGTCTGTTATAAATCCGGTTGTGAGATATTGCATTATCCATATTCTTTTGATAAACAACCCAGAAATCTTCAAGGAAACCTTGCAAATTTTAAAATCTCTTAGTCAATAAAACAAAGGTTGTGTCAGCCCTCACACTCTGCATTTGCCTTTTCAACTTTTTATTTTCTAGTTGCACTTCCACACATTTCTTTTTCCACTGAGACCCATCATGGATTTGTGGCATAGGTTGTCCTCCTCCTTTTAGCAATTCTTCATATAATCGCTTGTACTGGTCTCTTTCTTTGATCACTTTGACCAATTATGCTTTATTAAATTTTGAAATATTAATACCCATATCAACAGTAACAATGGGATCTACTTCACCAACTTTCAATTTCATCATGTGACCAAAGGCTTTATCCACATCAATGATTTTTGGTCTCTTATTTGGAGGTTAAAGAGCCCATAAAAGAAAAGCCTCTAAATTCTGGTCAAATCTAGAGCCGACATACACATCATTTGCCCCCTGAATATCCAATTTAAAATCCTTATTCTCAGAATGTAACATGCTATCAAAAATAAATGATGCACTCATGTCCCATCCTCTAAAGATGATGATGTCTGCTTCACTAAGAAGTTGTCTTTCCCTTTGAGGGGTTATAGTGGTCAATTCTAAGCTGATTTCTTCCTTTAGTTTCCCCAACAATTCTGATTATTTTTTAGGGGTTATATTTGGGATAGAGTTTCTCAGTTTTTTCCCTTTGAAATTATATAAAAAGGATTTAAATTCTTTTGACTTAATAAAAACATCATCAGACACAAAGGTAGAGTACTCATCATATCTTGCATCACTATGGATGTTCAGCCTAGCAACAATTTTCTCTTGCAAGTCTGGCTCTTCTATTTTGTCTGGTGCTTGATACCTAGATACCACCTCAACTTCTTCGGACTCACCTTCACTCTCTTCTTCTTCAGTTTCCATTTCTTGCAATCTCTTTTTCTTTTCTTCCAATTTATTGTTTAATTCATCAATGGTCATCTGGGCATCTACCTCCTCCATGTTTCTAAACATGTCCTCTTCTTCCAAGTAAACATGAATATAATCTTTCAGATTTTGACTTTTCTTGCAATTGTGAATACATCTCTCAAAGTCATAATTGACCCTAGCAGCATATTTGAACAAATTGTATTCTTCAATCAGTTTCCTATTAATGGCTTCATAAACCTTTGTTGATACAATGGTAAAATCCCAAAAACTAAGTGTCTCAGGCAGGAAAGTCTGCTTATGTATACCTCCAAAATGTTTGGCTTCAAAACACTTAACTGTCTCACAATCTCCAGATAAATAATTATGTTTGGTACAAGTTTTGGCAACAGATAATGGGGTTCCTTCAAAACCATAAATCCTGAAGCAACTAAAATCCTTGTGAACAAACCAATCACCCCAGTTGTGATTGACAATACCTCTTTCATCAAAAACAAAAGGTCTAAGAAATCTTTTAACTTCAGTGGAAATAGATCCTTCACATGGGACACCATACATCTAGTATAATGGATTTACTATTAGCTCTTCAAACTTTATGTAGTTTGATTTCACATCTCGTGAATCCCAAACCGTTGTCCACATCTGTACTAGTTGTTCTTTACCTGCGTTGTCCACTATGCTCAATTTTAAATTCATTGGCCACATACCCCTAAATCTTCCATAAAATCAAATCAAATGCATTAACAATGAGTAAAAATTGAAAGTGGGCTCCCTATTATCTCTGAGGTTCAATAAACCTTCATGTAATTTTTCTACAACATAAGTAGCATAATCAAAGGGTCTTGGCTCATACATCTGTACATTTGTTTCTAACACCAGCGACCCAATATTAGCTACATCAAGTACCTCTATACCTCCAACCTATTCGCATGACATATAGGTGTACTGTAAGTAGTGTCTGAAAATGTCCATGTTGAATGGGGGACCATCCTCTTCGGTTAGAATTCCCTTCTGAACCCTGTGGAAAGCTAAGTTCCACCCTTTATAAGTAGTATCCATTTTAACAAATCCCTCCTCTAGTTCTTCAAATGACAAGGGTACATCAGGGTTAGGGTTTAAGATAAAAACTTCATCTATGGTACCATGGATAAATCTAATAAACACTTCGCCATTTGGAAACTGAATGCATCTCTTCATAGAATTGTAATTTTTGACCAAGACTTCCATCAATCTGATATTTACGAAAACATTTGGAACAACTAGTTTACCTAAGTTGGTTATCCACGGGTTACAAATTGGCACTTCTTTGTCCTTTCTCAAAAAAAGAAACAAGAAGAGTTCATAACCTCTCACCTTTATCCACACATCTCCAACCCCTTTAAACCTATCCTCAAGTTGGTCTTTTCTGGGCAAATGTTGTTTCGACCTCCTTGATTTTGGGCCTGGGGACTGCAATTGATCAATGATATCTCTATTCAGTTTCCGTGCAGGAGGGACTTTCGTTGTTTTGGATTTTTTAGACATGGATTTGTAGCCCTTAGCACTCATGTTTCTTCTTGATGAACTTGCAACCTCCATGATGAGTGATGAATTGTGAGCAATAATTCTCACCTTGTGTGTTTTTTACTAAGACGCAACCTGCATTTGGCTCTTAATTTTCCTTGTGTGAGCCATCAATCTAGTCGATTGCACGCATTAAATACAGGTTGCTTTGGTTTCAATTTTAAATTATATTTGTAACAGCTCATCGGTATATGATTTTCTGACAAATTACTCCCTTAGCACCATCGATAATATTTCATTCCTTAAGTCGCTTTGTTTTTTATTGGTGTGTGTCTTCCCGAGCCCTCCATCGGGTATCGGCATAACCTTGAACAACCTTTGCCAATAGTTACTTTTTCCCCAATGAATCTCCTTCTCTATTGTTTCCATCAGGCATCAGGATAGCTTGAAATATTACACATCGATCTCTTAAGTTGTACCAATGACTAAGGCTTCTCTCCCTATCAATGTAAGTCTTACTGATAGCCTTATCGACTATCGGTAAGACAGCAATTTGCATGTTTCGATAGCGAAAGTCACGTTGATGATACTTTAGTTATGACTCGGTCGATGTATATCCTCTCAATGTATCTACCGAGTATCAGGATAGTTCCTATCCCATTTTAGCGATAGTTAATCACTTCCCAATGACCCTTGGCTCTGCTAGGGTGCTTTCTTCAGGGTAGGCTACACTGATGATTTGATTTGCAGACTTGTGGACTTCTAATGGACTTCTTCCATTTCTCTTCCACTTCTAGACATCCATACTTATAGAAATCCATACTCTCTTGTTGCTTAAAGAAAATGGATATCTAAATGCTACTAATATTAAAAAGCTACATACTCATCATGAGTAATGAGAAATAAACAAGCTTGTCAAGCTTGAAATCAATGTGTAAGGGTAACTGTGTCATTTTGTCAAAAGTTGTCAAATAGTCCTATTCAGGTCTCAATTGTTCAAATAATGTAAATGTACCCATGGAAGGGTAATAAAGGTTTAATATGTTGTTTTGAATCCATTCTAAGGTGTTCAAAGTATCTAAGTAGTGTTTGGTGGTCATTCATGTCAAAACGCAAAAGTTGTCAAGGTGTCACTAAAAAGTTGTAATGCAACAATGCATAAAATGTTGTCAAATTGTACATTTTGGTCTTAGGGGTAGTTGGAATAGTTATAGCGCCATGAGAGACTATAAAATCCATCATTTATTTGGATTAAGTGTGTGTGACAGAGTTGGAGGAAAGTCTTGTAAGGCTAGATCAAATAAAGCCGCTAACTGTCACTTAATAATGCAAGGTTGTGACAGTTATAGGGTTGTATATCAGTTTGAAAGTAAAACTTTAATGTAATTATTTGCTGGATAAATAGGAAGAAAGTGTATTTCTATAAAGTATGTATTGGAAAAACAATTTGATGGAGATTCAATTAGAAAAATGATATTTTGTTCAATACTTTTAACTATTGTTTTTGACAGTCATGATTATTTGTTGCTTTAGTTGTTTTTCCTAATAAGATTTGGATTGAATCCGGCCCCTAATAACCTATTTGAGGTTGTAGAATGAAGAATTATCTTTAATTCAAGATAGATTTGAAGGTCATCCATGGATTATAAACAAAGTTCTAATGGTTTTTTTCAAAACTATCATAAAACCCTTGTTGACAAGGTTGCAACGAACGAATTGATTATATCTCTTAATGTAACCGCTCAAGTTTCTTCATATTTTGGATTCTAATAGTCAATTCAATTATCTTTCATATTAAGTTTGTTTCATGTTGACTTCTTCGTAAATTCATCATTCCTAAGTTGATTCTATTAGATGACACAATAAAAAGGTTTCTCTTTTTTTAAAACTCAAATATTTTTCATCAACTTGCCAAAATCAAGCTTCTTTTTTAGCCAAGAAAAATATCTAAATAAAATAGTTTTCATAATTGAAGAGAGTCTAAGTTTAAGTAACATTTCAACTTCTATATAACTAGTTCTAAGAATACTTTCGTACTTGCAATATCCTTTTGCGTATTTTGTGAAGGTTATGCACCGAAGTTTCGATAGCCCGACTTTTTTGCATGTGAATAAAGACCATGTCAGAAAATATCAGAAAAGAACAAAAAAAGGAGACAATTGGTAGATTGTGGTCTAACTTGAAAAGAAAAGGTGATGGAAATTATTATTATCCCTACGAAATTTGTAAGGGCTTAAAGACTAGAAGACTTCTAATCAAAATAGCTAAGAAACATTGTAGGCAGCATAGTCACATTGAAGGGGGACATGATTATCATCCATTGGAAAGTTGTTCATTATATTGTTTTAACAATTTATATACATAAGAAATAACTTCATGATGAGATCATGATCATGGTTTATTTATGTTGATCATTTTTATATAGGTTGACCTCCCCAGGGCACATGATATGGACCAACACAACCCGAAGAATATTTTTTTCAAAGTGGAGAAACATGGAGGTGTGAGTATCGAAGCTAAAGATAATGATCCCATGGAAGATGACAATCATGTGACAGAAAACACAATTGAAGATGATGGTACAAATACATTGATCCATGACACATTTAGTACTAGCACAGCCGATCATGATGATCAAGATGACTTTGATGTTTTTCATGATTTACCTGTACTTGAGAAGGCATATGAGCCCCTTTATGAAGGCTCCCAAACAACTCTTCTCTTTGTTGTATTGTTGTTGGTGAAATTCAAGGTTATGAATGGTTTATCCAACATAACAATCTCAAGTATGTTAAGGTATGTTGTATATGTCATTGTAGTTAATAAAGGGTGAATCATGTACCATTAATATTATTCATATTAACAAATTAATATTTTGTAGATTGATAGGTGAGTTTTTGTTACCACCATCAAATATTCTACCTCGCTCATACCGAGAATTATCTTCCATTCTGAAAGATATTGGAATGGAGTATCAAGCAATAGATGTTTTTCCCAATGATCATATTATATATCATAAACAAAATGAATTTGAAACAGAATGCCCTGAATGTCATATCAGTAGATATCGAACAGATCCAATAACAAAAAAGGTGTCTCGCAAGGTTCTTCATTATATTCTCATTATTCCACGTATGCAACGATTATTCAGGTGCACTAGCTTGGCACAATTTATGGATTACCATGCACGCAATAGAAGTCAAGATGACATTATTCGAATGCCTGTGGATGGTTCAACATTTATGGACATAGAGGAAAAGTGGCCACACTTTAAAGAAGAACCTCTTAATCTCAAGATTTCATTGGCAGCAGACGGTGTCAATCCATTTGGAGAGATGAGATCTGTTTACTCGGTGTGGCTAGTTTTTGTTATCAACAATAACATTCCTCCATGGATTTCAATAAAGAGGGAGCACATAATGTTGGTGATGATTGTTCCAGGTATTTTATCATTTAATAGTCATCTATATTTAATTATAAATATTGCAGTAAAATGGTCAAATAATTATGTAATGTTTTTGTTCATTCAACTAGGTAAGTACCAAGTTAAAGATATGAATGTGTATATTGATCCTCTTATCGAAGAAGTTGTTGGAGTTATGGAATGGTGTCATTATGTATGACGTCTCTAGACCAATAGGACAAAAACAATTTCAATTCCATGCAATTCTTGTATGGACAATACATGATGCCCCAGGGCTAACACATTTTTGTGGTATGTTACTGTAGTCACATAAATCTGTCCACTTAATTAAATGAATATTTAATATTTATTTGATTATTTAACCATCAATTAATAATTAATTAAATTAATATATTTAATTAATTCATCTTAACCCTCTTCTCCTATTAATTAAATAAATTATTCAATTTATTTGATTTAATTCACTTAACCAAATTCAGACCATTAATTAAATAAATAAATCATATTTATTTAATTAAAATATTCTCTCACATTTAAATAAATTAATATTTATTTAAATCCCCCAAAATCCCACCTCTCACATTTAAATAAATTAACATTTATTTAAATCACCTTTATCCTCTACCCACTTGTATTTTCCTACAAAAGCAAGTTGCACAATTATTTTAAATAAATAATTTATTTAAATCACCTTTATCCTCCACCCACTTGTATTTTCCTACAAAAGCAAGTTGCACAACTATTTTAAATAAATAAAATCCTATTTATCTCACCCACTTGAAACCTTTAATGGTTTCCCTTAAAGTATTCAAACTTGATGGCTTTCTTCAAACTTGATGGCTTCCTTCTATAGTCTTCTTAAAGACTTTAACGGTTTTCCTTAAAGTCTTCAAGCCTTTAATGGTTTCCCTCAAAGTCTTCAAGCATTTTAAATGCTTTATCTTCTTTTTCTCATTTAAATAAATTAATATTTATTTAAATATTTATCCAAATTCAACTTACACCATTTAATTGAAATAAATGATTTTATTTTAATTGAAAATACCAAAATTTCTCCCACTTGCATTTTCCTACAAAATCCACTTGTATGCCTAAGCCCCTTCTAGATTCTTCTAAACCCTTCCTAATTAGCCTAATCCATCCCCTAAATATTGTCACAGTCCTAAGCAAATTGGAGTCACTTCTCAAAGACTCCAAAGTCTTTGAAAAGCAATTAATGCTTTGTGTGTTCAACAAATTAACCCTCAAAGTCTTGGATAACCTTTGAAAGCTTTCAACCTTCAACCACTTAATCCCCAAAGTCTCCAATAACCATTAATGGTTAATTCAACCCTCCCACATGGTTAAAACATTTGTTTTGACTCAACCTCTACCCAACCCAAAGGTCTCATCAGGCCATTAATGCTTTGACCATGATTATCTCTTAAACATTTGCACAAAGGTTTATCCTTGGATTAACTCTTAATCCAATGGGTAATCTTAATTTAGACTTGACCCTTACTTTCTAGATAACCATGAGGTCTTCTCAGGCCTTTAATGCCTCCAACCTCTTCTCTCAACCCAATCCTATGTTGACACTTGTCACCATTTTATTGGTGCCAATTGTGCACATGGATCCCCAACTTTCAAACTTGGCCCTTGATTAAACCATTCAATCTTAACCCTTCATTTCCCCATTTCTTCTATAAATAGAACCCTTCTCCTCAAGCAAAAGGAAGCATTTTAGAGTATTGTTGTTATACTGGCATTAGCATAGAGCTTTTTCATAGCATCACTATCTACTCTTGCATAGTATTTTCTTATCATATTCAACCATCTTGAATCTCCATATGGCATCCATGGCTAGTGCTAAAAGCTGAGAGCTACACTCATTTGGGACTTGGAGAGGAGAGGAACAAGGGAGGAGCAACTATGAGCATCTTGATTAGCTATTTCATTCTATGTTTATATGCTTTCTATTTCATGCTTAATATCTCTCTTGATATGCCTGTTTAGGATAATCTTTTGTTGCTAACACTAACGTTTGTTTCTTGTGCTCTTGTGTGTGTTGCCATCAAACAGATTTTCTAATCCTTTTTGCAGAGCATCAGTTACAGTGTTCAAGTTGTGCATTATAATTATAATTATAAAAATTAACATATTTAATCCAATTATACATTATCTTGTAGGTCTTCAAACAAAGGGAAAATTTGCATGTCTGGTTTGTGGTCCAAAGATGAAATCCCATCATTCAAAAAGTTTAGGAAATCAAGTGTTTGATGAGTATAGGCACTTCCTCCACAGAAATCATAAGTATCGAATTATTGAAAAACATATTTTCAATGGGAAAGAAGAGACTACATCAAAGCCACAAAGAGTGACACCTTGCCTATGGAAGTTGGAATATAATAGAATTAATTGTCAAGGTAATGTCATTCCATCTAATGGTTTATGTTTGGAATTTGTATTTTTCTGTTGTGTTTTATTTACTGATGATGTAATTGATGATCATGAAGGTCGTCAAGGCATTAATGACCACCTTCCAAAGGGACTAAAAAGTTATCTGAGATAATTTAGTAGGTTGCCCTACTACGAGAAGCTACAAATTGTGCGTTTGTTTGATACTATGCATGTTGGAAAGAATATAATAGAGACATTATGGAAAATATTGGAGGGAAGGCGTGACAAAGAAAAAATTGTCAAAATTTGTAGTGACATTCAGGAATCCAATCATGCAATGAAAAATGTCATTCAATCAAATAGAAATGGAGACCAGATTAATATAAGTGCCCTTCCTTGGTTATTAACAGACCAGCAAAGCAATGCTATAAAAGAAGTCATGCAAAAAATTCGATTTCCCACAGGATTTGCTACGAACATAAACAATCTCATATCAAATAAAAGTGAATTTGGGTCAGGGATGAAAACACATGATTGGCATACCTTCATTAAGGTAATTCATGTTCCTGTGTATTAACTAAATATTTGTATACTATGCATTTACTTTTCATTGTATTATGTTAGAAAAAAATGAAAAGATCATTTGATAATTGTTGCAGTACGTTCTACCTCTATCTCTCCTAAACAATTTTGACAATAATGTCAAGCAAGTCATATATGATCTCGGAAAATACATGAGGTAAGTAGTGATCTTTGTTCAATTTGTTGTATAGATAATATATTTGTGATTTATTTTACTTGTTATGTAATATATTGTATATTATTTTGTAAAGTCTCGTTTATATATTTTTCCATCTTGAATCTCTTCTAGGTGGTTGTCATCTAAGGAAATCCGTAAAGAAGTTATTAAATATTAGAAGAGAAAAATTCCTCATTTAATGTGTGAAATGCAAAAGTGTCTACCTTTAACTTTTTTTAATGCATAAGAACACTACCTCATACACCAAGTTGAGGAGATTGAATTGTGTGGACCTGTACACACTAGGTCAATGTGGATGGTTGAGAGGCACTTGAAATTTTTTAAGGCTTTGGTTTGACAAAGAGCACATCGTTGGGGTTCTATAGTGTAGGGATATATGGTATACCAGACTATGGTGTACATTGTTGAATATCTTCCTAAGTTTGCAGTAGACATCCACGTAGATCGCATTTGGGATCCCAACCCCATTAATAAATTGGAAGGGGAGTACTTGATGGGGAAAGGTAGATTGAGGAAAGTGAGAGGTAATTATAAGATGTTATTGTAGTTAATTAATTCTTAATCTTCTAAATAAATCAGCTCTAAGTTGTCTATTAATTATTTGTATAGTTGGTCGGGAGTGGGATGCGCTACATTTGCATATTGCAAACAATCTTGATTGGATGACGGTGTGGATTGAATGATGTCAACATTCTAGTCGCACATTAACATGGGAAGGTGTGGCTTCATTGGTTAAAGAATCTCATCGTAATGGAGATTCCAATGTTATGCAAAGGGAAATTGATTTAGCATATGGTTTAAGAGATAAACAGGTACGTATAATTATATTAATCACCTATATGTTTATCAACTCACGATGCAATAATTTTAACATGTTAGACATATTGTAGGTCAAACACCACAAGGCTATGTGCTACAATGGTCATAAATTTCGCATTAAAAAGTTGGATGACACGAAGAAAACTTGTGATTCTGGTATAATTGCAGCCTTCGAGGTGACCAATATTTCATCTAGAAAGCACATACATCCTCAGAAGTCTCAAAATCGATACTGTGGCATTTTGAATGATATAATTGAGTGTGACTTTAATTCCTTCAAATTAGTTTTGTTCGTCGTCAAATGGTATAGGCTACGACTGAATAAAAATGATCCTAATAGAACTGTTATTGAACATAATAATGAATTTGCAATGGTTAATACAAGGTCGTTTGAGTCGGTTGGGGATGAGCCCTATGTTCTTCCAAGCCAATGTGAGCAGGTATTTTACTCAGAGGTTCCACATAAACCGAGTTGGTCATTTGTTGTTAGACATGATCCAAGAGGAAAGCCGATAAAGTATAATGAGATGGAAGAAGAAGATACAGAAGAAGTAGATGATGATGATGATGATGATGATGATGATGATGATGATGATGATGATGATGATGATGATGATGATGATGATGATGATGGTGCTGGTGCTGGTGCTAGTGGTGCTGGTGCTGGTGCTGGTGGTGCTAGTGCTGGTGGTGCTGGTGCTGGTGGTGGTGGTGGTGGTGATGGTGATGGTGATGGTGGAGATGACGATGACGATGACGATGACGATGACGATGACGATGAGTTGGATGAAGAAGAAGATCAATGACATGAATGAAATGTATGACATTTTTGAACTTTGTGTTTATTTATGGAATTTGGACTATTTATTAGCTATGTGATGGATGGTGATTTAAAATACATATGTGATGGATTACATGTTTATGATGATACATTTGATATTTTTTGAACTTTGTGTTTATTTATGGAATGTGGACTGTCTATTAGCTATGTGATGGATGGTTATTTACGATACATATGTGATAGATTACATGTTTATGATGATACATATGTGATGCCTATGATGCTCAATTACATATATGATGATACATATGTGATACTTATGATGCTCATGATACATATGCATTTATTGTTTATCAAATTACAAATGTAATGCTTACGATGCTAAATTGTTGGTGTTGATTTCATGTATATATTTTGTGTGATGATGTCACCCTTGGTGTAAACAGGTAATTGACTATAGACATCGTCAACCCTTTAGTTGAGGATCTTGCACAGTCTACATAAAGTAAAGGTAAGGAATAAAAAATATACAGTGATTATGATGATTGCATATTGTTCATGTTGTGTACTATGTAATTTTTAGTATACGTATCATGTAATTTTTAGCTAACATAAGATAATTGAATTACATTTGTAGGAACCTGAACCCCTTTGACGAGGATCCTGCACAGTCTCATGGATCAATAGGTATAAGTCAATACACCCTATAGAAATAATTTATCTAAAAAAAAAATACTAGGAAAACAAACTTCCTTAGTTCTTCAAACCTCGACATTAGCAGCAAATCTAATACAGTTATCAACACTTGAGGCCCCAGTTGGACTTGTTCAATTTTTAATCTCAACGTCAACTTTAGGGCTGACTTCTTCATCAACATTACTCTCATTTGCAAAATATCTCTCTCATTACCAACTAACTCTCTCATTTGATGGAGTGCAGGTACCACCAAATAGGTATTTGTTAGATGTGTCTTCCTCGAGTGAGGGAAATGTAGGAATAGTCGACTAAAGTGAGACATGTAGTAGGTCTAAAATACGTAGATCAACTAGAGGTCAAAATATTAGAAGAAAATTCAGTAAACGCATGGAATTTTTCCTTGCTCAAGGGGGTCATGTTCTTATGATGATGAGACCAAAGGTGACAACGAGGTGCCCTTGAGGTACAAACATCTACAGAAATAATGGGTACCCAAGGAACTTCCTCCAATAAACACAGATTTTTGTGTTAACGAGAGGATATATTGCATAGCACCTTTGTCGTTACATGGTTTGGGCCTATTTTCCATGGACGGCATAAAGGTCTATTACAACAAAGTTGTTGAATTGATGGAGTATTTCGGATCTTGTTACAATTACAAAAATTGGATGCAGATTGTTCAATATAAAAAAAAGTATGTGTAGGTATGCACTGTCAACAAATTATATACAACAAAAAGATAATGATCAAAATAAATAAGTGGTTGTATACATTGATGGAAGGTCAAAAGCAACAGAGAATATTGCAATTTTTATGAATAGTACACAATTTGGGTCAACTAATAAGCAACCCAATTGCATATTTGAGGCGCACGAGGGAAATCGTGTATTCGTATGTGCAATAAAATCAATAAGTGTGGGGGAAGAGTTGCTAATAGATTACAATTTGAATCGTATAGATACAAACAAATTTACTAACATGGGGGTGCTACGTACTATATACCATTTAAACCAACCTCCAATTAATGACTCCAATATACCATCTTATTATTAAGTTTTTTTGCTAAGTCTATTGGTTTCATTTCGCTAACGTGTTTATATTTTTTCTTTGTCACGGGGCGACCTGGATCCGTCACATAGCACAGACAGGGATGTAGGTCCTGACACTTTTACTGAGCAGGTAAATCTCATTGTAATTGTACAAATTAGATAGGAGCAAATTGTTACATTATTATGTTATTTTCTTGAGTGTTTTGGAGTAATTTTGATAGAGTTAATAATATTCTTGTCATAGATGGATGTTTAGGGAAAGGGAAAGGAACCTCCCTTACATCAGCACCTCAGCACAGTATTAAGCAATGAGGACTACGCAATTTCAACAAACCCTGTAGAAGTGATAAAAATGTCTATCACAAAAATTAATAAAGAGATTGTTGCTTTGGTATGCACGACCCCTCATACTGATGAGATAAAAGATAGGCTGAATCAATTGATGCAAGCAGCAGAAAATATGCGAGTAAGTAGTAATGAAAGCTTTAATTATAACAAAAGTTCAATAATGGTTTAGATTTTATACTCTTTTATGTCACTAACTAAAATATGTACATGTTGTTTTTACGGAATTTCATGTGTGATCATCAACCTGGTGGACGTGATCATCAACCTGGTGGACATGATCAAGGTATTGTAGGTAGTGCAGATGATGACCATGTTCTATACATTAAAAATACTCCTTCTTTGGACTTGTGAACTTTCTTTTTTAATTCTAGTGTTATTTACAGAGGCATTTCCTTGTCTATACTATTGCTCTCTCTTTAGAATGAATAATAATAAGTTTTGTGTGTATATATGATTGTAATAATAGTTTATTAAATTGTTAATAAAGTATTTAGTTGCACAATTAGAAGTTCTCATTTGATCTGATCTGATCGATTGTATTTTAATTTACTATTATTAAATTATATTTCAAAGTAGGGATATTACAAAGACCAATAAGACAGCGTGAAGTTTGACAACATGAGATAGCACATTGAAGCAATCTAAATAAATAGATTCCATGGACTATCTTTTGTAAGGACTATACTAGTTTATCACTTACACTACCCTCTTGTCATAAATTTGCATACCTTTGTCCTGCATCAAAACCTACCTTCCTTATTCTCCTTCATATTGTTGTATCATGAAGATTAGTATCGAACACTTAATAAAGGTTCATTTTTCTTTACAACTCTTAATAAAGGTTCATCCTTGTTTACAATTATTGCAGTTTTCATATATTTAGTATTATTCTTCAGGTGTTGCCAATGTTCCTGTGGAAAGGTTGCCTCATTCGAGGTTATGTTGACTACAATTCCGAAAAAAGGCGGCACTCAGACATCCTCTACTACTCGTCATGTTGACCCACCCACCATTGGTAGATCCCTCTTTTTCTCTCTCTTTTTTTATGTGTTTATTTCCCTTGAAGTGTTCTTTCTTGGGGGCATTTCATAGTGGATTCATTTTCTACAACAAGAGATGCACATGAGGATGTGCTAGAGGATAATACTAGTGATACCAGACCATCATTTCCTAGATCTTCCCATATTTCTAGTACGAGAACATTGTAGGCCACATTGGTGGTGAGAAATGAAGAATTGATTCCCTTGAAGATAGAGAAGGTTCAAGGTACTTTACAATTATTATTATTATTATATATAGTGTAATTGTAATTTACTTACTGATCACTCATTTTGGACTAATTATCCCATGATGTTTTTGCAGGAAATGATATTTTTTATTAAAATCTTAATGACATTGCATTGCAGATGTTTGGACCCACCATACATAAAAGGTGGAACATTGTATGTGAACTAACCCTAATCCACTATTTTTATTTCACATCATTTCTAAAATAGTTTTCCTTTGATCCATTTCTTGAACTATATGAAAGGTAGCTTCAATTCATTTCTGATTCTAATAGGTTTGTTTTTGCTTAAAAGGTGGAACAACCAAGAAAACACGTTAAAAGATGAACTCACAAACTGTATGGTTGAGTTGTTTGGAAATGACACATTCGACAAAACCAAGCTCCTTGAAAAAGTTGGCACATAGCTAAAGTATGTGAGGGACCAATATAGGACACATTTAGAAAAGAACGTAAAGTACGAGCATCCCCCCATGATTCCAGAGAGGGAGTGGAAGGACCTGATTTTGAATTTGAAGGAGAGAATTGAAAGGGAAAAAGGAAATCCACAACTGATGGTATGATGAAAGAATAAGTATCTGGTCAACTACTGAGAGAGGGGGTGAATCAATAGATAGAAAAACTGATAATAAACTTCACCAATCAATCTCTCAAAGTAAAATTAGAATAATAACTCTGTCAAGATAAAAACTCATAAGATAAACTAGTTGTCTGTTACAACAAATTAACAGTAAACAACTTCTTCATATCTTAATGCTTCTGGTTATCATGACTTATCAAAATAGTTAAGTAGTTAAGTAAATCAACCATGAAAACATAACCACAAAAACATTCACCACTTGACACAAATATTTTTGATGTGGAAACCCAAAATAGGTAAAAACCATAGTGAGATGAGACTCGCAAGATAACTATCTGAACTCTTCTGAAGTTTGCCCTGTTAGAAGCCTAGCCTAGTAAAGCTTTACAAAAATTCATGTTAAGAATTGATCCTGTTAGGAATCACCTGGTTAAGGGATTGACTACAAATGCCTTGTTAGAAGCAATACCCTATAAGGAGTAACCTCGATAGAGGATTTGAAAATCCAATCTCATGGACCACCTTGTTAGAGGATTTGAATAGCACCAAGCTTGTTAAATCTTACCCAACTAGGGGATTTCAATTTTGGTGTAATTGTTAGAAAACAACAGGAGTTTGCTGATATGTCTGAATAGCACTACACATGCTTGATCATATCCATTTCATGCTCCTATCTGCCTTTACTCAAACTATAGATACATCATCTGGTTCGGCAACCACACACTCAACTGAACTGTGTCTATCTCTTTGCCAACTATATAAAATTTGAACAACTTCATCAACCTTAAATACAAATCAATCAGGTCCGTAACACAACAAAAACCTAACCCTCATCGAGATTATAAACAAATTAGGTTCAGTATGATCATTGGATTACATAGCAATCTCTGCACATCAATCAAAAAAACCTTGATCACTCCTTGATCACCGCTTCATTGAACTTAGTAACTCATCACGTGCTTTGCATTAGATGTAATACATTTTCTCATTCCCTAGACAAAAATCATTACAACAACTCGCCAAAATCTCTTGGAATTGTCTTCATACAATAATCATGTGTGTCATCATCATTACCGCTCATCATCATATCATAAACCAATATAACCAATTCACCAAACTTAATCGGTTAGGGTTTATCAAAACCAACAGGTAGGGTTTACTAGTTACAACAATAGATAAGGTTTACACTAGTTACTAGTTCACTCCACAAATTCTTCCTACCAGTTACAGTAATAATATTACAACAATATCAACAATATAACTACCAGTTTAATTGACATCAATGACAACATAACATATCATTAATGCAATCTTCATGCAAATGCCAACAATCTCCCCCTTTGGCATTGATGGCAATACAAATATCAACACCATTTATTGTTGTGTGATTGTGAATAGGAATCCTAGTTTGTATTACCAAGTATTCACCATGCTCAATATGTCTTCAACTTGTCGCTGGTTCTCCTTCCCATAATCACATAATTCTTCTCCCTCTTTGACAGCAATGCCAAATTGAAAGTAAAACATGTAATGTCAAATTTTACTATGCATCATCAATAATCTGCAACTTGATTCTCCCCCTGTGGAATACATCCACTTCTACACCAATCCTCCTGTAAAATTCTGCAAGTAGCTCCAGGACCGATGTAATCTACATCATACTTAACTAACTTCATGAAGAGGGACAACCCCTAATTGACTTCTAAGATACTCAAAAGTAGTCTTAGGCAGAGGTTTCATAAAAATATATGCAAGCTTCTCCTTGGTAGAAACATCCTCCAAGATCACATCTTTACTCTGAACTTTTTCCCTCAAGAAATGATACTTCAATTCAATAAGCTTGGTTCGTGCGTGCAAAATAGGTTTCTTGGAAATATTTATGGCACTTGTATTATCACATAAAATCTTTATAGGTTCTGAAATTTTCATCTTAAAACCTTCCAAAATGTGCGTCATCCATATAGCCTCTGTGAAATTCATGTAAGTTACAACATACTCAGCTTCAGCAGTAGATTGTGAAGTACAACTATGCTTCTTACTACTCCATGAAACAAGCCTTCCTCCAAGAAAAAATGCTCCACCAGTTGTGCTTTTCCGGTCATCAACATTTCCTACCCAATCTGCATCTGTGTACACCTTCAAGACAAAATTTTCTCCATATGGATACCATAACCCATAATCAACAGTACCTTTCAAGTATCTAAAAATTATTTTAGTTGCTATCATATGTGTTTCCTTAGGATTATTCTGGAATCTATCAACTATGCCAATTGCATGAGCTATGTCCGATCTGCTATGAATAGCATAGTGCAATTTTTCAATCATTGACATGTATTCCTTCTCAACAATAGATTTAAACTCATCTTCCTTAGACAACTTACAACTTGTAACCATAGGTGTCCCAACTGGTTTACAGTCACTCATGCCAAATGTCTTCAAGACCTCTTTCACATACTTAGACTGTGTGATGAAAATACCATTCTTCATTTGTTGTATTTGCAAGCCTATGAAAAATTGTATTTCCCCCACTAAAGATATTACAAACTCATTTTTCATTTCATCTACAAAACAGTTTCTCATGTCATCATTACCTCCAAATATGATATCATCAACAAATACTTCGCTAATTAGTATTTATCTCCTTCAAATTTGAGATATATGTTACTATCATCATTGGTTCTTAGAAGGCCTATCTTCATCAGATGTGTATGAAGCCTTTCATACCATGCTCTAGGTGTCTGCTTTAATCCATATAAAGCTTTATGCAATCTGCATACCATGTCTTTTCTATCAGTCAGAGCATAACCATCTGGTTGCTCAATGTATACTTCTTCTTCAAGTAACCCATTCAAAAACATTGACTTAACATCCATCTGGTATACCTTGAATTTCTTGTGTGTTGCAAATGCATGTAAAGTTCTGACACCTTTGAGTCTTGCCACTGGTGCAAAATTTTCACCATAGTCTTCTCCTTCCTCTTTTGTACAACCTTTGCAAACCAACCTATCTTTATTTTGAACTACAACACCATCTTCATTGAGCTTGTTCTTGAAAACCCAATTAGTTCCTATCACATTTTTATTTACCGGTCGGGATACTAGGGTCTATGTGTTGTTCTTCTCAATTTGATCTAATTCCTCCTCCATAGCTTTAACTCAATGATCATCACCAAATGCTTCCTTAGAAGTTCTTGGTTCAATAGTGGAGATCATGCAAGAATTTTCTCTGATTCTTCTTTTGGTTAGTACTCCAGCATCCTTATCTCCAATAATTTGTTCAGGATTGTGATTCAGTCTCACATATCCTGGAATAACATGATCATTATATTCAAGTTTAGCTTCTTCATTATCATCTTCTTTTGAATTTATCTGTTTCAGTTGAACTGGTACATCAATATTTTCTTTGTCAGTTTCAGATTTCACAGTTTTTTGTTCCAAAAGCAAAATGCAAGGATCTTCACCCTTTTTCTCTGAATTGGTTTCCTCTAAGACTTCAGGAAATTCATCCACTCGAACATCAACACTCTCAATAATTCTCTGTGTCCAGTTGTTAAAACACTTGTAGGCCTTACTCTTGGTGGAATAGCCAAGAAATATACCTTCATCACTTTTAGCCTCAAATTTGCTAATATAATCACCTCTCTTAATAAAACATTTGCTTCCAAATATTCTGAAATAACTAACATCAGGTGATCTACCATACCAATATTCATAAGGAGTCTTGTCCTTACCTCTCTTTACCAGAATCTGGTTCATAGTGTAGACAATTGTGTTGACAGCTTCTCTCTAGAAATTTTTTGCTACACCTCCTTGTATCAACATCATCCTAGAAGCTTCAACAA
The DNA here is from genome assembly GCF_030272615.1 of Cryptomeria japonica. Classification (NCBI taxonomy): domain Eukaryota; kingdom Viridiplantae; phylum Streptophyta; class Pinopsida; order Cupressales; family Cupressaceae; genus Cryptomeria; species Cryptomeria japonica. Next base: position 391,977,950 of record NC_081413.1, read on the forward strand.
CTGACTAGTAATTTCTCTCTGTGATACCATTTTGTTGTGGTATCCTTGGTGCAGAAATTTGTCGTTTGATACCATTTTCTTCACAATACCTAGTGAGTTCCTCAGAAGTAAATTCACCGCCTTGATCTATCCTCAAACACTTTATCTTCTTACCGCTCTCTTTCTCGGCTAAGGCCCTCAATTCCTTGAACTTACCAAAAGCTTCAGTCTTATCCTTCAAGAATGTGACCCACATCATCCTTGAGCAATCATCAATGAAGATCATGAAATATCTGTCACCTTGAATACTTTTTGTTCTTATTGGTCCAAAAAGATATGTATAAACCAAATCTAACAAATGTTCTGCTGAAAAAGATTTGCTCTTGAAAGTTGAGGATGCCATCTTTCCCAACTGATATTCTTTGCACAGAGCATTAACCGGTTTGTCTAACTGAGGAAAACCTCTCACTGTCTTGGACTTACTCACTTTAACAATGTTATCAAATTTTATATGACAAAATCTCCTATGCCAAAGCTAACTATCATCTATCTTTGCAATTAAACATTTGCTGACATTAGGGTTAAGATGAAACAAGTTACCTTTAGTTTGCTTCCTAGTTGCAATCAGTTCACCTTTATTGTCATAGATCTTTCACATACCACTTTTAAATTCCAATGGGTATCCTCTGTCATTGATTTGTACCACACTCAAAAGATTGTGCTTTAGACCTTCAACCTAGTAGAAATCATCTGCACTACTCTTTCCATTAAGAGAAATAGCTCCCTTACCTTTAACCATGCAGGGTGAGTCATTACCAAATCATACAACTCCGCCATCAAATTCTTTCAGAGAAAGAAATTTTCTCCGATCACCGGTCATGTGATGTAAACAACCACTATCAATGATCCAATCATCAGAGTTATCCATCATGGATACTAATGCCTTTCGGTCTGGCATCTCTTCTTTAATGGCTACAAACACAATGTCTTCATTAGCATCACCATCAAATTCCTCATTAGTGATACCACCATCAACAGCAATAAGATAATCTTTTTTGCCTTTACCCTTGTACTTCTTGAATTTCTCTTCTTTGTTCTCATTATCACCATTAGGACAATTAGCAGTAATGTGTCCAATCTTGTTGCATGCAAAACATTTCAAAGGTAATTTTCCTCTATATTTACCTGTACCTCTAGGCAACCGCTTGGCCAACAATGCTTCAAGCTCAACTAAAATGTCTTCATCATCAGCTTCTCTGTTGGATCTAGATTTATAACTGTGACTGGCATCTCTACTTTTCCTCATAGATGGGTTAGAAACATAAGCTCTAAATGCATACTCAGATTTTTGTACACTACCATCATAACCATTTAATACAAAAGCAGTAAGCTTGCCAATAATGGAGTCAAGAGTTGCCTTAGTTTTGTCAATGGACTTCAGCTCCTGAATAGCTCCAACTCGGATAGCGTGGATCGGTAGCAGGGTTCTCAGTACCTTATTGATCACTATGGAATCTTCCACTTTACCTCCTGCACTCTTAATTTCACCGACTATCTCTTTTATTCTTTGACCATACTGCTAGATATTCTCACCTTCAGCTATCTGCATGTCATCACATTTTCCTCTTAGACTCTCCTCTTTAGCAATCTTAACATGTTCATCACCGCTATAAATCTCTTCAAATTTTTTCCATACCTCAGAAGCAGTTTCAAGACCATGAACATCTGCATCAGACAAAGAAATGATAATAGCCTCCAATGCTTGATGGTTTTCTTGTTGCTCTTTCTTTTGATCATCATTCAACATCCCAGTAGGTGCAACATACTTAATATCGACATGTTCCCAATACTGACTTCCTAGACTATTGATATAATTTTTTATTTTGTCACTCCATATCTTGTAGTTCTCTTTATTAAACTTTGGACCTTCCTTCTTCATCATGATCAGCAAATCTTTACCTCAAGTTGTTAGGCTTAGACCTTAGAGGACCTAAATTACTTTGATACCAATTGATGGTATGATGAAAGAATAAGTATCCGGTCAACTACTGAGAGGGAGGGGTGAATCAGTAGATAGAAAAATTGATAATAAACTTCACCAATCAATCTCTCAAAGTAAACTTAGAATAATAACTCTATCAAGATATAAAAAAAAAAACTCATAAGATAAACTAGTTGTATGTTACAACAAATTTACAGTAAACAACTTCTTCATATCTCAATGCTTTTGATTATCATGACTTATCAAAATAGTTAAGTAGTTAAGTAAATCAACGATGAAAACATAACCACAAAAACATTCACCACTTGACACAAATATTTTTTACATGGAAACCCAAAATAGGTAAAAACCACAGTGAGATGAGACTCACAAGATAACTATCTAAACTTTTCTGAAGTTCGCCCTGTTAGGAGCCTAGCTTGTTAAAGCTTTACAAAAATTCATGTTAAGAACTAATCCTGTTAGGAATCACCCAATTAAGGGATTGACTACAAATGCCTTGTTAAAAGCAATACCCTGTAAGGAGTAATCTCAGTAGAGGATTTGAAAATACAATCTAATGGACCACCTTGTTAGAGGATTTGAATAGAACCAAGATTGTTAGAGCTTACCCGGTTAGGGGATTTCAATTTTGTTGTAATTGTTAGAAAGAAACAAGAGTTTGTTGATCTGTCTGAATAGCACTACACTTGCTTGATCAGATCCATTTCATGCTCATATTTGCCTTTACTCAAATTGTAGATACATCATCCGGTTCAGTAACCACACACTCAACTGAACTGTGTCTATCTCTTTACCAACTCTATAAAACTAAACAACTTCATCGACCTTAAATACAAATCAATCAGGTCGGTAACACAATAAAAACCTAACTCTCATCGAAATTACAAACAAATTCGGTTCAAGTATGACTATTGGATTATATAGCAATCTCTGCACATCAATCAAGAAAATCTTGATCTCTCCTTGATCACTGCTTCATTGAACTTAGTAACTCATCACGCGCTTTGCATTAGATGCAATACATTTGCTCATTCCCTAGACAAAAACCGTTACAACAACTCGCCAAAATCTCTTGGAATTGTCTTCATACAATAATCATGTGTCATCATCATTACCGCTTATCATCAGATCATAAACCAATATAACCAATTTACCAAACTTAATCGGTTAGGGTTTATCAAAACCAACAGGTAGGGTTTACTGGTTACAACAATAGATAAGGTTTGCACCGGTTACCGGTTCACTCCACAAATTCTTCCTACCGGTTACAGTAACAATATTACAACAATATCAACAATGTCATTACCAGTTTAATTGACATCAATGACAACGTAACATATCATTAATGAAATCTTCATGCAGACTCCAACAACCACTAGATGCCAGAAGAAGGTATGTGATACTATTAAGAATCTAATTATGTACTAGTTACTCTTTGTATTTATATAATCTAACATATTTCAAACTTTTCATAGACTGAGTGACACGTCCAAGGCAACCAAGGCAAGACAAGAAAAGCATGGGCAACACAAACTCGGCTTTGGTGGTTATATGAAACTTGCCACACGAATTGTAAGAATCAATAAATGAAATATCGCATCAACATATTTATAAATTGCAAAAAAAAATTGTTTATCAAACAATACAAGCAAAATTCATGATACTAAGCAAAAATGTAGGGTTCTGAATTCAATAGAGTGTCCACAGAAGATGACAAGAGAATTATCTACCAACAAGGCTATACAGTCATGGCTGAACGGCTACGAGAGTTGAGTGGGCAAACACGAGATTCCGGTGCATCCGTCACATAGGTAAATAAGCTATATGAAAATAATTTCAAATTGAATACCTTACCAATAATCTATTTGATGTTAAGTTCCAACATAAAGTGAATTTATTTGTTTTAATCAAGCAAGCAATTATAACAATGTGCATGACATTGGAATGTAGCCTGATAATCGTGGAACACAACCTCCACATGAAGGTCCGGATGTGCATCCCAGTAGTGGAGGTATTCATTTGCTATTCAAATTTTTTAATGTAATTATTAATACAAATAAACATCTTAAATTGTAATTAGTGTAGAAATTAATGTAACCTTTTTTGTTAATATTTTAGAGCATGTAGTCGGTGGTGACGAAGTGGAGCATGATCCGGGTAGACAACATCAGGAACATGATGTTCCCCAATCAGGCAAAGAGGACCATTGTTATTCATTTAAACATATTTAATTGCAATTGGTGGATTGATTAATGTAACCTTTCATATTTCAACTCTAGAGGATCTAGAGGGTGTTCAACATGTTGAGGTTGAGGCAAGACAAAATAATTTTGAAGATGATGTGGCCCCATCAGGTAAAGAGCACCACAGTTATGTTTTTTAAATTAATGAAATAATTGTAACAAAAATAAAAAATGATTTGAATTTAACCCATTTCTTTGTTATTGCAGAGGACCCCCCTTTGCATCGCTGTCCTCGTCCTCTGAAGAAGGACTAGACATACATCGAGATCATGAGCAGAGGGCAGAACAACTGAAGAGGGGGGAAGTGATGAAGAAAACAATGGTCCACTTAGACTTTTCATAGCTTCAAAAAAAAAATTGTAATCTACATTATTTGATAACGACTGATTTTTATGTGTTAATGAATGTAATTATGTGCTAATGAATGTTCATGAATGATATGTGTTAATTAATATTGATGAATGTTGGGTGTTAATGAGTGTTAATTAATGTTATGTGATGCGGCAGAGCCAGGGGGCCCCACGATACCCTACGTACCGTGGGGAAACCCCCCAAAAAAAAGATTTTTGATTTTTTTAAAACACTTCGCCTTTTTTATTTTTGTTTGGATTTTTGAATGTTTTTTCAAACAAAAAATCATTCTGCTCTCAAACTGTGTGCCCCGTACGGCCTGGTACTGGAGAAAAAATATCCCCAGAGGCTCGGGATCCAAAAATGGTCAAGTTTGATATGACCATAGGGGTTTTTGGGCCTTCTGAGCACAATGGTGAGGTCCGTTTAGGCCCAAAGTTCTCAAAAAAAAAAAAAAAAAGGCCTATCCCTAGGTGCATAAAAAAAACTTCCTGAAACCCCAGATCTGCTTCCAATGCAAAAAATCTCAAAACAAGAACAGATAGTTGCAGATCTAAAGCTTTGATACCATGAAGAAGTTGAGAAAATACAACTTCAGAGATCCCAAGAACACCTGTTAGCAAAATACCTGTCACAAGAGAAGATTGGAGATAGAAACACAATAAAGGCTCTGAAAAAAATTATCATTCAGAGAGGGAATGAAATTAAAGTTACAATACAATCCTTATGACAAGAGAATTAGAAACCCTAAAGAGATAAAGAGTATTAGAATAAGTATTAAATACCTACAATATTATTAAATGCCTAAGTTTAGCTTAAGCGTAGAGTATAATAGACTAATAATTAAATAAATAATTATTAACTAATACAAGATAACTCTAACATGTTAGATGTTAACAAGGAATTTAGAGTGATGTTGGGGGGCGGGGGTCGGGGCGCGGGGGGGGGGGCAAATGAGCTTCCACCTTCACGTGGTTGGCCTTGTTAAGCAGAGAATATTAAACTATTCTTGAAACCAAGCGAAGCTCAATAAGTTAACACACTTTTCAATATTTCATTATGTTGTAAAGTTAATCTTATTGAATAATGTATATTGAATCTTAATTGCAGGGTCCAACAAAGCCAACACGAATAACAAACACCACAAGTAAGTGGTTTGTTTTTTAAGTTTTTTTTTTCATGATAATCTAGGAAGGTTCATCTGTAGTGTTATGTGTAACTGTGAAGGTGAGAAATTTATATTTTTTGTGATTCTGACATTTATTTTTTGTTCCAGGTGGATGACTTGGAACAGGTCAGTTATTACTATCAAAACAAGGGTCGCTTTGATGAGCTCATATCCGTGTTTGTGATGAGCAGCAGCACTGGAAGGAACTTACATATTTATATATTCAAGATGATGAATATGATAATGTTGCCACTACTATCATGAACCATTCTCCAGAGGCATGGGATCATATGCAATTCAAAGATGTTGTAGTTAAAGTGGCTAGTGTTGAATTGTTCTACAAAGATGTACACTTTTATTTGCAAGAACACCCAAATCTTATTAATGACCTCTTGAATGTCATTGCCCTTAGGGTAGACCACACACGAGTGGTTTAAATCATGTGTAAGGTATGGCTCTAAACTCTTTTTTTCTGTTACTGTTTTTAGGATTACCAAGATGTCTTTCACTTTGGTATTAAGTTTTTCTAGATGTTCTCTTTAGCAGCTATTTGGTTTGGAAAATTTTCATGACTATCTTTTGTCCTGTTGGATTTGTTATCCATGCTAGACATCTCCATCTTGTGAAGTCGTACATGGTTGCAGTACAGAGCAATAATGTAGTTGTTGTTAATGAGGCTTTGAATGAAATTTATGTAGAAGAGGAAGATTATGATAGGCTTTGAGAATCTATAGATATGCACGATAACTTTGATCAAATAGGGCTTGCTCAGAGGGTGAGAGGAACTTCTCTATTGGTTCTTTCATTTAAGTTAAAGTGGGATGTAATTTAGCATTTGAATAGTTTTCTAATGATCTTCAATTTCAATTAGGTTGAGAAACATGAACTTCTTGAATTCCGGTTAAAGGCTTTTCTGTAGAGAATTTTCAAGGAGGCAAATGGTTCTTGAATTCTATTTGTTTATATTTATTGCTTGCTGAAAATTATGAAATGCTTACTCATAAATGTTTATGAAGTTGTGCCTGTATAAATTAAAAGTATGATTCCTTGATGAAGATTGCTTCTAAAAATACCTGATTTAATTATATCAGATCAACAATAGACTAGTGCCTTCATCCCTTACTGATTTCATACTATTTCAAATTGAAAGATCCTACGTATAACCATGGAGACAGTTTTAATAACTTGTTTTCAAAACAAGACCATCACATCAAAAGCACCTATATGGATTGTAACTGAAATATAAAATGTAGTTAGTCTTATTGAATTTTAACTCTGCTTTGAAAAACCAATAAGACAATTTGAAACTTGCCAACCAACCTTTCAAACTAATGCTCAAATTGGAAATTAGTCTCAATCATAATAGCATAAGATAGTACATTGACGCAATCTAATAAAATAGATTTATCACATGGAACTAATCAATCAATTGAAAAGAATATACCATTCAAAATGAAGAACACTTGAAATTTATATTGAAAATAAATAATCAAACCAGATGATTTCAATATGTATCATCCATCAACTTTGATATTTCTAGAAAAAAAACTGCATAAGTGTTGTATAAAATTGTCAAGATAAGATCATAAAACTTGAGGTATCTCCCCCACTTGTTCTAAAAGATGCTCCATTTATAGATGATGATTCAGTTTGAAAGTGAAAGGGCATACCCTTTCATTAAAACTAAAACTAACTAAAAACTAACTTCCAAAAAATTGTCTTTACAATATGAACATATTATAAAACATAGAAAAACATGACTCTGGGCTCCAACTTAGGCATCCAGTCTAGTCTCCCAGCATCTTGCCGCAGTTCTAGATATGCTCCAAGTACTTCTCTGACTTGTATGTGTCTGCATCGTGGATGATATCCATGACAATGACTTCCAGTGTGACAAAGTTTTCCATCTATTTCACAGTCTCTTTCAATTCAATTCAATATATTTGGGAAATATCAAGGGCGACATTGAGAAGACTACGCCATTCTGAGATCCATACATCTTTATCCTTTATCTCACCCTTCTGATTAGTTAACTGTGGGAAACCATGTTGAACAGTGTCTTTGCATTCATCATATTCAACTTGTAATTTTTCATCAAATTTATTGTGTTTAGATAGCAACCTCTTTATTTTTTCAATTTCTTTTGTTTCCGCTTTGGCCATTGTTTTATCATGCAACCTTGTTCCCAATCTATTTAAAATTTTGTTGTGTGAAACTGCATTGTCTATGTTCTTTTGAAACACTGTCCAGAATTCTTTTAGAAAGCCTTGTAAAACCTCAAATCTTTTAGTTAGTAATACACCAGCAGTATCTGCCCTCACACTTTGCATTTGTTTTAATATCCTTTTTATTTTCTTGTTGCAACTCCTCGCATTTTTTCTTCCATTGAGAGCTATCTAGTGTAAGAACCATTGGCACCTATTGCCCACTTCTCCTTAGCGTTTCTTCATACAATGCCTTGTACTGGTTCCTCTCCCTCACTACTCTAACCATCTGTGCTTTATTAAATTTTGAAATATCCACTCCGATATCAGCAGAAACAATTGGATCAATTTCACCAACTTTTAGTTTCATCATATGGCCAAAGGCCTTGTCAACATCAATGATCTTTGGTCTCTTGTGGGGAGGGTACAGAGCCCATAAACTCAAAGATTCCTCATCCTGATCAAATCTTGAACCAATAAATACATCATTTACACCTTGTATATCCAATTTGAATTCCCTATTTTATGAATGCAATAAACTGTCAAAGATAAAAGAAGCACTGAGGTCCCATCTGGGAAACAAAATCACCCCAGCCTCTATAAGAACTTGCCTCCCCTTTTGAGGGGTCATTGTGGTTATCTCTGCATCAATTTCCAATTTTAATTTCTTTAACAACTCAGCCTCATTATCAGGCGTTATGTTGGGAATAGTCCCTCAATTTCTTCCCTTTAAAATTGTACAAGATTGTTTTAAATTATTTTGAATGAATTAAAACATCATCAGCAACAAAAGTAGAAAACTCCTCTAACCGAGAGTCAGCATGAACTTCTAATGATGTCTCTATTTTCCCCTGCATGTCTGGCTCTTCTTCCTTCGCTGGCACTTCCATCTAGAGACAACTGCATTCTCATCAAATTCACTTTTTGCCTCCTCGGTTTCAATTTCCTCGAGTCTCCGTCTCTTTTCTGCCAGTTGATTATTCAGTTGATCAATTACCTATTTTGCCTCTGCATCCTCCATGTTCCTGAAGATATCTTCAGCCTCAATACTGACATGCAGATAACCTCCCAAGTTATGGGTCTTCTTGCAAGACTGAATGTATCCTTCAGGATCATAGTTTTTCCTGGCATAATGCTCATACAAATTGTATTCTTCTATCAACTTCTTATCAATTATTTCATAAGATTTGGTTGACACTATGGTGAAATCACCACAACTCAGTGTCCTGGGCAGGAAGGCTTGCTTACGCATATCTGCAAAATGTTTAGCATTGGACACACTCAATTGCCTCACAATCTCTAGATAAGCTATTTTGTCTGGTACTAGTTTTAGCAACATGTAGGGGCTCCCCTCAAATCCATATACTCTAAAACATGTAAAATTCTTATTCACAAACCAATCCCCCCAATTATGATCAACAATGTGTCTTTCATCATAATCCCTGGGTCTTAGGAACCTCTTGATCTCGTCAGAGATAGACTCTTCACATTAAATCCCATGCATTCGGTGCAATGGCATCACAATAAGTTCTTCAAACTTAATATAGTTGGATCTCATATATCAAGAATCCCAAAGAGATGTCCACAATTGGATGGGTTGCTCATCACCTTCCCTATTCTTGGTATTTAATTTTAGGCCCTCAGGCCAAAAACCCTTTACATATCTATAAAATAACACTAGATGCATCAATAGTGAATAAAATTTGAAATTGGGATGAGTATCATCCCTAAGGTTTAAAAAACCTTTGTGCAACCTCTCCACCAGATATGCCACATAGTCAAAAGGCCTAGGTTCATACATTTGTATATCAAAGGCTAACACCAGTGGCCCAGTGCTTGCCAGATCAGGCACCTCCACCCCTCCTACTTGCCCACACAACATATATGTGTACTACAAGTAGTGTCTAAACAAATCAATGTTGAATGGTGGCTTGTCTTCCTCTGTTAATTTTCCTGTCTGCCTCTTGTGAATGGAGAATTTCCAGCCAGTATATGTAGTGTCCATTCTGAGGTATTCTTCCTCCAACTTCCCAAAGGACAAGGGCTTATCATGACTGGGGTCTAAATTGAAAACCTTGTCTATGGTACTCGCAAAAAATCTAATAAATGCTTCCCCATTTGGGAGATGAATGCACCTCTTCACCAAATTATAATTCCTCACCAAAACCTCTAGCAATCTTATGTTTACAAAAACATTAGGGACTGTTAGCTTACCTAATTTTTTCATCCAAGGATTGCAGAGCGGCATCTCCTTGCTCCTTCTCAAATAGTGGAGCATAAACAGTTCATGTCCACTTACCTTGGTCCAGACATCTCCGACCTCTCTATACTTGTCTTCTAATTGGTCTCTCCCCGACAGGTGCTGCTTCAACCTTCTGGATTTTGGGTCGGGTGTCTGCATTTGGTCTATCATGTCTTGGTTTAATCGGGGTTCTTGGCTGCCCTCTTCTTTCCTGTTGAACTCAAAGCTTCCATTTCTTCAATTACAATCCTCTGCTCTATTTTTCAAAGGCGCAATGTGTTCTATCTGTGTATTCTTCTTTCACCAACGCATTATTTAGACAAGGCAATTTCTAGTTTCGTCGTATTCTTTTGCAATAATGAATTTCTCATAAAATTTGCCTCGTGCAAACCATAGATGCATCTACTGCAAGTATTAAATAGAAGACTTTTAAAAATTCTAGTTTTGAATTCTAATATGACAACGGCTCGTCGGCATATGTCTCCTCGATGAATATTTCCCTTTTGGCGCTCTCTAAACAACCCTTTATCTGCTTTGACATCTTACTTTCTCTTATCGGGATACCCTAAGCCAATGACTCCTTTTCCTCCTCATCGGTATATCTCAGATGGATATTTTCATCGGACATCGAGTGAGCTCATTTAGCATTATCGTGATAGGCAATGTTTCCCTGATGGGCTTCACCATCAGCATAGATCTTCCCGATGCAACCGGCTTTATCACCATGAGTCTTCATGATAGTGTCTTCGCTCCGCTCAATCAGTCCACTATATATCGATAAGCAAAGTCTTCCTGATAGAGTATGTTCCATCGGTATATGTTTCACCGATAATTTCTTCGAGCATCGAGGTGGCTCAAAGTAAAACATACCAATCGCTTCGGCTATACCAATGCAACAGGCTTCATCGCCATGAATCTTCCTGATAGTGTCTTCGCTCCGCTCAATCAGTTCGCTCCTTCATCGGGTATCGGGGTAATCCAAAATGAAACATACCGATAAGAAAAGTCTTCCCGATAGAGTATGTTCCATCGATATATGTTTCACCGATGATTTCTTCGGGTGTCAGGGTGGCTTAAAGCAACACATACCGATCGCTTTTTCTATACCGATGCAACCGGTTTCATCGCCATGAGTCTTCCCAATAGTGTCTTCACTCCACTCAATCAGTCTGCTCCTTCATCGGGTATCAGGGTAATTCGAAATGAAACATACCGATAAGAAAAGTCTTCCTAATAGAGTATGTTCCAATGGTATATGTTTCACCGATGATTTCTTCGAGCGTCGGGGTGGCTCAAAGTAACACATACCGATCGCTTTGACTATACTGATGCAACCAGCTTCATTGCCATGAGTCTTCTCGATAATCTCTTCACTCTTGTCAATCAGTCTGCTCCTACATCGGGTATTGAGGTAATCCAAAATGAAACATATCGATAAGAAAAGTCTTCCCGATAGAGTTTGTTCCATCGATATATGTTTCACCAATGATTTCTTTGGGCTTCGGGGTGGCTCAAAGTAACACATACTGATTACTTTGGCTATACCGATGGACTCTTCTTTTCGCCACTCTTATCGGTATAAGTCTTACTGATACCCTCATCGGATATCAACAAGACAATTCTCCACTGTTGTCGCTAGTGTTTACCATGTCAATGGGTCATATCGGTATTGCATCAATTCTCCTCAACTTTTCTCCTTGATCGGTATAACTTATGTCGATGAGTACAACTCCGGCTTGCTACTCTCTCTCATTGGTATATGGTATCCCAATGCCTCCTCACCTCAATCGAGTGATCGTGAACTTGCAGAGGAATTGCTGGTGTGTTTTGTGGAACAGGTATACAATTGTAAAACATATAGTTGGTTGTTCTCTCTCACAGGGTAAAGTATATTTTGAATTTTCATTTTGGATTGGGGCATTGAAATGGGGCTTACTTTTCCAATTTGGAACTGTAGGGCAAGAAAGAATGTGTTGCTTCATGCTTGTTCATATGTTATGACTTGATCAGACCAGATGTGGCTTTGGAAATTGCCTGGATGAATAATATGATTGACTTTGTGTTTCCATACCTACCTCGGGTTCTTGATATACTTTGATGATTCTTTGAATATTTTAAGTTTCTCTTTAATAAACATTTTAAATCTTCTGCACAATTAAATAGCTAATATTCAAAAAAAAAAAATTTCAAAGTTCATTCGAGAATACATGACAAAAGTTGATGAGCTTGTTAAGGACAAGTTAGAGATTGTCCAAGAAGAGAAATCCAAGGAGAAAGAAGAGAAAGATCTTGTTGCTCAATAGGTATGCATTTTGCTTAATTGAGCCTCAAAGAGCACTTGTTCTACTCTACAGACGGTTTTTAAAAATTCAAATAAATATGTGCCTATTTTATTTACAGAATGTAGGTTTAATCGCATAATTAAGAAAATTATAGAAAATAGCATGCGCATTTCTAAGAGCATAATTAAGGAAATTATAGAAAAATAGCATTTTTCAAGAAATTATAGAAAAATTATGTTCTAACATATTGCACTATCAAAAAAGGATAATCTTTACAAGGATGCAATGGAAACTAGTTCTCAATCGGGTGATCGTGAACTTGCAGAGGAATGTATTTTTTGGAACAGGTATACAATTGGTAAAACATATAGTTGGTTGTTCTCTCTCACAAGCTAAACTATATTTTGAATTTTTATTTTGGATTGGGGCATTGAAATGGGGCTTAATTTTGCATTTGGAACTACAGGGCAAGAAAGAATGCTTTGCTTCATGCTTGTTCATATACTATGACTTGATCAGACTAGATGTGGCTTTGGAACTTGCCTGGATGAATAATATGATTGACTTTGTGTTTCCATACCTACCTCAGGTTCTTGATATGCTCTGATGATTCTGTGAATATTTTTAAGTTTCTCTTTAATAAACATTTTAAATCTTCTGCAGAAATAAATATGTGCCTATTTTGTTTACAGAATATGTATGCTCAACTTATTCCCCTTTGCTTTGCTAGCACCTCGAATGCCTAGCATGGGAGTGGGCATGGGAGGTTGCTTTCAGCCAGGTATGAGTGGAATGGGAATGCCTCCCATGCCAGCTTATGGTATGCCACCTATGGGTGGCTATTGATGGGATTGAAGAACTTAACGTGGGACACAATTCTTCAATCATACATGGTTTTCTGAGGCTGGTTTTCGAGTGGAAAGATTAGATTGTCAAATTGTTTTTATTATCATTTGGTTGGTTGATACAAAATAATGAATCTTTAGTATTATTATATTGGTCAGTCAATTCAAATATTTCCATCCACCAAGCATTCGATGCCCGAACTGTCGCATGATTAGATTGTCAAATTATTTTTATTGTCATTTGGTTGGCTGATACAAAATAATGAATCTTTAGTATTATCACATTGGTCAATAAGTGCAAACCTTTCCATTCACCAAGCATCTGACGAGGATGTTGTATGTCTGACAAAATCCTCGTCAGATAAGTAGTGAGAGGCCGTCATAATTCTGACGCCCACCCAATTTATTCTGACAACTATCGAGTTTTTCTAACGCCCACCCATTTTTTTCAGACGACTTATCGAGTTTTGTTGACGCCTGCACCGTCGCACATACAGCATCCTCATTGGTGTGGATGCCCTCGTTGTCGTCGGACTTTCAACGACTAAACAGTGACGGGTTCGTCTGAATTCAGACGCCTGAACCATCACACATACAACATCCTCGTCAGTGCGGATGCCCTCGTTTTCGTCAGAATTTTGACGGCTACACAGTGACGGTGTCGTCTGAATTTAGATGGTCGAGTCGTCGCACATACAGCATCCTCGTCGGTGTGGATGCCCTGGTTGCCGTTGGAATTCCGACGACTTAACGAGTTTTACCGACGACTAAGCACAGTCATGGTCTTCATTGGAAGAGTCTTTGACGTCATCGAAATTCCGACGGTCTTGAGCATCGTCAAAATGTCTGACTACAAGTTTTTGACGGCGTTGCTCATCGGCAATCTGACAAATTATAGTCAGAATCTCGACAAACTGGCATCGAAATTTGAGGCCAAATGTACTAGTGGAGGAACCTTGTCCATTCTCCACATGATCATTCATCATAGTTTGACATGAGTGTGGATACTTTTGATCAACATTTGGAGGAAGCATCTTTATCTTCAGAGGAGGTAATGGATTCTTTGGATCTTGTTCAACATACATCTCTACTAGGTTCTGGATTGTCATCTTCATCAGTGTGGCCTAGAATGCCTAATTTGGACATGACTACTTTCAGCATTAACATGGAGACACATGAGCATTTTTTCAGAGATTTCATACATTTTGCACTTTCTTCCTTCATATTCCTTTTAGGAATGGGAAGATAGTCTACATACACCTTTGGTTTTGTTTCTTCCTAAGGGGAGGAATGTTGTTCGACGATCATGGTCCATCTTCTAGATCCAGTTTCAAGCATCAACCATTGGTACAGTTGGTTACTTTGAGGAAGTCTACATAGTCTTTCTTATCCTTTCTGTTTTGGAGGAGATTTTTTCCTTGCATGAGATTCTTTCTTGTGTTGGGAAACTTGTTTTCTTTTCTCTCTTTTGGGGAGGAGTTTTCTCCCACTAGGTTTTCTCCTTTTCTCCAATTGTGAAAGATTTTTTTGTACATGGGTACCTAACATGGCCTTGTAGTTGGAACCCATCTTTGTGTATTTTCACCCACCTAAGATACACTTAAGGGGGTTGTTAGTGTAAGTTTTTATTTTCTCTTATGTTAGGGAATATTTATTTTTCCTAGACATTATTAAGCTTGCTTAGGTTATATTAGAATGGTTAGAATGAGGACATGTGGCATAATCCTACATTCACATGTGTCATTCACACCCACATATGGGTGGTTGAATGTCACACCCTCTTTTGGATTTATTAGCCACCTCCCCATAACCATTTCTTGTATTTCCCTGAGTTGGCATAACCATGTATTTGGCATTTACCAAGTAGGTAAAACTCCCTCCTAATTTGGGCTACAAGGAGCTATTATTCCTCTTGGTTTTATATGCCCATATTTTTCTATATAAACAAGTCCTCAACTCTCCGTATGCTAAGTATTGAGTATTAGAACACTAACTCAGATTATGAGTCTAGTTCTATGTTAGGAGAGTGTTGAGTTTTGTTCATCTTTGGGTTCTTGTCTTGCTTTATTTCAATTACATTGATCTTGGGTGGCTTCACAGCTAAATTTAACAATAGGTTTCTAATAGAGATAAATTTAAGTGAATTTATGTGTCCAGATGGGGTGCAATTTTTCCCAAGTGGCTCAAGATTGGATTCAAGTGAAATTTTAATAACAAGTATGTCCCTAATGGTATCGATTTTGTCTTACCACAAACATTTAATGATCATACAAGGTGGCATTCAATGCTAAATGTTGAATCCCAATGCAAATTGTTTCTTCACCACGCTGGTAAAAGAGAAGTTTTATCCCACATTGGCTATGTGGTGAACTTGCAAGGTAAAAACATGAATAAAAGACACAGTGCAACACTAATATATTATAATATTATGACTTATTTGATAGCTTTGAGGTCTTCAATGTGCGAGCAATGTGCAAATTTTGAGTTTTGAAGTCAATAGGATCAAATGTTTAAAAAATATTAAAATGTCAAGGTGATCCTAATTTTGTCTAAGTGTTGAGATTACAACTTGCTTTGAATGTGAGTGTAAGATGTGTTTAAATGTTGCAAATTGGTGTGAATTTTGTGCTAGAGCATCAAGTTTTCTTATAGGAGCCATTTTTCTACTCCTATGAGGTAAAATAAGTCAAGTGTGCACAAAGTCTCAATGGACCCTATCCCCCCACCCCCCCCCTAAAATCCAATTAGAATGTTAAAAGCCCCAATGGAAATAGAATTTCCACTGAGTGAAATGGAAAAATTTGATAAGTTTGGGACTTTACAGTGTGAAAATTATCATAGTTCCAATGGGAAGCATTTTTCCTCTAAGTAATAAAGTAAAAATGGACTTTGTCCTAATGGAGCATGATTTTCCGCTCCAATTTTGAGGGAAAGAAGTGATTTTTATGATGAAAAACGTCTTAGTCCTGATGAGGTGCGTTTTTCCCTTCAAGGAATGACTTCGCCAAAAAAATATGGAAAAATCGTGATGCATTTGGATTTTTCACTGTGGTTGTCCTGGTGGAGGTTGTTTTTCTACCAAGCCTTCAAAAGCGAAAATATACAATCGAACACAAAATAAAATACCAAAGTATTTTACCCTCTCTTGAACAAAATAACCTCAGATGCTAAATATCTGATCAACTAAGACAATTCCAAGGTTTATACAGTCAGTTCTTGACATATGGGCAGCTCAATGGCTTGATGTGAATTGTTGTTTTTACTTGGGGACTTACATAATAGTTCTTCATGATGTTATACTTATCATGAATGGAGATGGATTTGCAAATAATTTTAAATCACTTATGATTTTGCAATTGATCTATCAATATATTCTAACAAAGACTTTAAATGAAATGCAAAAGGATGAGGGTTTAGAGGCTCTATTCGTATCCTATCTAACCTAAAATGCAAGAGGTAATTCATGATTCAATGAAATTCAACTAGGCCAAATTTCGCCATCAAAGAACAATTCAACACAAGCTTAGTGAATCATCTCAAGTAAATTTATAGATCTTCAAATTACTACCATCAACATCAATACCATCAAGCAATGCATACCAATCGATGAGCAATAATTGAAGTTCGATTCAAAGTCCAGCTAACCACACAGGGCAAACTTACAATCAACAAGAAGCTAGTGGTATGGTTTAAATAAATTTTATTCCAATGCATTCAACACTTCTTTCATCCAATCTAAAATACTTGAAACAAATTCTAATCTAAATTTGGAGGGAATGAGAACCACAAATGCTTCAAATCTCAACAAAATCACCAAACTTCAATGATTGTATTCAAACTTGTAGCATGTAGACTACAATTCCCAAAAATCTCTCCCTTACAAATGAGAGGCAAATGGGTTTATATAGAATCTCATACATAAATGAATGGCCAAGATCATGCCAAAACTGCCCTAATTAGGGTTTACATCAAAAAGTGGAATCAATTTATGCTTATTGTACAAAATACCAAAGTATTATCTGTTCAATTTACATCAATTTATCCTTAATCTTATTGGCAACAATGAAAGATAAAAACTAAACACCATGCACAAGAGAATGCCACATTTACATGAAACACGAAGAGGGAAAAACCACAGTGAGAGTTAACTCACAATATATGAACAAGATTACAATAATTGTTTTAGGCTCACTATCAAGGAAGCACACTGCTCCTGGGAGGACTTGCAGGTTGAGGTGCACTAGCCCAAGGCAAGATACTAGGGACTTGCAAGCTGAGACTCACAACCTCAAAGCAAGATACAAAGAGTTTGTTGCGGAGACCCACTATCTCTAAGCAAGGTACTTGAATAGATGAATCAAGATGAATAGACCTTTGACAACACTGCCTTCAGCAATCTCCAAGTATAAAGTTGTCCTTGCACCTATGTCTTAAGCAATCAACTTCAAAATAGTCACCACACATTGCCTCAACTTTGCATCACATACACTGCAATTGATATGATCGTGTAAGCACATACGCATGCTCTGATCCACAAACTCATGTCACACATTCACAATGAATTGATCTTCTATATATACCATCATGTTCATTACAAAACATTAATTAGGTTGGCCAAAAGAGGGAACAACTATTAGTCCTATCAAGTCAGCCATCAAGAACAATTATGGTGAGAGTGGTCCATTCCAAGAGATAGAGAGGACCTAAATCATCATATCACATCTTTCTAAGTGGCCCCAAACATTGCACACTATCACACATTCTCCAAAGTCGACAACAAGGTAACATCTAGGTAAATTATGTAGCACATAACTAGTGGACACAAAAACATATATTCCAAGTGAATTAACTCAATATAGACCCCCTCACACAAAGTAGAACCCGAATACAACATAAAACAACCTCCAATGCAAGCAAAACACCTAAGGATACATCACAAGAAAGAGAACAAATTTTGTTGTCCAAATAAGAGCAATCACCTTGAAATATTAACACCAGACACAATGCAGCAACAAATATATCATCTAGCATCATGTGGAGCATGTAAGGATGTTCCTTGAACATTCAACAACATTCCCAAATATCTCTTTCTCACCGTCACCTCAAAAACATGTTGGCACAACACAAACAATTACAAAACACTTCATTCCAAAGGGCCAAAAGACCTAGTCATGAATAGAACATCAATATCAACCCTTGTAGACTACATCAACACCTGAAACTTGAGTTGAGACAAAGAATAGTCAATACAAACATTTCCTCCAAGCCGCAACACCAAAAACATCACTGTGGAGAAATGCAATGCATTTTTTGGACCAATCCTAACAACCAACCAAACTACCAATAAACTGCAATTACCAACCACATTAGCTGCAACACCAAAGACCTAGAAAAATAGGAGTGTAATGTCCACAAAACGTACACATTATGTTCAAACCTGCAAGATCATATCATCAAATGTGGAGGAATGCTAAGCATTCTTCCCAACAGTCTTCAACATACTTTTCTACAACTACTTACACTAACAATCTTATAGAGACCAGTATATCCCGAAAACATCATTTTCCCACTCAGGAGAAATAAACCAACATTTTGTAGCATACACAAGATCATCACAATCAAATCCAGTTTATTGTCATGAATCTAATCCTCATCTTAATATTCCTCATCTCAAAGCATCTAATCCTCATCTTAATATAATATCATCATTATGCTTCAATACATCATACTGAGTGTAGACATTAAACACCAAGAAGGTGGGCATCCACAACATAGATCGTCTGCAACCAACATTCATCTATACTTGACATACTCTTGACAAACGTTATTTTGGACATCAATGATAGTGCACCAATTGCAAGTTGACATCAATGACAACAACACAACAACTGCCAACAGTTTCATGGTAGGCCATAATATGATTTGAAATGGATAATGGATGGGATCCCAATAGAGTTTCTATATCTTAGCATTATTATAGGTGGCTTGATGTGTTTACTAATGCATTGAAGCATATGATCACCCAATGAAATGCATGGTTAAATCATATGGTTTAAAAATACATTTCAAGCCCTTGACCAAGAGATATCAATTGAATGCATAAATGTGAATATAAATTGATCAAGTTGAGTGTATAACTAATCTCCTTAACTAAATTATATGTTTTTACTTCCTTCAAGATAAAATGGTATTCAAAAGGGGATCTAAAATATCTTAGATTCCTTAAGGAGCCACGTGGGAGAAAGCTTATCTTATATAATCCTTCCTAGTAAGCATAGTGGACAAAATATCTAGCTATGATGCAATGAAGAGAGACTGATGAATGGTACGATTTTGAGATACTACAAACCTTCCAAATCTCTTAATTCCATGTGGGTGCACCATGCATCTCTCTCTCTTTTATCTTCTTGAATTGATGGGCACCATAGCATCCACTATAGGGGTCATGATTGACTTGAATAATTAACCCTATTTTATGCACTGCTTGATCACCTAGTGATCAATGATGGGGGGGGGTGGGGGGGGATTTTACAAGTGTGTTAAAATGAGGTCCCTAGAAAAATTCATTTGTCCAACTCACCAACAAGAGTATGCTCACGTTAGTTGTAAAAGCACTAAGCATGACATCATTACACAACCCATGGTTTGTTGGCTAATTCATATCGCAATAAAATATTTTTGACACCACAACTAATTCATACCACTAAAAGCAAAAAAATTGCACAAGTACTTAATTAAATATGTTAGGACTTATCCCATTTGTTAGTTATATTACCTTTTATAATTAATTATAGTAGGTGAATGCTTGACCTATATTAGGTCAAGGCTTGACCTATTCTCAATGGGGTAGATGATTGTATATACGATACAAATATCATCGAGGCAAGTTAGTGCATTCGAGTAAATTATTTAATTGAGCTCTCAAGTTGGAGATATTCCATAGAGTAGCTTCTACCTTGAGTTTTGTATGGCATTCTCCTACCTTAAAGATAATTATTCCATTTAGAGTATATATTATATCAAGTTATCTTGGTCCAAAAGCATCATGTAGTGTGTTTTTTGTTTTATTTCAACATGGTTTTGCATGTTTTTGGTTTTAGTGTATGTAACAATCTTATCATGTCGTATTAGAGAAATGATTTGGGTAGACCAAATCTAATTATATAGATTGGGTGGAAAATTTAGTCATCTCTAGCACAATTTTTTTTAAATTCATATATACTCTTTGTAGTATTTTTTTCTTCACTACTTTTTAGCTTTATCTCTATTTTCAATCTCATCCACCACTCTTTGGACTACCCTCGGTTGACCCATTGTATGGGTTCTATACCACTTGACTCCATCCTTCTTTGGTCCCTTCATTACTCTTCTCACTTCCTCTTATTTTCTCTTAGCAACTCTCTTTTCTAATATTTTATACTATATTCAGCTTTTTTATTCTTACCAACGACCTTATTTTCTTTTTGAATCTCTTGTAGTCAGATATTCTCCTACTTCTAGTCTTTGCTACACTCTTAGATCCTCTTTAAGCAATTACAGGTGGTTTCACTTTCCGTTGTGGTCCCTTGTTAGACAACCTCGTCCTTTTAACTGTCCCTTATACATCCAACAATAACATCAAGTGCCTAACTTGTTGGGCTAATTGTTTGATGGCTTATGAAAAGATGCAGCTCACTTCTCCACAATCAACGCTTCTACTCATAATAATATTCCATACAATTTTCCTCAATGACTAATGAAAAAAATAAACACACTCAAATGCCTTCTAGCCTTCAACAATAAATTCAGTAACTAGATGTCTAGCATCATTTTTACCTAGTTATGAAATATCCTCATCCATAACTCGTCAAATGTCTGCAATTTCACCTTCGCTTTCATCCAATCAAAACTTCTTCGACCCCTGCAGCTGCTATTGATTTATTTAGAATC
The DNA here is from genome assembly GCF_030272615.1 of Cryptomeria japonica. NCBI lineage: Eukaryota > Viridiplantae > Streptophyta > Pinopsida > Cupressales > Cupressaceae > Cryptomeria > Cryptomeria japonica. The sequence continues at coordinate 391,999,198 of NC_081413.1, forward strand.
ACACCAAAGGACCTCATAAATGTCAAAGCAAGTGCATGTCAATCTAAATGTTTCCATATCCACTTTTATCTTTGATGCTTTATATGGTACAATCTCCTCAATTTGTTTATGGAACCATGCTTCAACTTCTCGTTGATCATGTGATCAACTTAGTTTTGGCATCCATCACATATGACAAGCAACCCATTGTTAACTATTTTTTACCATCCATTCCAAAGCCATACTAAGTATCGTGCTCATGTTGCATTAGGTGTAAAACACTGCCTTAGGGAACAAGCATAATGAGAAGTGACAACATATAATAACAATTTACAATATTTACTATTCTCCAACTCGACACTCATCTGCTTCTGTTGTGCCCGTGATCAAGTCCTCTGTGGGAAAACCCACCCTGCTTCCCCAGAACTGGAAATTTGGAAGATATATTTCTTGGACAATTGTACAAAGACAAAATAAAGGTTTGCATAAATCTGTCTCCTAGACTGATCCTAGAGCGAAGGTGTGAAATTGAATACGGTTGGGTTTGACATCATTTAAACTGGATCCTTAGGTCTTGTTTGTCCCATATTTCATGGTACTCATTCCGTTTCCATGTTGTCTGCTTCATCATACAAGGGTTTGGGCCCTTTCAAAACCCATTTTTATCAATAATATTTTAGAACATGGAATTAAATGAAACAATGAAGAAAAACAACCAAACACATTTACAGGCAATATTGGAACCATATAGTACTTCCATTATGATTTCATACAGTACAATTTTTCTCTTTTCTCCGAACTCACTAATCTTTCTTCATTTCTGCCCACTGTATAAATAATTAAGGCAGTTGCAACTACACAAACTACCCATAAACCAAGTTACCAATTAAACTATCAAATTATACCTCACAAAAAATTAATATTGATATTCATTAATATTTCACACAATTTATACGCTTGAAAATATTGCATCTAAGTTACACTTTCACTTACACAAAACAATTCCAGTTAACTCATACCCTCATCGGCTAGTATTAATCTTAATGTTATATGGACCTATCATGCAGTGCATTTTAATCGATGCTATTATTAGTACTTCCTTTTAGCATTTGATCTTATTGTTTAGTCTAGTAACTACCAACAAGTCACTTTTCAATTGGGATTCATATATACTAAAGACTAGTTATGAGTGATTGAAAATGATCCATGACTAAGAGAGTTCCTTTCTCTAGAGACGATTTTATTTAAATTCTCAAAGTCCTTACATTGCTCCGACTCCGCAAATGCCACCTCTAACATACTAGAACTACTTGAAAAACACAAACAACCCACAGCAGAAATTGTCAAGATCATGCTATTAATTTTCATATTTCCTGAGATAAGTTACAGAGAAAAGGAAGACACAAAACCAAGCCTGAAAAAAAGCTGCCTTATCTACAGATGCCTTTACTTTCAAATTGAAAATCAAACACAAATTATGATACACTCGAACAAACCTTTTGATTCAACTTGTCACAGATTGAAATCTGAGAATCTCCAAATTTATGCAAGTTAGAGACCCTATGATTGACTTAATGTTACATTCTTTAAGCTTCAATATTACATGGATCTGACCAATTCAAAGCTTAGTCTACTAAAATACAAACGAACATAATCTTTACAGAAATGGAAGCTCTGTGTCTCAAAGTGCATTTCCAAGACAAATGCATGGTTAACCAGAGAGCTCTACGAATATGAATCTTCATCCTCTATTTATCCGAGTTCTGTCTGCTGGTGTTACTGTTCTTTCTGAAGGAGAGATTACTTGTGGCATTGTCATACCTCCAGATACAACGATCTCTGCATTTTACAGGGGGAAAATAACACATTGTAAGCAGTAATGTGAAAACCTTGGAAAGAAATTTAACAAATAAAAGAATTTTTTGTTTTCAAGTGCCATTCTGCTAATAAATTTCTCAATAGACTTTCAGAACAGTGCAGCTGCCAATAAATTTCTCATTAGAATTTCAACAAATGCAGCACAAAAGGATAAAGCACATGCTGAAAAGATCACAAGGAAAGGTCAAGGCTTAAAATCACTGTAGAATAGATGAAAAAAAAACTCTGTTACCAGGTTGTCTTCTAAGTACCCCTGTATCCAAGCCAGTAGGAACAAGATACTCCTCAAACAGTTCTAATTTCCAACCGATTCAGGTTACCTTGCCTTGATACTCCCCAGGTTATCTCCTTTGTAAAGGTAAATTTTTTTAATTTAAGATGGCAAGAAAGGGGTGATTGGTTGATGTGCATTCAAACTTGCAGCTCCAATCATGCAAGCAACTGACAAGGGTGATGCCACAAGATGTACAGATCGTCCAGCTTTAGCTTTCCATGCAAGAGCTGCATGGTGCAATTAGTCAAAGTGGTGCCATTGGAACAGCTATTGCTTGTGATTTTATGAACCAAATGATGATTTTGATGCTCTCAATGGAGAGTAATATGACAGTTTACTTTGAGATTTCCTGTGCACTATGTAGTTTGTCCCATACAAAAATTCATGACTTTGTGAAACTCAGCAGCATCGGAACCAGAGTTGCACAAAAGCTGCACAATAAAATGAATTTTTCGTGTGCACTATGTAGTTTGTCTCATATGAAAGTTCACATCTTGGCGAAACTAGGCAGCATTGGAACCAGAGTTGCACAAAAGCTGCACAATAATATGAATCTACACTGAAAAGGACACAAATAATGACAGAACAATATATTATGCTTGGATAAGTTACAATCTTATGATACTGCCTTATACAAGCCTCTACAACTAACTACTTGTGAAATCTCCCAAACGCCTATATGGAAAACTACCTCAAGGGAAATTACAAACATTAAACTAAACTAATACTAAGGGGTTGTCTCATAAATGAGATGCCTGCCCCATACAATTATTTATTTAAAAACTATATTATAAACAACTAAATCTATTCGGAACAGAAACCTAACAAGCATATGTCTGCGATTCAAATAGTTTGTACTGCACCTGCAAATTGGTACACTGTACATCCTAGTACTAATCAACTGGTGTGGCTTCACATAGAAGCCTGCTACCCCCTGAGTTGTAACATGAATGATAATGTCTTTGTAATGATGCCCCTAGTATTTTTTTTCCAAGTTATGCTAAGGTAGATCACAACATAAACATAACAATGAAAATGCTAATGAAGAATTGTCTGCTGTCATAAATTCAGATATGATAATTTGCAATTTTCTTATAACTGCTATTCAAATTTTCTCCATTGATAGATTCATTAATTTGAAACTCCGTTACATAAAGATATACATTTAAATCACAACATAAAGTCATCAATCTCATATAATGTAGGAAAATAGAATTTACTAGACTGAGATAAAAGACCAGCTTTATCAGAACTGCTGTTGCATTGATTTTCTGATGAATAAACATTGATAAATGATACTAAACATGTAATAGACGTACAATGTAATCATCCACTTAAGTAACTTGTAAACTGGACTGATGTAGCTTGTTTCTTGGTCTGAAAATGGCTTGAGAGGGATGCCCAGAAATGCTGTTCATAACTGCAAGACATGGCATTCAAGAAGCACCTCAAAACCCACTTCTAAAAGCTAATACATTTTCTAATAAAGGCAATTAGTATTAAACACTCCCAACTCTCCAAAAATGACCCTTGAACAACACACAATCTGCATATTTATGGCTTGAAATTTACTTTCAGTTAGCATCCAATCTGGAACCCATCACCAGCAAAGGGACGATTTTATCAAATCATTACCCAAAGCACCAAGCAGTCCCAAAACCTTTCACAAAAACACTCACAAACCAATCACCCAAACTCAAGAAGAATATCTGTAGTAACACTTATTGATTTAAACCTCTTTTCACAAACCTGCAAGCCAAAATGGAGGTATAGCCCTGCTAGGGCATCGCCATGAACAGCATCTGCATGGCCCAGCAATAGAATACCAGAAAACACCATCAAATGCCCACACAATCTTTGCAAAAAAAACAAGAAACAACCCACACCCTGCAACCAGAAAAAAACCTTGAATTTTTATTTTTTTTTCTTCAACCCCGATCCAGAAATGACTATGAAAACACCAAACCGGCAAGGGAATATCTTTCACCACCGAAACTAGTGTATTTGACAAAGGTTTCCGTCCTCGATCAATATTAGAAGAACTTCTCTGTTCATTAAGTGAGCAAACTCTGAATAAACCAAATGAGAGCCTCAATCCCCCTTTTATAACCTCTTGAGAGCTATTTTAGGAGAAAGTATTTTTGCTTTTTGGTTACTTTTTCAAAAAAAGTGTTTTTTGCTTTTTAATTTTTTGCTTTTTTATTGTTTTATTTTTTTGAAAAAGCACTTTGTGCTTTTGCATTGCTTTCTTCGAAAACACAATATTTCCACTCAAAAAGACCTCAAAAAAATAACTCAGTGAGTAAACATTGATAAAACCCGCAGGTCAGAAAAAAAGGTAAGTGCTTGATGACTTGTTGAGTATGCAAACTATGCTTTAATCCTTGCCATCAGCCACTTCTATCACACAAGAAAGAAACTAGTTGAGAGGAAGCAAGCACCACCTCATGCTCCATCGAAAGAGCAAAGCCATGCTTCTGCATACGAAAATCCTTCTTATCACTCTCAATAACTCCAACATCATTAGTCTTCTTGATATTTTCTGGGTCAATCTTAATGGAAGAGATAGTTGTATCAGATTTAAGTGTATCCTTCCTACATTTAATAAGAGAGCAATCTTTCCTCAATTGTCCTTATTTTCACCCATAAGACAAGCTTTAAGACCTATTGTGACGTTTTCACACATCACCCCATTGCAAATGGGGATCCCCACTTTTTCGCTTTTTAGGGTTGGTGTTTTGTTTAGGTTACCCTTGCTTATGAGAGGATGTCAATCAGAATGTTGAAAGGATTAAAATGATCCTACCCTTGCTTATGAGAGGATGTCAATCAGAATGTTGAAAGGATTAAAATGATCCTAAGTGTCAAGTTGCCTTAAAATGTGAGCGTAAATATGTCCAAGTGTTGCAAGTTGGTGATTATTGTGCGCTTGAGCGTCAAAGAGTTCCTTTAGGAGTCATTTTCTTGCTCCTAGTAGGTAAATTAAGTCAAATTTGCACTTTGTCCCAATGGAATCCCAATTTTCTTGCTCAAAATCTAGTTAAAATGGTGAATGTCCCGATACACAACAATGAAATTTGACATGTTTGGATACTTAGTGGTACAAAAATCATCGAAGTCATGATCGAAAACATGAAATTATAGTCTAAAAATGAGTTTTCCCGATGAAGGACGTTTTTCCTGAGTTTTAAGGCATAAAAAGCCCTTTTTCCGATGGGTCATGATTTTCCCCACCCATTTTCCTGAAGAGGGGCATTTTCCCCCAAGTATCCTGAGAATTGCCCTGATGGATCACGTTTTTTCCACTGAGAGGCCCAAAATTTGACCAAGTGTTGGAAATTTTCCCGATGAGGTGCGAATTTCCCCAAGAATGAATGATGAAGTTTAATGTGGACAAATTTTTTTGTCCTGATGGGGGTTGTTTTTCCCCTAGACCAATTTGTGGATAAATTTGAGGAAATGAATGTAGATAATTGTCCAGATGGGGATCGAATTTCCCCCAAAGTGGAATTTGTGGACGAAAATGAAAGAATTTGGTATCCAGATGACCTACGTTTTTCCCCAAGGTGATTTTTTCCGAACAATGCAAATAAAATGACATAATCTAATTGCCCTAATGAGGGTCGATTTTCCCCAAAGTGAATTTTTGGGACTTAGTTAATGAAATGAAGCAATTTAATGTTTCCTGATGGGGATCATTTTTCCCCAAATGGCTATTTGTGATGAGCTATGGCGAATTTTAATGCAAAATGTTGTCCAGACATGGATCAATTTTCCCCAGCTAGCTTAAATTTAATGTAGAGTGAATGATTTAAATGCTAAGTGTGCCTTGTTATAAATTATTTAATGCCCAACAACAATTATTTAATGATAAATATGTGATCTTAAGGCAAATCGATTTTCCCCCAAGAAGTATAAAGGCAAATTTTTATCCCACATTGCTTGTGTGGTGAAATATCAAGGTGAAAATGTGTGTAAGTGTGCCCCGCCAGCATTAAAATGATATTATAAGTCGCTGATTGAAGGCAGATTGAAGTTTCCAGCTAGGCGATTTTTTCCTAAATGTCATTGTGATGTCCCCACTTTGAAATATAATTTAATAATAATAAATACCAAAAAAAAAAAGTTAAAATTAAATAATAATATAATATTAATACACTTAATTAGTACTGATTAATCATCCATTTATTTCTATCAGCAATATAATATTAATTAAGTAATAACATTGAATATTTAATATGTATTGTTAAATATATATCATAAAGAAGAATGTGTTAATAACAATTAGATTAAATAATATTATTAACACCCAATGAACTGATTATGAATGCCACGATTTCTTATTGGATTGAGAGATACCGTTTAATATTGGGAGGACGTGACTCAAGACTAAGTCACGTCTCTCCCAATAAGCGTGCCTTTTCCCTTGTAATAAAGGTGAGCATGCGTGGAGTGAGGGAAGGATACGGGGAGGAAAAATATTTTAAGAGGAAAGGAAAGCTATCTTCAGAAGTGGGGCCCAGCCATTACATAGGAGTCTGACTCTGCCTTTCTACGAACTGTAAGAGAATAGCTTTCCCCTTTTTAATATAATTCATATCATACTCTTCAATATCTACAGTAAGAGATTAATATCAGAATTGATAATGTCAGTTATGTTAAGAATATGTTTGTATTAAAAATAATACTGTTCTAGAAGGTTATGTAGGGCATAATTAAATATGGGAAAATGATAATCGTGTCTTCCAATCTCTTATCAGTCTTTAGAAAATATAACTGTTACCAGATTTAGTGGACATAAATGTTATCAGATTTAGACGATATAAATACTGTCAAATAGTATTTAGAAGATATAAATGTTATCAGATATAATAGATATAATTGTTGTCATAATGTTTAACAGATTTAATAGATATAAATACTGTCATAATATTATCAGATTAAATAGGTGTAAATATTATCATATTGTTTATCAGATCTAGTAGATATGAATGCAGTCATAATGCTTATCAGATTAAGTAAAATATAAATGTTATCATGCTGTAATAATAAGAATAATATAATATAAATGTAACATGATATCTTGATATAAGTCACAGCATGATAAGCTTAGAAATTACTAATATTCAGATCTGATAACACCCTTAGATCTGCACGTGTAATTAAGTATTTAATACAAATTGCCAATGAGTATCGGATTGAAATTGTTTGCAATACAGAAGCATTATTTATCTATTTTCATGTATGCAATCTACTGTTGCATCTTGTGGGGGAAGGTTAGAGGTGTAATCCAATGTTAAAGAGGGGCTCACCAGGGGTCATAAAGACTCTGGGAGTCAAGGAACCAGTTTGCACTCTATATGCCAAACTCACAAGGTGAAGTGTGCATGCGTAATGGACGTGAAGGGCAAGCAACATGGGCCGCCAAGTCTAGCAAGGAGGTTAGAAGCAACCATTCCTTGGGCTTGGTAGACAACGGACCTGCGCAACCCCACTCATGTCTCATATACCATCTTTGGCTGCCTACATTAGATGGATTAGGACTAATGTTGATTGAACATGTATGTAGGTGTTTTCCTTTCTTTTTGGGTGCAGGTTATTCTTACAAGACTCCACATATGGTAAGTCTCAAATCTTAATTTATGTACTTTATGATTTTCTGATTATAATCATATTGTAGTATTGAGATAATAACTGGATTCGTAATCACATTAAGTAAGAACTATTATTAACAGTTAAGTATAGTAATTGTCTCCTAGTTAAATTGAGTCATATATGTATTAAAATTATACATTAACTATTGTTAAAAGGGCCTATAACTAGTAGGGGACATTACAGTCATTTAGACACCATTGTTGAGGTAGAGTTGTAGATTGAAAGGGGCGATTTTGCCCAACTATTCCCAGTGCCACCATTGGAGGGGAATTTCTAGAATTGTTGTAGGTTGTTGGTCACCATTGGAGACTTAGGCGATTTTTGTGTTTGGCGCCACCATTGCTTGGGCCACGATTTTCTGTGTGGCTGGTTATGCCACATTTTTGGGCGATTTTTTGATTGCATTTGTGGCGCCATTGCTGATGTAGAGAGGCGACTTCATCCAAGTTCAAGTTTGGCGCCATAGCTGGAAGAATTTTTCGACACCATTGGAGAACACCATTGCTGGCCTTAATCTGAAACTTCATTCCCAGCCATGTTGATTTGTTCTTAGACCATTTCCAGCTATCATTGGTGAAGGGCGATTTTGTTTGGACACCATTATTTGAAGAATTTGGAGGCATTTTGTTCGACACCATTGCTGGTGCAAGTCTGAAGCATCATTTTCAGAATTGTCTTCAGACTGAAACAACATTTCCAGACCCATAGTTGTGCCCAGGCATGGCCATATTCTAGTTTCAAAGGACAAAACAACTTAAGTGCAAAAGTACACCATGGCTGTGACCACTTCCAGCCACTGATGTTCACCATTTTCTGAGTATTTTCAGACTTTCAAAGGGTTTATTCAGATTTTAAAATCAAGAAATCAGACTTCAATACACCATTTTCTGAGTATTTTCAGACATTAGAAAGCGTATTCAAACTCAGTCCTCAGAAAATCAAACTTTATTACAACTTTGATATTAAAAATCAGTCACTTTCTGAGTGTATTCAGACTTCCAAGTGACATTTTCAGACTTGGGTATACTTTTTTGAGCTTCAAATCAGTCATTTTCTGAGTAAACCAGGGTGTCTTCAGACTTGGTACTCAGAAAATCAAATCTAAGACAACTTTTCAGCACCTAAATCAACCATTTCCAGGGGTGTCCTCGGACTTTATACTTAGAAATCAGAACTGAGATTGCATCAAACATGCCATTTCTGAGTTTACAGGGGTGTCTTCAGACTTATTTATTGCAATCAGACTTATCGTAAGTCTGAAAATCAGGTTTTCTGAAGACAAATTTTCCAAATTTTGATCAAATCTCTTGTATTTTCCGGAATTTGTGTTACCTAATGTTGAATTTCTGATTTTCATGAGCTTACAGGTCTGAAAACTATTTGAAATCAGGACCTTAATTGATTCTGGAAAATTATTTGTGAGGACAAAGTGAGGAACATTGAAGTGTCCTAATGGGGTTTGAATTTCCACTCCATCAAATGGTGATCAAATCAATACAAAATTTTCAAGGACAATGAATCCCGATGCGGGTCGGATTTCCACTTGAGGACAAAATTACAAAGGGATAAATCAATTCAAATGAAGATCAATAACAAAGTTGTCCCTATAGACATCAAATTTCCACCAAGTGAAGGAATGGACAGGGATAATGCAGATGTTTTGAGAACCGATCCATCCCTATAAGGATCGATTTCCCACTAAGGTCGAAACAAAGTTTATTCCATAGGTGTTTGATTCAATACTTGTTTGTTTTGCAAGAATGTTACGAGGAAAGGAAGCATGATGATCAAGGCTTGAAGAGGATGCATATTGCAAGGACAACATCACAAATGCGGATGAGGAAGATCAACACTTCAAATATTGAAAGAGGATTTCAGGACAAGGATTTCCCAAGGTAAAGATGTGGACTAGATCAAACATGAAGAAGACTTCACCTTGATAACACATGAAGGAAAGCAAGCTCAAGACATATGCACAAAGGATTTCACATCAAGAAATCAAGGACAACATCAAGAAATTTTGAAGTCCTAGAACGTTAAGGAGGAAATAGTCCAAGGAATTCCTTAACATAAGGATGGAATGCAAAGAATCAGAAGGAATCCCAAATATCATGAAGAATGTTCAAGGCAAATTGATTAAGTCTACAAGGCAAACTGGGGTGGCATCCCAGTCACCATTCGTTCAATCAAAGGGTACCAAGTCAACATTTATTCAAAGAGGGAATAGGTGACACGTGGCGCTACATCAAATATTATTTATCTTACTTACTCTCATCTCTCATTGGTCAATGTAATGGTGGTTATAATAACCCTAATTAGGGTTTTTATCTTTCAATCTTGGCCATTGATCTTGAATCAATCTAAGGCATTCATTGTAATGAGACCTCTATATAAGGCTCAGTGCTCTCATGTGTGAAGATTAATAGAAGAATAGTTCGTAGTAAAGGAGTAGAACAGTAGAAGAGTAGTTGTTAAGGCAATTAGGAATTAGAAGTTAGAGTAGGAGTAGAGTAGGAGAAGAGATTGTTGCAAAGACTTGTAAATGAATATACTCTTTTCATTGAAGATTTTGTGGATGATTAGTGGTGAAATTCATTTATTCCATACCACTAGCTTCTTGTTGATTGTAAGTTTGCCTTGTGTGGTCAACTGGGATATGAATCAAACTTAACTCAATTATTACTCGTTCGTTGGTATGCATTGCCTTGATGGTATTGATGTTGATGGTAATAATTTGAACATCTATAAACTTACCTTAGAAATTGCACCAGCTTTGTGGAGTTGTTCACTGATGTCAAAGCAAAGTCTAGTAGAGTCTCACCAAATCATTCACTACATCCTACATTCCTAGGATTAGATTAGACTCTCTAAACCCTTTCCTTTTGATCTTTCTTTGTTAGATGAGTTAATCTCATGTTCCAGCAACATCCAAGTATTCAAGCATTCATGTACAACGTAAGTCCCCTTGTGATTCCAGCATTATCACATCAAACCATTGAGCTTATCCACACGCCAACACCTGACATTTCGTAACCTTGAAGTTGTCTCATTTGATCGTGAAGCATAGCATTTGAGAGACTTTGTTCAAGAGAGGATAAGATACCTTGGTATTTTATTATGTGTTCGATTGTGCATAAAAAAACATCAACAAGACCTAATTTTCTAACTTCGTATTGAAACAATCTGTTCTCAAATTGAAAGCAAATTACTTCCAAAATATCTTTGTCTAGTTTAATAGAGATTTAAACCCTCATGCTAAGTTGCAAAACAATAAATCTCATTTCAACCTACAACACTTACCCCAAGGATTTTAAAGAATGAGATAGCAAAACCAAAGCTCACAAGGCACATTTTGAATTTCAATCAACTTAGCAGCTTTCCGTTTTACAAACAACCCACATCTAAGGGGTTTAAGTGCAGGTTCCATGAAAAAGCTTTGAAGACTAAGCAACTTGTGTTCCAAAGGGGCCAACCCAAAACAAGTCTTTGCATATTGGAATTTTTAAAGATGACCATAAAAAAATGTATTTGCAACATTCTACAAAGAGAAATATAAATACCCATCGATCTACCCCAAACAAAGGAAACCCAATCGTCAACAAAATTTTCTAGATAAGAGGGCATCCTTATTGAAACAAACAATAAAATTGCTACACTTTTCTTTCATTCTTCCTTTTTCACAATTTTATTCATCTCAAAATTAAAGGTAACTAGGCATTTCTTAGGCAAAGGGGGAGACTTACCACAACCATCTCCTCCATAGCTATTGCACACAGAAAACTATGAAGTATCCAACACCACAATACTTTTTTCTGCTCACACAAATTGTTTAAAGGCTACTTCTAATTGTTTCAACACCAACAAGACCATCAATTTTAACCTTGGTAGCATTAAAATAATCATTTTTGCTCACTGTGAACTTTTATTTGCTTTGGATATGGAAGGATTAGATTTTGTTCTTGGTTATCCACTATGTGAACTTTGCTCGTTACCCACTATCAATATGGTTATACATCAAAATATTTATGCCTTGGATATGGATGGTTTGGATTTTGTTTGTAGTTATCCTTAGTTAGAATCTTTGGGAATACTATGCATTAATGTGTAAAATAAGTTCTGGAAACTTTGATATAGGAGGAGATATCACACATAAATGAAGACTTTAGGGAAGTTAACCAACTCCAAAGCAACCCACTCTATCATACATCTAATCTTTGATCTCACAAGGGGTTATGCTAGGGGCCTATTGTTTTTGAGTCTTGACAATGAAGCGAGGCAATTTGTATAGCAGTACATCTCTTGCACAAAGGTCTACACAAAGCCTCACAACAAATAACTACTATGAAAGCATGGTTCACATTAAAGACAAAGTTTAAACACCTATGTTTTTGGTTCTACTGCTTATCTATGGCATGGTTCAAGATAATAAAACAAGCAAGTTTGATGTTAGTGGCAAATATTTGTCATGCCATAAAATAGAGGCCCCCCTCCTTTTACCCAATCACCCAGCCAAAAGCTTATCATTGATGTTGCTACTAAAAGAATCATAGTTTGTAGGGATGTTTAAATAGAGGAAACAAGGCCATTTTTTTCTAGTTCTTCTTTAGGGTAGTATTGAATGTTCTAACCAGCATGCACTATCGAATGATATGCAAAGTACTAGTTTTGGTATTTTTACTTTGTTGGATCATGATCGAATGATACCAAAAGTATCAAGTTCCAAGGGGGTACACAATGTGACTCTATCCCCAACCAAACATCAATCTCAATTCTTGATTTGGATTAGAGTGAGCTTTAGGATGTGTTTTCTCTAACATCTCAGATTTGCCAACAAAGGAGACCTAATTAATATCACATAACTCTGCAAGATGTGTGGGAAAATGAAATTCCCAACTGAATACACAATCAAAAATCCAAGAAAGCACCTTGTTGATGGAGTTGCCTCCAAGTAAGCAGCCCATTGGATGAAATGGATTTATAAAGTGAAATACAAGACGAGGAGTACTTTATATAAGTACAAGGCTTGTCTTGTTGCCAAAGGCTATTCACAACTAAGAAGAAATCCGCTATTAGAACTTTGATCCTACTATCAAAATGATCACATTTTGTGTACTACTCTCCATTGCAGCCCGAGTATGATGGTAAGTGTAACAAATAGATGTTACGAGCACTTTCTTGAACAAGGATCTAGACAAGGAGATATCGTACAACCAAAAGGGTTCTCATAGGCACACAAGTAACATCTACTATGTAGGTTGGTCAAGTCCTTATATGGACTTAAGCAGGGTCCACAAGCCTAGAATAACAAAATTGATCAACATTTACAATATTCTAGATTCAAATAAGGTTTTTCTAATCTCAATATCTATATCAAAAACAATGATGATAATATCGTGATTCTATTGTCTATGTAGATGAGTTGGCCATCACCAATAGTAAGGCATTGCTTACTAGAAAGTAAAATTAGATAAACGTTAAGCTTTTGACATGACAAATTTGAATGTCCACTATTTCTTAGGAGTAGAATTTTGGCAACTTGATTGTGTGACCTATACAACTGAAGTCGATGATGCCAAAAATCTTCTAGAGAAATTTAAGATGAAGGATTGTAATCCTTAGTGTATCTTAAGCTTTTAGGTGAAAAGTTTGAACTATCTTAAATCCACTCAATCAAATCTATATTTTGTTATCAATTATCTTTCTAGGTTCTTATCATGGTCAAAGTGAGTGCACTATAAAGCAGCAAAACAAGTAGTCTAATATGTCAAAGTTGCATTTGACTTTGTTGTCTTGTACCAACAATCTTCAAAGATAGGTTATCAAGGTATACAAACTCTAATTGGGCTGAATTTATTTATACAAGCAGATATGTCACTAGCTATATGTCTTTGTTATGAATGTAAAAATTGTTTCACTATAAAGCAAAGTTGCTAGTTCAAGTATGGGAATAAAATATATTATTAATATATGTTACTAGTAAATTAATAATATATAATTATGTTAATTATATATATTATACATATCATAATAATAATAATATACAAAACTAAAGTTTATTAAACGTTTTTAGCCATCTCATCTACACTCCCATCCCTGCTCCTGCTCCCATTTGATTCCAATTCACATTGAAAAATGTCATTTCTGATAGTTTAGTTGCAAACCAAACTCTAGCATATGATCACCTCATTTACTACCAAAGTAAAGTACAAGAAAATCATTAGTGTTGATTGTGAAACCATATGGTTGCACCGACAATTCTATAACTAAAAATTCGATCCAATCACACCAACTACATTGTACTTCAATAATCAATGTGTTCTTTTAAGCAGGTGATGAATCCAACATATCATGCCCAAACCAAACACATTGAGATTCATAATCACTACATTCAACAATTGGTTGATACTAAATATTTGTCTTCATTATTGTCCCTATCAAGAACAGATTATAGATAAAATGACTAAATTTCTTGGGCATGATAATTTGTAAACTTTAGAGACAAGCTTGGGGTCATCATCCTTGGTTTAGTCATTATAGACATAAGGTATCCATTTAGATATTAAGATATAAATATCTAAATGGATACTTAAGTTTTAAGATATAAATATCTAAATGGATACTTAAGTTTTAAGAAATAAATATCCGAATGGATACTTTAGATATTAAAAAACATGTTGCACACACATTCCAAGCTATGCCAATTTCCTCTATTTCCTCATCCTAACAACAATTCCAATCCTATTGATGGAAGTCCCCAAATGTCCCATCTCAAGCAAGATTATTGATAGTGAAATTCTTATTTATACTATGAAAAGTACAATCTATGATACCATGCCAGATATGTATAAATGAAAGTTTAAAATGGATTTGAATACTCACATTCTTGTGTCAAACTAAGATTATTAATTTCTTAAAGTCACCAAAGAAAGGAGTTGTATTACTCTTATACAATAACCTTCAAGATTTAGTAAGTCTGCAACAATGTTGACCACATTAACCGCAACCATGTTTCTGTTCGCCTAATGTCAACTACTTCTACATACATTTGTCTACGACTAAAGAATATCAAGCTAGAATCAAGTTGCATGGACATGGATACAGATACAGATATGGATACAGTATCGGATACAGATACAACCATTTTTTAACACCCTCAATATGTAATGTCCCCTCTTCTCTAGAGCCATTTAGAGCTCAGATTCACCTATCACCCATCTCCACAAGTGAAGTTGATGTTTGGAGATGAATTCGCTAGCCAAAGGGGACTTAGATTAGTCATTTCTTTTGACTTTGTGGGTGTAATAAAGTAACTTTATGATATAAAAGTTACATAAGTCATTTTTCTTAAAATAGAAAATCTAATAAAGTAACTTGTAAGTTACTAATAAAACTTAATAAATGACTTTATTTTAAAAGTCCTTGCACACCTTCCTAGGCGAACTCCAATAACTTAAAAGGTGGTTGTTTATTCATGTTGGAGAACCCCTCTCATGTGGGCTCCACTTTTTAGAGAATAAAAGATTCCAAAGAATCTTTCTTTGATGCCTCTAGGGTTCCTTTTGGTTAAAGAGGCTTGTACGGTTCATTTGAAGCATTCATGATTTGTTAATTTTTACAACCTTTGCACATTGGAGGTCTGCAGCAGCACGTATCCAGCTATGGAAGCCCAGGGAGGACGAAAACCCTATACTATTTGATGGTGTGGACGGAATCCTACACCCTCGGCAGCACTACAGCAGCAATCTCTTCTCAGAAATTGACCATTAAAGATTACAGTCAGCAAAGAACACACCTACAGCAACATCAATTGGTCTTAATCTGCAGATCTGAGCAAGTTTTGTATGATTTCCAGCAAGAAATAAGCCACAAATGCCAGCCGTACAACTCCCTTGGCCAGCCGTCCCATTCTCTTGCCTGGGGATCCATTAATAAATAAACTAAAGGGTTTTGGCACCACTATTGGTGTGTGAATTCATTGTTGTGGTAGTAATAAGCATAGAAACAACAGTCTGGAAAAAAACGCGATTAAACCCGATTAATCGTTGATCGGGTGTCTGGCCGATTAATTCCCCCCAAAAATCGCGTTTTAATCGGTCAACGCGGTCAACGATTTTTTCGGGTATAATCGGCAAAAAAACGAACATATTAGACGCGATTAATCGGTAAAAATCACCAGCGCGGAATAATAACCCGCGAAAACCCTAAAAATCCCCGCGAAAACCCTAAACACGCCGCGAAATGTTAGAAAATGTCAGATTTTTTATAAATACGCGGGGAAGGTGTTTGTAAATTAACAACGAAAGCCACGGGGTCGCGTAATTAGACGGAAGCCATTGTGGGGTCGTGAAATAGCCCGACGGGAAGAGAAGAGGCACGGGAGCTCGACGAAAACGGGAAGAGGTCGCGCCATTGCACATTGACGGGAAGAGGTCTTCTGCCATTGCCAGGTTTTTACACAAATTTTTTTAATCCAAAGTTTTATGTGATTTTCTGTATTTTTTATGTGATTTGCCAGAAATATACAGAAATAATTTTCCTAAATTAATTTAATGTATTAATAGATTATTAATTTTAAGTATTAATAGATTATTAATTTTTTTATGTTATTTTCTGTATTAATAGATTATTAATTTTTTTATGTGATTTTCTGTATTAATAGATTATTAATTTTATGTATTAATAGATTATTAATTTTTTTATGTGATTTTCTGTATTAATAGATTATTAATTTTCCTATATTAATTTTATGTATTTTATAGAAAATTAATACAAAAAATAGAGTATTTGTATGCAGAAAAAGAGACTATATTAAATAGAATTTTTTTATGTGATTTTCTATATAAATAGAGTATTAATTTTTCTATATTAATTTTATGTATTTTATAGAAAATTAATTAAAAAAACAGAGTATTTTTCTGTATATTTCTTTATTTAATATAGTATTAACTTTTCTTTATAATTTTTTTGTATTAATTTTCTATATTAATGGCTGTATACAGAAGTACTTATATATTTTTTGTATAGTATAGAATCATAGATTAATGCAGAAAATATATACTCTATTTTCTGTAGCCACTGTAAAAAATTTATACAGAAAATATAGCCACTGTAATTTATACAGTGGCTATATTTTCTATATAAATTTATACAGAAAATAAAGTATATATAGGAAATTTATACATAAAATATTTTTAAAAAATTTATGTATATGTTTTTTGTATATATATTTTTGCTCTATTTTCTATATAATAAAAATCATATTAAACTCCATTTTCTTTATTAATTTATACAGTTTAATTTGCACAGAAAATAGAGATATATTTTTTATAAAATTGGGTAGACTACCACAGAAACCCTACTGCTCAACCATATCACTTAAAAATTTCCTTGTTTTGGTTTTTTGTGATAGAAAACAATTCATAAGTGAAGGAACAATTAGGATTCATAATAAATTTGGCAGTTACTATGCTTAAGCCCCAATCCTTATTTCCTAATCATCAATGCTGACAAAGGATGGGGAATTACTTGTCATAGGGCGTTTAGAAACCAGTCTACTTAACATGCTTATGAAATTGTGTCTTTATTATGACTTGTGACAATATGAAGTCTTAGCTTTGCCCAACTAATATTCTATTTGATCTTGATTTTGATATAACTTTGCATGGCATTGATTCTTTAAGTGTCAAAGGTCTAATATAGGTGCCCATATAACTGTGTGTGACTTCTACTATTAGTTCTTTGTCTTGATGTCGTAAATTTATGAATTAATGTCATTATGTCACAGTTGTTTGTGGTCATCTACTAGGTTATGTATTGAGCAATGATTAAAGTATACCATTGGTGTAAACTTGAAATTCAATTACATTTAGGTTTCCAATTTCCCATGTCAATGTAATTAAAATGCAATTATTATACACAAGCCCAACCCTAGATCCCTCAAAAGTTTAAGACTAAGTGTAATGTTTTTACAGATCTGTTTTTTGATCAGAATGCCGCGTCAAAAAGACTTTGTGTGGACACATTGCACAGCAGTTCCTGGTAGCACGAAGGTCAAGTGCAATTGGTGTCTAGAAGAGATCAGTGGTGGAATTTATCGTTTCAAATGGCATTTGTCCAAAGAACGAGGAAATAACACCGTGATATGCAAGGCATGCCCTGCAGATGTCTCGTATCAGGCAAAGCAATCTCTTGACGGGATTGCTGAGAGTAAGGCCAAAAAGGCAAGAATTACCGTTGAACTAGGTTCTAGTTCTGCAGATC
Organism: Cryptomeria japonica; assembly: GCF_030272615.1. Classification (NCBI taxonomy): domain Eukaryota; kingdom Viridiplantae; phylum Streptophyta; class Pinopsida; order Cupressales; family Cupressaceae; genus Cryptomeria; species Cryptomeria japonica. The sequence continues at coordinate 392,017,244 of NC_081413.1, forward strand.
CCAAGACGAACCATTTGGGTGAGGAGGATGGTGAAGATGGGAGTTTCAGGGAATTGTTGACGTGTATTTTGTACACAATCATACACAGAATAAAATACCAATAGGCATCTTATCCTCTCTTGAGAAAATAGTCTCTAACTGCTGAAGATTCGCATAAAGGATCAGTTAGGTAGACTCCAAGGTTCTTTTAGTAGGGTCTCTACGTGTGGACAAGCTCCAGTGGTATGATGTGATTTGCTGGAATCACAAGGGGACTTACATGTGATGATTGAACTTCCGATCTGCTTTGCTGGACACAGGCTCTTACTAACTTAGATTTGGAAAAAAGAATGAAAAAAGGATAAGGGCGAAGAGAGGATCTAATCCTAATACTAAGAATGTAGGAGCAATGATTGATCTTTGACAAAACTCTAACTAGGTCTTGTTTTGACATCAATGGAACATCTACACAAGACTAGTGCGATCTTCTAAGGGAGCTTTATGATGTTCAAATTATCACCGCAGGCATAGATACCATCCAAGTTGATGCATATCAATGAAGAGGCAACAAATTGAAATTGAGCTTAGGCTAAATGATTCCAGTTGACTACGCAAGGCAAGTCTGCAATCAACAAACTGCTAGTAGTATGGATGTACGAATTCCACCATTGATCAATCGCATTTCCTCCATTCATCTAATCATCTACCATCTAAGATTGAAAACTCAACAAGAAACCATGCAAATTGCAAGAAACGACACACTTCACCATTACTTCAATGAAAATGGAGTTTGTTTACAATCAATGGCAACAATTTCTTGCCTTGTCCTCCTATTCTACTCTAATTGCTTCCAACTATTCTCTAACTATTCTAACTATTTACATGCTATCTCTAACTTATTGCTAATTTATTGCTAATTATTTCTCTAACTCCTTGCTAATTAGCCTTTACAAATGAAATGCCTGGGCTTATATAGTGCCCACAATACAATTTGATGGCTTAGATCAATTCAAGATCAATGGCCAAGATTTTACAATGAAAACCCTAATTAGGGTTTGTTACAACCATTACATAACATTTAATGCTTGACCAATGAAATAATTGTATTGCTTGGACACATGTCCCTTCTAGAAAAATCGACCAATGGATAGCCAGGGTAGGTACATCGGAGTTTGTGCCACCTTCCATGAGTTAAGTACATTGAATCTGGACATGCTGAGGTGGACCTCACTGACTGGAGGAGTGATGACTGGGATGCCACCTCATCTGACACTTGTAGCTTGCTAGATATTCAATTTGATGTCGTTGAGAGGCTATCTTTAATTAACTCTTGTTCTAACTCCTTTTGTCCTTGATTTGCAAGATGATGATGTACCTCGCCTTGGAACGCTGGATTGAAAGAGGTTGCCCATGTCCTTACTTGATCGTCCTGGCGAAGACCGTCCTGGATCCAGCTTGATTTTCCTTGAAGGGATCTTCATTTGATGCCTACACAACATTTCAAAATTAGTACCATGATTTTGCAATAATCATAGATTAGAGAGAGAAGTTTTTAGGAAACGTCATGATAAGTCTCTAGAGTTATCATTTCCTAAAAAACAACGATTGAGCTAAGAGAACCAAAATTCAAAACTTCAAAATTTAAAATATGACGATGAATGAATAAAAGCAATAAAATCAAATCGCCATACCTCAAAAGAGAGCTAACTCTAGAATGCAAAAAGACAAAATTCGCCTAGGCAAAATTGAGGTATAAATGATCTTCAATGTGATCTCCTCAAAAGATCAACTTCGCCACCTTTGTCTTCAACGTGATCTTCAAGTTCGCCTTTGATGTGGTCTTCAACTCTTGGCAAATTCACTCAAATGAAGTATCGCACCACCTTTGATGCATTAGCGCCACCTTTGGTTGAAATGAAATTCGCATCTCTAACACACAACTCGCACTTCTCCTTCCAAGATCGCATGTAAGATGACAAAATGGTAATGTGAAAATAACAATCTTCACCACCCTCCCTTTATAGCGCTCATCTCACAATTACCTTAAGGCCGACGTGTGTAAAAATAAGGCAATTTAAATGATTTTTAATAAATAACAAGGCCGACTCTCATAAACCAAGCGCTCCTTTTGATTTTTTTATTAAATTAATAATTAATTATTAAATGCCTTTATTATTTAAATTGTCAAATTCGATTTTTATAAAGGCAAAAATAATTAATAAATATCAAGCGCAAATTTTAAATGCCATTTTTAATTAAATTTTCAATCCATCGATTTTAGCATTTAAAATAAATTTAAAGAAATGTGTTTGAGCGCCAAATTTTGAAGATGAAAATTGCGTACCTCATCGCCCTGGTCCCTGACTGAGGGACAGGAGCGATCCATCAACTGGGTCATGATTCTTGCAATTTTAACGTTCAAAGTCTTGATCTCCACGTTGAATTTGCCATTTTCGCTAGGATCTTCGAACTTGAGTATCTTGCTTGTGCGAATGAATGTCCTTTATGACCATTATCGCTCTGGTCCCTTGGAGAGGGACAGGAGCGATCCATGTGTTTTCTCCATGATCTTGCATCTTTATTCTCAAATTTCCATCATAAGGCGAACATTAGTGTTATTTCTTCATTCCATGCTTGTTTCGCTTGAATTCTACAAGGCGTTTTTTGATGTTTAGAGGATCATCGCCCTTGTCCCTTGGAGAGGGACAGGAGCGATCCTTGTCTTATAGCTTAAGATACTTTGTTCTTGATTTAACTTCACGTTCATCACCTTTTAAAAGACGTTTCAAACCCTTTGCAATTTTTCTTTAACGTGATCTTCAAAGGATAACATGTGTTTTGGCAAATATCGCCCTGGTCCCTTGGAGAGGGACAGGAGCGAATTTGTACTTGTAGTCTCCATCACACTTCGCCAGCTTCCAAATTTATCTTCAACGGTCTCGTAATGTCCCCTTTCATTCATCCATGCCTTGGGTTTGATTGTAACTTAACCAGAAATTTGTCTAAGACAAAAATCGCTCTGGTCCCTTCCTGAGGGACAGGAGCGAACTTAAGCATTTTGGTCCCTTGTTGGCGTTTCATAATCGTCAATTTATCTTAAACGCGTTCATTTTGCCTCCTTCCTTGCCTTCAAACGTAAACTTGACTCGATCTTTGCCTGAATTTTGTCTTGTGAAGAACTTCGCTCTGGTCCCTTGGTGAGGGACAGGAGCGAATTTGACCCTGTAGGCAAAAACTTCATCATTTCATTGTTTTTGATCAAGTCTGGATGCTCTATCATGCTCATTTCGTCCTTCACCATGCCTTTGATGTCTCGATTCGTCCAAACAAGGTCAGGAATGGCTCAACTAAGCATTTTCGCTCTGGTCCCTTGGTGAGGGACACGAGCGATTCGCCTTGGTCCCTTGGAGAGGGACAGGAGCGCTTTTAATGTTTTGGACCCTTGGAGAAGGACACGAGCGAAATTTGTCTTTTCGCACTCTCTATCAGGATAATTTTTATGGAATATAACATTTAAGTATAAGTGACATTATACTTTAAGTTATATTCCATATATACTTTCAGGATGTTTGAGAGTGGTTTCAGACCTCCAGGAGTTATATTGCAAAATCTAGTTTTTGGAGGTTTTTTTTAGTTTCCAGACTTAGTCAAATTCAGGATCAGGGCATTCCAGACTTAGCCAAATTTTCAGGACATTCCAGACTTAGCCACATTTCAGGACTAGGGCATCACTCAAAATGCAAAGGCTAACTAACAAAACCCTAAAAAAACCTAAAAAAAACAAACCCTAAAAAGCAAAAAACATGGGTCCCCATTTGCAATGGGGCGATGTGTGAAAACGTCACAACAGGAATCTGGGTCGACACATAATTCTATAGCACATGGACCAAATACAGGTGGAGGAAACACTAATGCTTTCTTCCAACCTCGTACCACACCAGGATCACAAACCACTTTGGAGAGTACAGGATGGAGGAAAACTGTCACTGAACAAGCAAAGAAGGCAATTGCTAATTATTGGTACTCCTCTCACACGGCATTCCATGCTTCCAGAAATCCATATTGGCAACCCATGGTAGATGCTATTGCAGCTGTAGGTCCTGGGTTTCAAGCCCCATCTTGTGAATCATTGAGGGTTGGTATGCTGAAAGATGCAGTAGAGGATGTTCAAGATGTTGTTAAACAACATCGATTACAGTGGGCTAGAACTGGTTGCAGCATCATGTCAGATGGTTGGACAGATAGAAGGAACCGAACTCTCATTAACTTCCTTGTCTCTTGTGAGATTGGCACTGTTTTTTTGAAATCTGTGGATGCATCTAATATGATGAAATCCACAAATGCATTGTTTGAGATGTATGACGTGGTAGTTATGGATGTAGGGCCACAAAATGTGGTTCAATTTATCACAGACAATGCTGCTGCTTGTGTTGCTGCAGGGAGACTTCTGACAGATAAATATCCTTCCATGTTTTTTACACCATGTGCAGCACATTGCCTTGATCTAACCCTAGAGGACACTGGAAAAATTGAATGGGTTAAGGCGGCATTTCAGAAAGCTCACAAGGTTACCAAATTTGTTTATAATCACACAAGGGTTTTGGCTATAATGCGCTCTTTCACAGGAGGCAAGGAGCTAGTTCGACCAGGAGTGACAAGATTTGCAACATATTTCCTTGCATTACAAACATTATGTGAACAAAAAGGTAATTTAAGGCGAATGTTTGTTTCAGCTGAGTGGATGGAGTCTGGTTTCACAACTCAAGCAAATGGCATAGCAGTGGCAGGGTATATGTATTCTACCACATTTTGGGAATCTATTGAACAAATTGTAGAATTTTCAGAGCCTTTAGTAAAAGTCTTGAGACTAGTGGATGGAGATAAACCCCCCATGGGATATGTGTATGAGGCCATGGATAGGGCCAAGGAGGTGATAAGGAGTAAGCTGGAAAATAACAGGGATAAGTATATGCCGTTGTGGGACATAATTGATAAGAGATGGGATGGACAAATGCACACTCCTCTCCATGCTGCAGGATATTTTCTCAATCCTCTGTTATTCTATAAGACTGACTTCCTGGAAATTGATGCTGAGATCAAACAAGGCTTCTTCAAGTGCATGGAAAAAATGTTTCCTGACTTGGAAAAATTTGATGCGGCTACGATAGAGCTGGAAATGTACAAGCATGCTAAGGGCTTTCTCTCTTCTAGGGCTGCTATACAAAGCAGAAAGACAATTCAACCAGGTACACTCTATAAACTTTTGACAATCTCTTTATTTTGCCAACCATTAAGTTTGTTAAGATTATAAGATATTCTTAGTCTTACAATATCATCTCCATATAATGTGTTTTTCAGCTGCATGGTGGGCTTCTTTTGGAGATGAAATACCAAATTTAAGGTGGATGGCGGTGCGTATTTTGAGCCAACCATGTAGCTCATCAGCTTGTGAGCGTAATTGGAGTGTGTTTGAACACATACATTCTAAGAAACGCAACCGCCTATCACAACAACGACTGAATGACTTGGTATTTGTTCATCACAACCTCCGCTTGAAGATAAGGAAAGCTCAAGGTGAGAATATTAATATATAGTTGCAGTTTTTTGAATTGTATTCACTATTCATTGGTTTTTCATTTGTAAGGGAAACACTAATTTCTACATGGGCAAAATCAGGAACTATTGAGGAATGCTTGCCAATTGACCTCGATGAGATATATCCAGAGTGCGAGTTGATTGCTGCTGATGATGCTGATGATGTTGATGATGATGTTGATGATGATTATGTTGTTGCTGATCGTCCGCTTTTGTCTGAAGAATTTGATATCATGAGGCAAGCCAACTTTCGTCCTGAATGGGTTGAAGGAATTAGGACAGGCTCTTACCCAAGAGCTTCATCATCAGGGCCTCCTGCCCTCTAGCATGTCATTGCCTACATTTGAGATTTTGGAATTTTGTACTTAGTTTACAGGTTGACTTTGTTCAAAGTCACAAACTATATTGTAATTGACATTTTGACATCTATCACCATCTAGATATTATTTATGGTGTAGTATATTTTGTGGAACGTAATCAGTGATATGAATATAAACAACGAAAATCTATTTCCTGCAATTCATGTTTTCAAGTGTCTATTTTATTTGCCTACAATATCTCTATGCTATGGAAATACCCTAAAATATATTAAAAAAGTAGTTTTTGATTGTTTTTCTGCAATTTTTTACCTTTTTTTGTATATCCGATTTTTTCTCGATTTTTTGAAAAAATCTTATACTTTTGTTTTGCCGATTAATTCCCCAAACAATTATTGTTTCACTGGTAATAAGTGATCACACTTGGTTTGGTGTGAAGAAAATATCAGATTTGGGCAGCAGCAGCAATTATCTGAATAATTCTTCAATATTAGTTTTTGGTAATTATCCTAGAGTTAAATAAAGTCACTTGCAGCCATTGGTAGCAGCTGGAGGTGCTTGGTTCAGTCACTGCTTCATTCCATGCTCAAATTTCACCCTCAAACCCCAGCTTTGGACTCCTAGTAAGCCTTGAATGGCTTAATTCTATCAAGAATCCTCTTTACTGTTTATTGGTACTTGCTGCAATTAATAATCAAAATTCTGGAAACTATTATCAGTTCTGTATTTATTGTATTGCATTTATTATTTTCCATGTATTGTCAAAAATCCAAAAAACTACAAAAAAATTGAAAATACAATAAACTTCCAAAAAGCTCTTTCGCTGGTCAAAGAATTTGAATTTGTAAACAATCAGCATTTTGGTTAAGAGATCTAGTCAGGGATCTTTCACAATATGGATACGGCTGGATACAAGATTCATAAAAAACACATACACGTATATTTGACACAATTTTCTAAGTTATTAGATGAGATTTTCATTCATTACTTTAAAAGCAATATAGACACATAATTGCTACATAAATAATTACAAGTTAATTTAACAATTTTTCAATATGCTAAAAAATGTAGAATTGCATTGGAAGATAACCGAAAAAAATGGATTGCTAAAATAGAAAAAAAATAAAAAATTGAATGATTGAAGTTTTTTAAATTAAGTTTAGGAAGATTAATCTCAAATTTTAAGAAAATCAAATCACATAGTATGCAACATGGTTGGAAAATCAATGTTTTTTGGGCACATGTATTTACGGTATCCGACATGTATCCATGTTGTATCGTATTGTAATGTCCCCTGCTAGGTGTAGGCCTGTTTTAACCATAATTACTCTATTTCAATATACTAAAATTGATTGAGACTAACCATGAAGCCAGTCATTGATATTCTTCAATTGATTAGTTATTAACAAGTGCTTATTTATTTTCCTCATTAGATGATTAATTTCATTATTCGTAGTTCTTAATATAGATATCAGATCCTGCTACTACTTCAGTTTTAAGGGAGAAGGGTTTATGTATGTTACCAAAGCGCTTAGAGACCAAATACAATAGGTTCCCTCAAAGTTTACAAATCCAAGCCCTTACCTATCTTGGGTCTATACCCTCAAAGCTTATGGGTCGCTGATCCCCAACCTATCTTGGGACTTAGCCTATTGCTTGGATTTAGATTGCCCCTCTTTGGAACATCTCATTCCCATCTTAGATACTGACAGTAATAACATGATTCAGACTATGACTGTCATACATATTGCAGTCATATTAATATTACTATTAAATTCTGCATAAGAACATTATCAGGCTTCATATATTAAGCATACATTTAAGCACATCTCACGCATACCACCAAGAACAAGGACGTTACTGCCTGCAACTTAATAACAGTTCTGATCTCATCTGATCCATGGTGATGTCACTAGATGATTTTGATTCCTTCCCTTTATATCTCTCAATGTGAGGGAGAGATCACACCTCTTCATCATGTATGCCCTTTGGCAAGAGACACACCCTTTGGAAGAGTGCAACTCTTCATTATTTCTGCCCTTTGAAAGGGACACAACCTTTCACAATCAGATCTGCACTTCTTATTTAAACCAGATCTGCACCTCTGATTTCCAAATTTTGCCCACCTCAAATGAGGTTCTCTTATCCCTTTTATATCTCACGTTTGAGGGAGTCACAACTTATCATTTCATGCCTTTTGACCATTCATTAACTTTAATCAAATTTTAATTATATTTAATTATACTCTTTTATATTTTAATTTAAGTTTTATATTTATTATTTTATATTTTAATTTTATTATTATTATTTATTATTAAATTATATTTCGAAGTAGGGTCATTACATGTATCCATATCCATATCGAATATGCCCAGGGAGGGGGAAAGGTGTAGCCGACTACTGTGACTAGAATCTTTTTTTTTTTACTCTAGAGGTATCCCGGTGACCCAGCCCAACACCCAACCCGCCTTATCTTGGTCTTACTTACTACCAAGTTGGGGTCCAGAAGGGGCGAGCTGAGGCGAGACTAGCCCTCTAGGGATGTACGCAGCTGCCCGCAAGCCACGTGCATTAGGCGAACACAAGCCTCGGAGTCAAACACGAGACTAATGGAGAGAAAACCCACGGCCCAAGCCAACTCCGCTACTCGTGCGGGCTCTGTGACTAGAATCTATATTCAAGTCATCTTCAATGATCAGCGATTTCAATCACCTTCCCTTTCATGGGTATATTCCTTTTTATTATTTGTAGCTTTCCCTAGGTTTATAGCATATACTAATCTTGGTTGGACACAAACTATCCCTAAAGATGTTGCCTTCACCAACAAGACCTTAGATTCCTTCCAACAATCTCATCAAAAATTCAACATACAAAACCCTTCAAAAGGTGTATTTCATTTTACAACAAGATTGCACTTCCTATCTAAACAAACCCCTGTTGCTAGTACCGAAAGATTTGAGGATGATAATAACCAAAAAATGATTAATGTGTAAATTTAGATAGAAGGAACCCTCAACAACTGGAGCACAAATTGGGACCCTCTCTCCAAGCATGGAATACATGAACTTCATTACCTCTAGATTAACATGTTGAAGGTTGCTCATAGCTAGAGCATGTTCAGTAATTCCCGAGGGAATATGAACCCAAGACATCATCATGATAATGCTACATCTTCACCATTGAGTCTAGCTCATTGGACTAATAATAACAATATCAACATTATTATTAAGCATTATAAAAAAAAAAATATAGCAACAATCTTTGTTGGAAACACAAAATACAAGTATCTAAATTATGAAATACATTACACAAGCTTAGATTGTAAAGACCCCTGTCCTTCCTTCTTTATATATTAGTTTGTATGGGTTGTCATTTTGACAAACACTTGGCAAATAATGTCACAAGCCTGATTTTTCTGAATTTGCAATGGGCTGCCTTGTTTGATACAATCTTTTCACAAACAGTTTGAGGAATTTTGTCAAACAGTTGTCACGTACACATTCAGTGTACTGATTCTTTCTTATTGTAAGGGTTTGCTGCTGTGTTTTTAACTGGTGCTATTTTCTTTGAGTTTCAACCACAAAGTTGCCAACATTCATGAACAATACAAAACATACTTTTTACTTGCATTTGCGCCAAACTGAAAATTTCATTGTACAAGTAATTCTGAGTTTTTTAGATTTGCACATTATATATTCAAGATGCACATGATGATAACAACACACAATGATAGATGGAGCAGTGGGGTGGATTTTTTCCTTTTGGCGATGACTCAAAATGTAGTAGTAATGCTGTTGTTACCCCCTATTTCAGTATATATAAGAGATCACTACAGTTGTTGCAGGTGGATTGGAGGGAAATTTTGGCTACGATTTGGTTTTTGGTCGATTCGATATTGTAGTTTGTGGTGTCAGTCTTGCTTACTTTTTTTAGCACTTCCAGTCATCTATGCAGACAGTTGTGGAGGATTTCTTGGGTATAGCTCAGTTACCTTCCATCTCTACTTGTGGGAGCATTAGACACTACAGTCGTCACATGATATCAGTATACATGCCTTTTGTTTGCTGGTCAGCTGTCTTTTCTATGTTTGATGTCTCTTGCTTTTTGTAGTGCTTTAATGGCTATCTTTTGATCTTAACTTGTAATGGGTTTCAGGGGCCCATTGAAACCTGTGTTCCCTTAATCAAAAACACTCAATGATAGATATTTATATTCATGAAAAGCAGAAATTTAATCCAATGAACCTGGAATATCTCCAGTGTAATGTATAATCTGCAGGGACAGCTTACTGCAGTCTTCACAATTGAACTAATACCAAGGCTCACCCTTCATTTATAGACTCCAGCACTACGAGAAACCAAGCACAGCAAGAAGGGGATTACTCATGGCCACTCTGGTATTTCATTGGGGTATACAAGAGTGTACCACCTGGACTGTATGTTGAGGTATATCCATCAATTTACCTTGAGCCCACATACACAGGATTTGACTATGTCATTGATGGCAGGGAAAGGTGATTTAAGTATATGGAGCTTTGGGGGCCGTCCTGGTATGACATGTTTCTAATGACAGGTGATGAGACCACGTTTGGCAAGTCTCACACCCTGTTCTCACCAGCTAGTTGCTTACAGAATCCGATGTTTGAGATTTGGTTTGATTGGACTATATAGGGTGACAGAGTATTGCAGCGTCAGCGGGGTGGATTTTTTCCTTTTGGCGATGACTCAGAATGTAGTAGTAATGTTGTTGTTACCCCCTATTTTAGTATATATAGGAGATCGCTACAGTTGTTGCAGGTGGACTGGAGGGAAATTTTGGCTAGGATTTGGCTTTTGGTCGATTTGATGTTTTAGTTTGTGGTGTCGGTCTTGCTTGCTTACTTTTTTTAGCACTTCCAGGCATCTGTGCAGACAGTTGTGGAGGATTTCTTGGGTATAGCTCAGTTACCTTCCACCTCTACTTGTGGGAGCATTAGACACTACAGTCGTCACATGATATCAGTATACATGCCCCTAGATGGTGATTGGTTGATTGCAATGAGTTGGCTTGGTTGGTGCTCTCGAGTTTCTTTCCGGTATAGCTCAATTACCTTCCATCTCTACTTGTGGGAGCATTAGACACTACAGTCGTCACATGATATCAGTATACATGCCTTTTGTTTGCTTGTCAGCTGTCTTTTCTATGTTTGATGTCTCTTGCTTTTTGTAGTGCTTTAATGGCTATCTTTTGATCTTATGTTGTAATGGGTTTCAGGGGGCCATCAAAACCTGTTTTCCCTTAATCAAAAACACTCAATGATAGATATTTATATTCAAGAAAAGCAGAAATTTAATCCAATGAACCTGGAATATCTCCTGTGTAATGTATAATCTGCAGGGACAGCTTACTGCAGTCTTCACAATCGAACTAATACCAAGGCTCACCCTTCATTTATAGACTCCAGCAGTAAGAGAAACCAAGCACAGCGAGAAGGGGATTACTCATGGCCACTCTGGTATTTCATTGGGGCATACAAGAGTGTACCACACTTTCTATGCTCAGCAAATATCAACACTTCAAGCTGGGTCTTCGTGCCCAGCAAGAGAAATTTCACAACAGCAGATAAAGAACTCAGTTAATGTCCACACCCAGCCACAAAATATCAGAAGTTTTAAACACCATTAATGATACCTTGCTATATTGGAGCAGCCATCCCAGTTCCAGCACTACGCCCAGCAATATAAATTTCTTACGCCCAACAGTAAGGGTTCATCACGCCCACCAAAGAGAGCTTGTACACTGTCTGTAGAATTGGGAGTTCGAACTGCATTGGGGTTTGCAAACTTAGCCAACTATAATTTCCAACTTGTGCCCATACTGCTCCTGTGCGTATTCCTCGTATGTTTACAGCTGCTATGTTGTTCAATACCCACGAGTATGTTCAATACCCACGAGTATGGGATTGATATTGATTGTTCTAGCTGCAGAAAATCTCTTGTTTTTGAGTCTTGACAATGAAGCGAGGCAATTTGTATAGCAGTACATCTCTCGCACAAAGGTCTACACAAAGCTTCACAACAAATAACTACTAAGAAAGCATGGTTCGCATTAAAGACAAAGTTTAAACACCTATGTTTTTGGTTCTACTGCTTATCTATGGCATGGTTCAAGATAATAAAACAAGCAAGTTTGATGTTAGTGGCAAATATTTGTCATGCCATAAAATAGAGGCCCCCCTCCTTTTACCCAATCACCCAGCCAAAAGCTTATCATTGATGTTGCTACTAAAAGAATCATAGTTTGTAGGGATGTTTAAATAGAGGAAACAAGGCCATTCTTTTCTAGTTCTTCTTTAGGGTAGTATTGAATGTTCTAACCAGCATACCCTGTGTACTCAAAACAAGAGATTTTCTGCAGCTAGAACAATCAATATCAATCCCAAGATGTTCTTACCAATCAATCCCATTACTGCGACTCCTCTATGGATGATTGTTCGATTTGCACTCCAAATCCCTGTTTCCACTCTCTGCAATTTAATTTAATGATTTCCCAGATTTGATCTTTCACAAACGTGGGAAATGTTACATCTGAGGATGAACGTCCCTAAAATGCCTCAAAAATTCTCCAGAGATAAACTCCAGAAAAAACACACAATCCCAGAAGCACACAAATTCCTCAAGATGTCCTTTCCAGCCACTTGAGCTCTTATTTATTACTTCACTTTGGCACGATTCCCAATGCATGAGAAATGTGGGATAAATAACTCCCTTTTAAAAAATCACTTCCCACTGAAATTAAATGTACCTTTAGTTATAAAGTGACTTTATGAGTTAATATTGTACTTTAATATTTAAGTCACTTTATTAAATGAAACTCCCTTTTTCCTCCGAAAAATGACCTTTCCAAAAATATAACAATATTTTGACACTAAAGGTCACTGTTTCATGCGCTCAGGATTTAAAACTTTTTGCCCTAGTTCCAACGAGCTATAACACTAAGGTTGGAATTGCAGATTTTAATTAAACTTAACCAACCTTAGTAAAACAATTAAAATAACTCATTAATGCACCAAATTTGCGAAAACTAGTTAGGACACATCGGAATCAAGTTTCGATCGCACCAGAGTGATCCTGTTGACGAATAATAGCAAACGGGGCCGATCAGGTGACTTACTAAAAATAGACGGCTTCTCCAAGATTCTTGGAGACCAATCCAGAGGCCAAAAATTACTTCGGAAAGTGGCGTATAACTCCACTAAATCAACTCAGCTCATCCGAAACATCAGATTTACTCATCTGAACAAGGTGGCGTGAGCCAGAGTGTCAACTACTAAAGCTTGCTAGAGAACCAAAAAAATTGGGGACATTACATAGCTCCATATTTAATATTATATATAATAAGGTATGATATTGAAGAATTCCCTTTAATGCAAGTAACTAAGATCCATATTTAAGATTATATATAATGAGGTATGATATTAAAGTCTTCCCTTTAAGCAAGTATTCGCTCATTGGCAATTAACTTGTTAAAGAAGAATGAAATGAGCATAAGTTTAACAATTAATAAAATATTGAACTCATTAGGCATTATTTGTACCTCATCTTCTAGAGACCATAACATAAGTATACAAACTCCATTGGAGCTCCTTTCCAAAGAGTTGGAAAGATAATTCAAAGCTCTTCACAATGTAATACTTTTCTTCAACATTTGCTTTCATCTTTTGTAATCTATTTTCACCACATAGAGATGGTTCGAGATGTACATATACTAGTTAACTATCCAAGTTTGTTGCCAAATAAAAGAATGTCATTATCACATATATTTGCCAAACTTAATATACCTTACATTTAAAATATGCTACTCACTGGTTTCCCTGCATGCAACTATGATCGTAAGTTGTAACAATACAAGAAATTAGAAAATGTTCAGTGACTATGAAAAACTGAATAACTCTACTAGAAACTTAGGCTTCCACAGTCCATAAATATTGAAGACGGGATTTCTAGGAAAATACTGTGCATAAAGATTTTAAATCAAAATTTTGTTATGGAAATGCAATTTTGAAAGTCAGACCACATACATGCATCCAATACAGCTAGCATTGATATTTTACTTGGGGTAAGTTTGAGCACAATCCAGCACATTAAGGAGTTCAAATAATTGGAAGAAGCATCCAAGTGAAAATCCAAGAATGGAGAAATTATCGACTCTAGCTCTACTGATGATATAGGTGGAAAAGAGGATGAAGCACAACTCAGAAACATATTAAGAAATGGAAAACATTGACAATGCAGAAAGCAATCTTACCTATGCCTTCACGAACAGACAAATTTGGTCGAATGATGTCTTTAGAGTTGATAAGCAAGATGTCACCAATATATAAATGATTTGTAGGAACATAGACGCTGCATAGTTCTTCATCTCCAGTGTCAGCCTTCATATAAATACAGAGAAATAATAGTCACTCAGGCTAAATCACTACCAAAGAGTACTTCCCCATGCAAGTTTACAGAACTTTCATGCATTTATAATGTGACAGATAAAAAGAAAACTGAAAGAAAAACCATGGAATAAAATTGTCAAACTAAAAGTTGCATATAATATAAAATAACTAATACTATGTCATTGACTATGGCGTATCCAACTTAAGCAAATTACCTGAAGAATAAGTGATGATGTGATAAAACCAAATGCATATTCACCTATTCGTGGATGCCGTATAATAGCAACCTCTTTGAATGCCCTTGTATTTTGATCTGAAATGAAAAGCCATGACAACAATACAAAATTAGTGAGAAAAGAGAGACTGTAATATAGCTAGTTCTGTAATGCATATATCCAAAGGGTAACTCTTTAAATGAAATTGCAGTCCAGCGATTCATGGCTAAATTTGTCTAGTGTTAAGCACATTAATTTTTCTTCTTGTTTAAAGGAAAGCTTAGAAAATAAGGTCCAAAAAAATCGTAAGAAAAAACCAGTATATAAGAACCATACCATTAATCGAGAAGCTATATACATGTCTCTTGAAATTACAAAATTAGGGAAAAGAAAAAATTCCTTATTAAATCTTTGAATTTATACAGGCAAGATGATTGCATATACAACGAAGGGTGTATGAAAACTGCAATTGCTCAAATCTTTTTAAGCATGCTCCAAACGAAAGAAAACTGAGCCTCTTGTAATGGACTTATACAATCTAACATGCAAACAATATTTTTGAATAATCAAATGATACCTGGAGAAATGGCAGCGCTTATTTGTTTTGAGGCTGAGTAGATATGCCTCACAAGAGGCATCTTCTTTATAAACCATTCTCCAACCCAGAGAACAGAGGCTCCCATCCAGGAAGATACAAAAACACCAATCAATAATATGAAGATCAAAGAGGTAATAAATCCAAGACCTGGAACAGTTTTACCAGAAATGAATGTCAGCAAAGGTCATGCTGTAAGCTTAACTGGCTAGACTATCAAAAAAGGAAATTTAATGTGCCATAATCTGCATTGGCTGGTACTTGTGTAATTAGACAAAAAACCATAAACTTGTTCATCACTGTGAGCAATAATTCAAGCTTAAGCAGAATATGAGTAAAGACTGCATGATGAGATGGCATCTAATTTGTGTGAAAAAGGCTGATCTCATCTCAAAATCCAGAAAGCACATACTCAAATTCTACAAAAAGCAAAAAATTATTACTACAAAGATGACAATATAGGGCACCAAAACCCATACTCATACGCATTGTCACCTACATGCTGTGAGATATTTCTTGAATCGTTCAATCTTTCATAGTCCATATAAGGAAAAGTAGAAGTGAGAGCAGAGTTATTCAAGTGCACTACCACATTCTTTCCCAATACAGAAAGAAGACGAGCAGCCATTGTGAATTTGCCACCTTACAAGTAAACAAAGGGCTTCTCCTCAGACATGTGCACAATGGAATCAAGCATTAAATTTTATTTAACAATTTGCAATCAGACTTCATCTTATAGCCTTTTGGCTTTTTGCTTATTGGATAATAAGAAATGTATTATTATTTTATTTATTAATTTTGCTTTCGCAACTAATCAAATGTCATCACAATGGTAAGACTACTTTGGTGGCAATGCCAAATCACTTTTTTGGATAGCAATATGTATTCTAACCCAATCATGCAATTCTTTTGCTTGAGAGAATTCTTGGAGTGTATTTGCGCAATTACTCTAAAAAACACAATCTCTTGAACCAACAGTAGACATATAATTTGGTTTTCATCCACCACAAATTTCATCTTGGCTTGACAAAAATTCAATATTAGAAACTTCACAGTTTATGACATTCAGTAATTTTTTAGATTTCTAGCATACATTAGTAGGTCAAGGATTTATGCATTTGTCGTTGCTAATCTTAGGTAGTGTCAAAGATGATCAACAAATTGACCTCAATGAGATTGATCCTAAAATTCGAAATGGATCATAGCTGAGGAGATGCATTCATTTACTGAAGAGAATTTGGCTGTCTTGTATGTGGCTTGGAATGACTGTGATTGCACTCAAATGGAGGGGAATAGGGATGTAGGGGGCATCAACTTCCACTTCATGTTCTAGTTTAGGAGGCTACGATCATTAGAGTATTTGTTTGGTAAATGTACTCTAGGCCTGAAAATTGGTTACTTAAGGAGAATTCAAGAGTAATTAGGAACATTGAATCTTTATTTATGTCTTATAATTGAAATTTAAACATGATTTCTCTTCCTACACACTCTAATTGGCATGAAATAACTAACCGTGGTTTTTTCTTCCCTCTTTTGATGACTTATTCAAACTTTTTCAGTTTGCCATGTTTTTGTCATTTTAAACCCATGTAATTGAATTCCATTTGCAATTTTGGTTTGTTGTGTCATTGCCCTGTAAATATAATGCTACTATGCTTCGAAGTTGTTAAATCTTCCCTACAAAAGTCTTACAGAATACTCAAAACAAGGCTCCCCCAAGGGAAAGATAATGGGTATGCAGTTTTTTATTACAAGAGTATTTACAAGAATAGCAAATTTCTAATAAAAAACTGCTGAGAAGATCGAAGAAGATCTTACTAAAATAGAATAAACACTATTGAGCATTAATACTAAAATTAACATTATTTTAATATTCTAATAGTCTGTGGAAAAATGATATTGCTTTTCCCAAATGTGAGGAAGGGTTTATTGCATGTGATAGCTCAATAAGCTGAACAGAACTTGTGAATAAATGTTAATGTTAACGTCTATGTATATTGATGAGATTTTATCTGGCAACACATATATATATCAACAAGCAGAAGGCATGTAACGTGTAAAATTCAATCAACATTACTTGCAACAAAATTGTTAATTAAGTTCAGGCTTTAAAACTGCAATTAGGGAAGAAAAAGTTGAGAAGCATACCAAATATGTTAAGTCCCAATCTCACATATATTGGTTTAAAGAAACCATCGACAAACTGAATAAACCACCAGGTGATGTAGAAAGTTATTGCAACTGGAAACAGAACCACACTGCAAAATTGTGTTCAACATTTCAATCCCACATAATCAACTACTACACATTTCAGGGTAAATTAATAAAGCCCAAATCCTTATTAGAACTGGAATTTGCAACAAAAGAAATAGTCTATCAACCAATAAGTTTTAATTGATTGTGCAATGTAATAAATGGAAAAAATGTCTTCTTACCATCCACTAATAAACTTTTTCGATACCCAGCTCTGCAGAACAGCATAAAAAGCCTGGTCAATTCAAAACCACCCAACAAATTTGAATTAAAAACCCGTTCAAGTATTTACTAAGGTTTTGACAACAACAAAACAAAAGATAATCAATAGAAAAATTGGAAACAACATCACAACTGCCCAATGGTTGCAGAGACAATTAAGGGTATGAATGATTTTACCAAGATTCATTATTCAGTTGTTAGTCTTATGAAAACAAACAATTCCACAAAAATCTACAGAAAATTGATAAGTGTCCTAATATCTTGTCACCACTGGTTCAAATATCCATGCTGACATCAAAATGCATGGCACATGTAAAGATAGTCACAACATGGAACTACTTTATTAGCCAATGCAATAAGATGCAACCTTTTGTTTCTAAAAACGTAAAAAAATGGTATTACCATGGATCAACAACAAAAAGGCAAAATTAGCATTCAAAGTTTAAACCTAACTCTTGCCAGGTCAATTTCAAAAAAGAATACAGAAACCCTCTTCAACACATGGAATTTTTCAAAACCTATCTATTGACATATAGACAGCTATAAACCAAAACTGAACAGAAGAAGCGTACACAAACAAAGGTCTATGATGTGATAGGAAACATCTGACATGGTATTTCTACCTTAAATTCAGTTACCATTTTACATAGTCAGAGTTGAGTGCCCCTCTCCCCATCATTGTATGTGTTGCTTCAAATGATAAAATAACAGATAATTAGGTAGAGCTAAAATGCGGTTGCAGAACTACTTGAAAAAAAGACCAATCAACCATTAAAAGTAGGAATGAGGATATAGTTGCACGTATATTGCAAATCCCTTACGTCCCATATGAATGAGCCTATGGCCTAGCTGTGACTACATGAGTTGCGAGAGAGGCATAGACAAATCAGGCATACAAAAAGAAAACTCAGATCGTATCTTTAAACATAAACCAATATGTTTTCACATCCTAAAAACCAGCTTGATGCAGGAGCTTCTAAGCTTCAAATGACAACCCTGTAAATAACATGAAGAAGTAGCAACCTTAAGGAATGTGGAAGATATTCCAAGAACCAAAAGATATACCTGTATTTGAAATTACCAAAAGCTGACTGTGCTGCTAAATTGAGTTTCACAATATTATGAGTATCAAACACTAAAACTGGAGTTAAACTGTAAAATCGGGGTTCATTTTTATCAATTTCTCTGTCGATACACTATGTTATAATAAAAATCCTGCAACTGTATAAGCACCTGTCTATGTTTCTTAATTAGCTACATCATTTGATTATATAGGGTCCCCTCAAAGACTTGCCAGAAAGGAAAGCCAACGCAACAAGATGAAGTGAGATCATTTGGCAGTCAACTATTGTTAGGAAATCAAAACTAAATTTCACTCATAAAATGGCACAATCGTTTATATGTTTTGTAATTTATATTTGGAGATTTATATCAATCATTTTTTAAACCCACTAATGACCTGATTATCAGATTTTTCGGTACTCTCGGTGGTGATTTCTTCTTACTGATTTATTTGTGAGAGAATTTCAATATGTTTCCCATTACATGAAATAGTTTCCCTTGCAATGTTTCCCCTACTACTTTGTAAATAACCCAGCATACTAATGTAGATTTCATGGATAAGAAATAGCATAAATATGAGAGAATCCAGCTCTAACTTTGAAATTAAACAGAATAGCGGATACCTGCGATCTATAGAGCAATCAAAGAAGAAGATCCATTCACAACAGTACATGACCCAGTATGTACTTCAGACAACATGTATGTACCACTTATAGTTATTATAGCCATAGTCAATATAGTCAATATGGTTTGAAACATTCAATTCATTCAGGAGGTCAAAAAACTCCAAAATCTAAAAAAAAGTTTAAAAAACGAAAAGTTGCCAGATTTCTCTAACAATTGAAAAATCCAGACTGAATCAGGCAAATATGTACAGTCCAAAAGATCCAGACTGAACCGGATTTGGTAACTATGATAATAGCAAATAATTAGGCATTCTAATCTGCTAACTTTACCCATGCAATACAACAGCTGAATACTGGTCATTTTTAAAGAAAAATGGTTTATAATATATATAAACTATAAAGTATAATAGCATTATCATGGTTGAACAACTCGGACTCGGCAATGACTCAGCTGACCCAAATTTTCAATCACTAAGGTCTCAGCAAAAACTTGAATAAAAACTCAACAAATTTTCCAAACATTAGAAAACACAAATTTATTAAAAATTCTTCAAAAACATGCATACTACTAAATTTAAGGAACGTGTTACTGATTTCCTTCATATATAGATCAAAATCAGAGTTCAATACATGTCATAGACCAAAAATGAAAAACAAGTTCAATTCATATGAATTTCAAATTTCAATATAAATGAAAATCACAAATTACAGTTTCAATACTAATAATCTATATTTTACTTTTAAGACAAAGGCTCAAAAAAGGCTTCCTGGTCACGGGTCAATCGTTGTTAAAAACAATATAAGTGCTAAAAGATAACTGCCATACGAAGGTGGAATAAGTTTTGATAGTGTCTCAAGGAAAGCCAGGGAATGCAGTGGCTGGAATTATTATTTGCAACTCGGAGATTTGCTTATGGCTGTTTCAAAACATTTTGGCAAGAAAATCAATAATGTAGCAGAATGGAAAGCTCTCTTACCTAGCATTAAGGCAAAATATGTGGCAGGTTTTAGCAGACTAGAGATAGAAGGAGACTCCAAAATACCAGTGCAAGCAATACATAAGTAATATTGTCCTAATTGGAGTCTTAAAGCAATCTTCAAAAAAATATTGAGATGAATAGAGAGATTTGAGATGTCTATGCTGCATTGCTTTAGAGAACAAAACAAAATATATGATGCCTTGCTAATCAAGGGGTGAATAAACATGATTTCTCCTCTATTGAAAGCAAGGCTGTTAATGATTGGATCGATCTCGATAGCATTCTTCTACATGATTGTCCCCCTTGAAATCATGGTGTTAAGTAGATTGAAAGGTACTTATGAAGTGTTAAAGTAATAAGGGAGTTTTTACTATAAAAGTGTAGTGAAAAGTCTACTTGAGCGTAAGAAGTGAATCCTTGATTCTATCCCCTCTATTCTCCATCTAGATGGTACATGTGGACAGTAAGATGTGTGTTAAATTGATGGCGGGGCCACTTGTTGTTGTGGCCATCCGTGTTTGTGTTTCCTTCCTTTGGAGCTATGTAATAGCTTGAGGTTACTTAGTTGTTTGTTAATGAATGACGGAGAGAGTTGCGCCAAATATTCTCTCTAACATCAGAGAGTGTCTGATTATAGACTTAAGATCAGTTATAGTTGCTTGTCCCCTAGTGTCCTCAAGGTTATAAAGGTGATTTTGGGTACTAATGGTAGTGTGTGGTCACAAGGACCTACAGTGGTGGATTCTGAACAAAACCTTAAGGTGGCAATGGAAAACAATGAGATTAGGGCTAGTTGGGAGAAAATTCTAATCAACATAGATGAGGAGGAAGAAAAGAAAAGGTAGTACAAGAAGTATTGCTATCGTAACATTAGCAACCATGGAGAGCATCAAGGAAAGAAATGACACAAGTGGTAGGCACTCGGCTCCTTAATGCAAGCATCTTGACCAAGAGGAGCATATGAGATCTTTCGATATTTATTGCAAAGCCTTAAACCTAGTGTTACAACACTAGGTGATTTTGTACCACAAGGGTTCATTGAGGTTGCTAGCAGTTACACGCTACCAAAATTGGAAGATGAGAGGATCCTTTGAGCAATGTGACAAGTGGAGTTGCTAAAAGTAATCAAAATTCATGGGTTAGATTCTGCGACCAGTCTACAAGTGCTACCAATGAAATTCATAAATGGAGTTCACAATCATGCTCATGAAAGTTAGAAATTGCCTTCTCCAAGTGTTGGCCTTGATTGGTAAGAGGTGTCTGAAATGCCTTAACTTGGACTACGTTTTCTGTGCATATGTATCTAGTTTTTGGGTATCAAATAGGGTAGTTGTATGTGTACATGTTGTCTATGGTACAGCTATGCCTAATCATTGGGTT
Source organism: Cryptomeria japonica (assembly GCF_030272615.1). Classification (NCBI taxonomy): domain Eukaryota; kingdom Viridiplantae; phylum Streptophyta; class Pinopsida; order Cupressales; family Cupressaceae; genus Cryptomeria; species Cryptomeria japonica. The sequence continues at coordinate 392,038,890 of NC_081413.1, forward strand.
GTTCATGCTGTTTCTTACAATCTAGGTGCTCTTTGTTAGAGTTTCTTTCCTCTTTCTATGGAGGTTCTTTATGCTATTTCTATGTTATGCTACAAAGGAATGGTTTAGGGAGTATGTGCAGCATTTTGCTTTGTAGTTGTAAACAATATTTCGCAGGGAAGAGGTCTTTTAATAGAACCCCTATATTATACATAAAAAAAGGATGTCATTATGTAGGTGTCCTCAAACCAAATCTCCAACTTCTAGTTGAGAAACAATATCATCCTCAACAAAAGCATTCTTTGAAAGAGATGAAGCCCATACTTATGGCCTGCCTTCTCTCTCCTCTAAACCCTAGCTGAACACAAAATCTCAAAAAAAACAACAATAAAAATTAGTAGAATGGGAGTTTTCTTTCAAGAGGATGGAGTTAAAAAATCATGGCCAAGTTTTCCTCCAAGAATTATTATTTTTTGTTGAGTAATCAATGAGCAATTGGGAGTCAATAATGAGTTTTATTTAATAACTTGACGACGAGTCATTTTGCAAGTAACTCACAAATACTTGTGGCCAATTGTTCACAGGTTTTGCAACTATGGTTTTTGATGTATCTATTGTAGAGGTAGAAAGTCTCATCCATGGAGAAGGTTTCACCCTCTTCTTTGAAAGGATCTCAATTCATCTCTTGGGCTATGCATCACCTATGCCTTTGTAAAAATTCTACAAGTGTCTCTCTAACCTACTAGAAAGAATAACATATAGTGGTAAAGATGGACTCATATCCTCTGCTTGTTCTATCACATTTTCCTAATGTGGCTGAATTTTAAGGAGATTGCAACCCTCGGAGGAAGATGCATTTGTAATCTGCTTCTTTTTGAACTTTGTTGTTTTCAATTGTATCCAATTACAAGCTCTCTGGATCACTTTCTCATTTCTATGCTCTAAGAAATTAATAGAAGGATCAACCCAATTTATTGTTTGGAATGTAGCTATGTCTAACCCCTTTTGATCATTAATAAGTGATCCCACCTCTTCATCGTCCTCTATAAGCTCCTCAGGGAACTTAGATAACTGATATGCTTTTACCTAAGAGTATGTAATGTCCCCGCTTTGAAATAGAATTTAATGTAAATAATAATAATAAAATTCAAATTCAAAAGAAAATAAATAAAATTAAAATTAATATATAAAAGAATAATTAAAATTTAATTAAGTTAATGAATGGTCAAAAGACATGGAATGAAAAGTTGTGACCCCCTCACACATGAGAGAACCTCATTTGAGGAGGGGTAATTTGGGAATCAGAAGTGCAGATCTGATTTAACTAAGGAGTGCAGATCTGATTGTGAAAGGTTGTGTCCCTTTCAAAGGTCACAAATAATGAAGAGTTGCGCTCTTTCAAAGGGTGCTAATGGTGAAAGGGTGTGTCTCTTGCCAAAGGGCATACATGATTAAGAGGTGTGACCTCTCCCTCACATTGAGAGATATGAAGGAAAGGAATCAAAACTATCCAATTACATCACCATCAATCAGATCAGATCAGATCAGATCAAAACTGTTATTAAGTTACAGGCAGTAACATCTTTGTTCTTGGCGGTATGCATGGGGATGTGCTTAATATATGCAGCCTGATAATATTCTTATGCAGAATTTAGTAGTAATATTAATATAGACTGGAATATGTATGACAGTCTTAAATTTTATATACATTCATAATAATTGAAAGACAAATACATTCACAGTCTAAGTGATTAATTAATTCTAATTCTATTCCCCAAGGGAGACGGGTGCTGTTAGGGAGAAGCAGAATAAATCCACTGCAAGATGATCGAACCCCAAGGATGAAAAGACTGATGTTCCTGAGGTCTGGGCTGAATTAGGGAGGTGGTGTCATAGCGCCCTAGACAAGCCAATGCCCTCATTTGGGATTAAGAATGAGAAAGGATTAGGAATTACGACTAGAGTAATGACAATATTAAGTTGAATTATGGATAACTTAATTATCTACTCCGAATTAATGTAATATACTAGGCAGTAATGTATGTTTGCCTTTGGAAATTGACAGCTTCCTAATAGGGGACATTACAGAGTAAGGTGGCAATAATCTCTATCTCTAACGTGAGATTCATTTGCCAAAGTGTCCAAAAATATTTTAACCAGGGTACATAAGCATACTTTTGCCCATTTTTTCTTTGAAGAAACCCCTTAGGTCAAATGACAACATAGCCTTAAACACACTAAAGTTATCAATGCCAATCTCTTTATCTGCACTCTTGGCAGTTTCTCTTGCCTACAAGAACAATAACCAAGGATAATAGACCATTGTAGTCCCCATTTCTGCATGAATCTGAAAATGGAATCAACCATTGCCAATCGCCTATTCAATTGTAATAAAAGAATCTTGTTAATATCTCATGCCCCCAATCTGATATCTGATGTACAGCAAATTTAAAATGAAACTGTCTTACAAAGACAGACTTCACAATTTCATATGATTGAGCACCATGCTTTAAATGGCCTGCCCCATATTATCAGACTTGCTAACATAGAACATCATTAGTGTCAAAGGATCGATCCTCCTTGGTGCAGCAATCTCATCCCTAACTATTAATTGGTTAATACAGATTAAAGTGGAAAAGTTCAGAATTTATAACTATTGATTAGTTAAAGATTAAAATGGAACAGTTTAGATGTGATGAAGCAAGGTGTCTCCAAGCAAGGGTCAATTAGGAAGAGGCAGCAGTCAACCATGAAGGAAAAACCATGACTTTCCAGTCAAGCGAAGGAAGGGTATAACGGATCACTCCAGCACCAAGAGAAAGGCATCAAACAGAAAATCAGAATACAGAATACTGAACACCTAACAAATAATCAGATCAGACTATAATTGGTAATATTCCAATACACTGTAGTAATGTAGAGATTATTGTTTAGTTTTATATATGAATTTATATGTATATCTGTGTTATAGATTAATAAGCATTCAAATATACACAACAGCACTGCAACAGCCTATCACGATGTCATATCCCCGTATAGACAGCGGAAATGATTAGAAACATAAACTATACGCAATATGTAAATATGTATTTTTTCCAATTCATAAATTATTTTGACCGCTTAAATGCGTTTATATCTTAACTAGTATGAGTGATGAAAGGACGTGTCCATTCCCAAGTCATCTCCGGAATAGAAGCCATGTTTCCAAGGGAATCGCATGGTTTCAAGAGGTATAAACCCCGCACCCCAAGGGAAGCACGGGAGAAGGAGGTGACAAGGAGAGAAGGGCAAGGAGAGGCGTCTAACAGGTAACCTCGTTACTCAGCAATAATATTTATTTCAGTTTCATATTTTACGATGCCTAGACAGCCATGAGGGTTAGCTAGTGAGCGCATCAGACAGCAGACGATGTGGAGGGCTAGTCGTTGGTTCTTCCCAGCGATGTAGAACCAGCGCCTAGTAAAGCATCCCTCCCCATCGCTGGCAGTCTAGCACTATTAGCCCTAAGAGACAGAATGGGTTTGGATGGGTAGCCCAGCCAACCTGGAGAGTCCTCAAAGTCTAGAATGGGGCGTGTGCGTATTTTTTACTGCAAACATTATGCCACTGATTTAATATTACTGCTGACATATAAAAATGAAATATCTATAATGTTGCAGGAAACCATAGATCCGTTTATTTGCCCTAATAAAACCTTCGGTGGACAGATCAGCCCCTAATTATCAGCAAGGTGAGGCAGGTACAGCAAAGGTTCATTACACACGAAGGTGTAAGGAAGGAATCTGCATTAAGGGAGAACAGCTTTAGGGCACCTTGCTATAGTGACAAGTAGGGAGAACGGCTATTAGGGCACTGTTGACGTGTATTTTATACACAATCATACACAGAATAAAATACCTAAAGGCATCTTATCCTCTCTTGAGAAAATAGTCTCTAACTGCTGAAGATTCGCATAAAAGATCAGTTAGGTAGACTCCAAGGTTCTTTGATGTAGGGTCTCTACGTGTGGACAAGCTCTAGTGGTATGATGTGATTTGCTGGAATCACAAGGGGACTTACATTGAACTTCCGATCTGCTTTGCTGGACACAGGCTCTTACTAACTTAGATTAAAAAAAATGGAAAAAGGATAAGGGCGAAGAGAGGATCTAATCCTAATACTAAGAATGTAGGAGCAATGATTGATTTTTGATGAAACTCTAACTAGATCTTGTTTTGACATCAATGGAACATCTACACAAGACTAGTGCGATCTTCTAAGGGAGCTTTATGATGTTCAAATCATCACCGCAGGCATAGATACCATCCAAGTTGATGCATATCAATGAAGAGGCGACAAATTGAAATTGAGCTTAAGCTGAACGATTCCAGTCGACTACACAAGGCAAGTTTGCAATCAACAAACTGCTAGTAGTATGGATGTACGAATTCCACCATCAATCAATCACATTCCCTCCATTCATTTAATCATCTACCATCTAAGATTGAAGACTCAACAAGAAACCATGCAAATTGCAAGAAAAACGACATATTTCACCATTACTTCAATGAAAATGGAGTTTGTTTACAATCAATGGCAACAATTTCTTGCCTTGTCCTCCTATTCTACTCTAATTGCTATTCTATCAACTATATTCTAACTCTTCCAACTATTTACAACTCTCTCTAATCATCTAAAATTCCCTTTACAAAATGAAATGCCTGGGCTTATATAGTGCCCACAATACAATTTGATGGCTTAGATCAATTCAAGATCAATGGCCAAGATTTTACAATGAAAACCCTAATTAGGGTTTGTTACAACCATTACATAACATTTAATGCTTGACCAATGATAAAATTGTATTGCTTGGACACATGTCCCTTTTAGAAAAATCGATCAATGGATAGCCGGGGTAGGTACGTCGGAGTTTGTGCCACCTTCCATGAGTTAAGTACATTGAATCTGGACATGTTGAGATGGACTTCACTGATTGGAGAAATGATGACTAGGACGCCACCTCATCTGACACTTGAAGCTTGCTAGATATTCAATTTGATGTCGTTGAGAGGCTATCTTTAATTAACTCTTGTTCTAACTCCTTTTGTCCTTGATGTGCAGGATGACGATGTACCTCGCCTTGGAACGCTGGATTGAAAGAGGTCGCCCATGTCTTGGCTTGATCGTCCTGGCGAAGACCGTCCTGGCGAAGACCGTCCTTGATCCGGCTTGATTTTCCTTGAAGAGACCTCCATTTGACGCCTACACAACATTTCAAAATTAGTAACATGATTTTGCAATACATAACATAAATTAGAGAGCAATTTTTTTAGGAAACCTAATGATAAGTCCTTTATTAATCATTTCCTAAAAAACAACTGAGCTAAGGCAAAACAAAATTTCAAAATTTCAAAATCTAAGCTATGACGATCAACGTTCAAAATCAAAACAATAAATTCATATCGCCATACCTCTCTTAAGAGCTAAACTCTAAAATGCAAAATGAGGAATTTGCCTAGGCAAAATTTGAAATAAGATGGTCTCGATGTGATCTTCAAAAGAACGTTCCTCTTATCAACTTCGCCACCCTTCAAGTCTTGGACGTGATCTCCTCTTCAAGTTAGCAATTTCGCCATCTTTGATATGTCTTTGACGTCCTAGGCAACTTCGCTCAAATGGAAACTTCAAGTTCGCCTCTCCTTTGGATAGTAGTTTCGCACCACCTTTGATTGAATTCGCTCCTCTTCTTGAATGATAATTTCGCCCTTCCTTTGTATGAAATTCGCTCCTCTTTTGCCTTCTCCAAGTTGCATATGAGAGATGATAAATGATGATGTGAAAATGAAATAAACACCTTCCTTTATAGGCGCTCACCTTCATATTGACCTTAGGCCGACTTTTTGCAAAATATAGCAATTAAAACGATTTTTAAATAAATAATAAAGGCCGACCTTGACAAAATAAACCCAAGCGCTCCCTTTTGATTTTTATTAAATTAATAATTAATTATTAAATGCCTTTATTTTTAATTAATAAATTTCGATTTTTTACAAAGGCAAAAAATAATTAATAAATACATACCATGCGCTATTTAAATGCTTTTAATTAAATATCGATTTTTTTCTAGCATTTAAATAAATTTAAAAAATGTTTGTTTAGCGCCCAAAAATGAAAAAGTGGGAAGATACGTACCTCATCGCCCTGGTCCCTGACTGAGGGACAGGAGCGATTTTGCTCTTGTGGGCCTCATTTCACTTCATCACCTTCGAAAATTATATTCAACGGATTCGCAATGCCTCCTTTCATTCATTCATGCCTTGAGATCGGTTGAAATTTGGCGAGAAAATCATCTACAACAAAAATCGCTCTGGTCCCTTCCTGAGGGACAGGAGCGAACTTAAGCATTTTGGTCCTTTGTTGACGTTTGATAATCTTCAATTTGTCTTCAACGGGTTCGATTGACCTCCTTTCTTGCCTTCGAACATAAAATTTGCTTGATCTTTGCCCAGATCGTACCTTATGAAGAACTTCGCTCTGGTCCTTCAGTGAGGGACAGGAGCGAATTTGACCCTCTAGGCAAAACTTCATCATTTCATTGTTTTTTGATCAAGTCTGGATGTTCTATCATGCTCATTTCGTCCTTCACCATGCCTTTGATGTCTCGATTCGTCCAAACAAGGTCAGGAATGGCTCAACTAAGCATTTTCGCTCTGGTCCCTTGGTGAGGGACACGAGCGATTCGCCTTGGTCCCTTGGAGAGGGACACGAGCGCATTTCGCTCTGGACCCTTGGAGAAGGACACGAGCGAAATTTGACTTTTCGCACTCTTTATCAGGATAATTTTAATGGAATATACTTTCAGGATGTTTGAGAGTGGTTTCAGACCTCCAGGAGTTATATTGCAAAATCTAGTTTTTGGAGGTTTTTCAGTTTCCAGACTTAGTCAAATTTCAGGATCAGGACATTCCAGACTTAGCCAAATTTCAGGATCAGGACCTCACTCAAGCCGGACTTGCTACCCTGTTGATCTCCCCGACAGCACTTCAAGTTATATTCATTTGATAAAATGTACCTCTTTGGACCTTCTCACATCGTCAAGACGTTAAAATCTTGCAAGGACAAAGCAAAATTGGATTTGTAGCTCCGGTCCTTCACTGAGGGACAGGAGCGATTTTTTCCCTTGGAGGCATTTCTGTGCTCATGAAAATCTTCAATTTATATTCAATGGAAAGATCTCGCCTTTCTCCATCACTTCCAATTCGTAATTCATCTTGACCCTGCAGGGATAGTAAAATATTTGAAAACGAGCTCCCGTCCTTCACTGAGGGACAGGAGCGATTTTGCTCATACAGGCCAAAATATCATGATTTTACACATTTTATCACTTCACAAGGCAAAAACAAATCATTTCCAATGCTCAGGATCAAATATCAAAAAAGTCAAAATTTGGTCAAAATTACTCAATTGGACAAAATTCACATTTCATCTTCAACACTTAGACAAATTTAAGCTCTGCATCAACATTCCAATTGAAAATTAGACCATTCTGGCGAATTCATTTCATTCAAAATTTGCATTCTAGAAAAGGAAATTCAAAAAAGCTCTCAAAACTGACTGGATTTTGGTCCGAAAAGACGGTAATTAGAACCCTAAGGCTTGACCCTAAATCCAGACAACTAACAAACTAACAAAACCCTAGAAAAAGCAAAGTGAAAACGAGCAAAACGAGCAAAAAAAACATGGGTCCCCATTTGCAATGGGGCGATGTGTGAAAACGTCACAACAGGCACCCTATTGCACTGTGGAAGGGAGAGAACAGCCAAGGGCACCCTATTGCAATTACCCTTCCAATCCCCTACGCTGAGGGACTGTTGATGAACACAAAGATCTCCAGACATGGAAAAATGCAAGGGATTGAACGAAGAGAGAGAACGGTTGTCTTAAGACACCCTACCATGCCTACTTATTCCATATCTTCTATGACTAAGATTCACAGACACGCTGCATATTGATGAATATATGATTTCCCTGATCTAATAATAGATGTATTTCATGAACTGTGTCTACAATGTTAATAAACTTGATTGCAGGTTTCCAGAACAGGCTTGGCTCATCTTATTCTTAAGTAAAGAATGTACCCCTTGTTGAGACAGGACCAGCTAGGACTCGAACCTAGGACCTTCCATATGCTGCTGGAGTGCTCTACCACTGAGCTACTGGCCCCTCTTGGACCAATCCATCATCGGTCCGGGTGTGGCTTATTTCCAACACCAACACCCCCCCTTAAGCCACACCTCTCGTGTGCTTGGGGCTCCTAGCCTGGACTTGGCTTCGATACCATGTTGAGACATGGACCAGCTAGGACTTAAACCTAGGACCTTCTATACGCTGCTGGAGTGATCTACCATTATATGCTTGTTTCCTTTGGTTTTGTGAATTTAGGGTGAAATATAGAGTGATCCAGCAAGGGGATTACATGATAGGGTACCTAAGTAGCATAAAAGGAATCTCACTAAATCTTACAATCCTGATGTAAGAGATGTAAGTAAATGTCGGAAACTAATGAATTTCAATCTCCATATTCATAAACCACCACCGTGGCTTCCTTTGAAAGCCACTCCCTAAATAAATGACTTGTATATTCCCATTATCAAGTTTTCAATGAATGCATCATTTACTATCCCTTAGTGAGTTAGAGTAACCATGATATAGCTAGGGAAGATGATTATAAATAAGATTAGTGGGTCCATATTCACCCACTTTGTTCAAACCTTAGAATATACTCACACACACCAAGTTGTACCTCTAAAATAACATCATATAAAATTCTCACATCTAAGAAACAATGCACAACTACCAATTTATGCTTTGACTAATGATGAAAGCCAAACCAATCTTACAAGTTATCATACTAACCATGTTCATCACATAGAACATCCGTGGATGGAGTGTCCTTGCCTCTAGTGTACAAATTATCATATTCAAGAATGTGATTATGCCATCAAGGACATCATGGAATTCATCCCTTTATAAATGTATTAGCAACAACATTGCAACCCTCTTTTTGTCGACCAACCAATGATGAGAAACCTATTTTTAACATGCTTCTTAGTTTGGATCCCATTGTGCTTAATTCAACCATAGTAACCCTAACAACAAAATATAAGACAATAATGCCCAACAAATGAGAAAGTCTCTAGTGTGAATCTAGCCAATATTTGCCCCATCAACACGTGTGATTCCCTTGTGTCACAACAATTAAACTGTGTGGTTGTGAAAATAAGCTCAAGAGATTAATGGAACCCTTGGAATGCCAAGGCTTCCAAAATACCAAAGAAAAAAAGATTCTTAGTTACCATATCCTCCATTTTGATTTTACTATTAAATTTTCCCTTGACAAATCTATGTGCCCTATTTCAATATCTCAAATGTTGACCAAATCTCTCTAAAGAAAAATAGGGAGAAGAACACCATGCTATTGGTATTCCATTTTAGCAGCCCTAACAAGTACCATTTTGATGTTTCTATCACAATTCAACTACATAATTTTTAAGTCAAACTCATTGACCCAAATTTCATGAGCATTCACACAAACCCATCTCTCTCATGAGAATGAATAGTTCACTTAGCACTCGTTGTATCTAGGTACATTTATTATATTTTGTACAGCTAAAAGCCAAGGGGCATGCACAATGCCCCCCTTTTGGTACATTTAGTACTTTGTGCCAAAAGTGCCAACTTGGGACGTACAACCTAAGGCACTTTTATTTTTTTAACTTTTTCTTTATGATTTTTTGCTTGAAGTTTTCACTTATGCCACTGATGCACATAATTATCACTATTGCCAAAAGTGCCACATTGTGCCTTTTCTAGTCAAAATGAATTTTACCCACCTGTTTTTAAAAGCACACTTAACTTTGATATTCTGGTTGACCTAGCATATCATTGGAGCATTTTTTGCACTTTTAAGTCCATGTGACTTTGTTCCAAAATTCAATTACACTAGCAAACCCAAACCAAAAAATATATTTCCCCTACAAACTTTCAGCAAAATCTAACAAAATTGATATTTTGGATTTTTTTAATTTATGGCACAACTAGAGGTAATTTTGGCACTTCCATATGCCTCCATTTTCAAGCTCAAATATCTTCCATTTTTTATCCTTTTCAATCGGTTCCTGTATTTTAATTTTTAATAATAATGTAGGGACTTTACAGCATCTAGTCTGTTTTACTTTTAAACACATCTAGGTCACAAAAATGACCTTAGTGGCATCATAAATGGTCAAAACAAGGTAAAACAAAGCTACTGAATGTGGTTGCTTCAGTAGGATTGCCACGAAAAGCAATATGAGGTTGTGGAATGGGATGAGCTAAAGTAGTAAGAACTTGAGCCTTTCTAATATTAATAGACATCACTCGTTAATGGATAAGAGCCCCCAAAGTTAGTAGGCGATCAGCTTGCCAGTCCCCTCCTAACAAAAAAGGTTGTTTGAAGCTAAATTTTAATAAAACCCCAAGTGGCAACCCAAGTGTAGCAGGTACTCCAAATAATATAAAAGATAAAAAGGGTAAGCTAGTTATAGCTTGACAGAGCACATTCCTCTAGCAACAAACAATGAAGCAGAAGCCTTAGCTCTCATGGTGGTCTCAAGCTCACCCACATTTTGAATATAGAACTTTCAGAAGACAAAAGTGACTCCCTCAGTTATCAATTCAATGATGAAGGGAAGCATTCAAAGTTGGAAACTCAACATGTGATTTGAGAGGCAAACCAAGCAGCTGATTAGCTAACCAATGAAGGTGTCTCCCTCGCAATCTTTTCAAAATGATCCAATTCTGTCATGGTAGAATGGCTAGGCATGACCCCTCTAATTTGATCCTATTCCTTTCCTCCCTTGTTTGTTATTACTCAATAGTAAAAACAAATTAACTAAATGAAAGGGCATCAATCAAAATAAGGATTCCAAATCTTTCTCTATTTTTCAAGATTGAGAATATTAATTAGTAATTACCCCTTGATTTTGGAGTAGAGCACACCATGAAAACTATACTGCCATTTCTGCTTTAACCAGGCCTAATTATTACACCAAAAGATTGATAAGCAGTATTGCATGCTAAAAAATGTAAAAAAGACCACTCATATTTATTAGCATTGAGGCTTGCATTTAATCCTGTCCTCTTGGATTTTTTCTCATTTCATTATTTTCACTCTGCACTCTCCCTCTCATGTTCACCATCTGTTCCTAGTTTTTTTTCTGTTAGTGCAAAATAAATTCTAGTGGACCTGTTGTGTAACGGGGAATACACCTGCCCGAGATAGCCCTTATGTTGGAGCAATGTTTGATAGGAGGCTTTGTAAGACTTTTCATGTTGGGGATAGTGATAACCTTTGAATGATAAAACAAGTGCTGGGAACAATGCACTTAGCCAACACGGGGCTCAGACAAACAAGGGCAATGATAGAAGAGGACTTTAAGTTCAAACTAGTGGCAATTGTAAAAATGTTGTAAAGACCCACCCTATTCTGATCTTCTACAACTTCTGATTTTTGACTTTTTTGTTTTCTGATTTTCTGTGTTTTTGTGTTTTATGTATATTCTGATTTTTTTCTGAAAATTACAATTTTCTGATTTTTTTTTTGGAGTTTTGCTTGGGTTTTGCAATGAAGTGAATGACAATGAATAAAGAATACAAGAAAATAACAATAAAACCAATACATGCACAAAAATGGATTTTGGTATTTAATTTGAGTAAAATTGACAGTTACATACCCCACAAATCAGGTACAGGTCTGATGTGTTTTTGCCATATGCTGAAATTGTCACATTGAGTCTGAATTTTAACCAACAGATGGATTTCTTTTGGTCTGATCTACAATATCAGATCTGTATCAGATCCAATCTGCTTTTTTTGCCTCCCCAAACCCTCACATCCTCTATGTGAATGGATGCAAATTGCTCCTGGAGTGTACGTCTAGCTGTAGGTGTGTAGATGTTGGCAAATGCTGACCAAGATGGTTCAAATCTGATCCCTGGTCTGAAACTTCAATGATGTCCTGTCCTTTTCACTGCTGCAATCTGAAAATAAATTCTTTTTTTTAATTTTTCATGAATGAAAATGTTGATTCAAACCCTTGGGAGGTCCTCCACTCCTATAGGCCCTCTGAATTGAAGGGGTTTTCGTCCATACAACCTCCGAATCTGACCTTGATCGCCAGAGCTCTGAATTTCCAACTTCTTCCTGTTAAAATAATGCCAAGAATAACCAAATGGAAGCTCCCAATGTCACTTTATTCTCCTCAAACCTTAATCGAAACTTTCAGGGTTTCATATGATTTAATAAAATGTTTCCCTCTAAGCTAGGCGTACATCTCTTGAGCCTTATTTAATGTTTTGTCCTTTTTAAAACAACATTATGTCCACTAGGTGGACATACCCCTTGGTGACCCCCTTTTATGTAAAGTAAAAGTACTTTATTTTCTCTAATTAAAACATTATAGTAAATACTTTAATATTTATTCCTTATTCCGAAACCATCACCGGGCCATTCCCAACTGAATACTAATGATACACCTAATCCCCGAGTGATGTCTATAATTGGCAAGCTAACTTCCAATCTCCCCCTAAAAAATAGGAGTCTATCTCAGAACATTAGAAAAGACTCACAAAGCCCCCTACAAGGCTCCATAAGCTCCAAGTGGTCAATAGGCAAACTGTCAGTCTCCTCATAAGAAATAGGAGCCCCTCCTAACAAATAGAAGACTGCCTCTGAGCTTTTGAAACGCCTCACAAACCTCTCCAAAGGTCACCTGACCCCCTAAATGGGCTCACCATCCACTATATTAACCTCAGGAACTCTAATGATAAGCTAACCCTGCTACCTAACCACTGTATAAGCCTATCATCATGGTTCTTGTAGGCTAATACAGTGGATAGGGAGCCCAATCAAGGAGTCAGGTGACCTTTGGGGAGGTTTGTGAGGCATTTCAGAAGCTCAAAGTCAGTCTGCTATTTTTTATGAGGGGCTCCTCTTTCTTAGGAGGAGACTGTCAATTTGTTTGTCGACCACCCGGAACTTTTGGAACCTTGAAAGGGGCTTGATGAGACATTTCAGGTGTCCAGAGACAGTTTCCTTTTTTTTAGGAGGAGAGTGGGAATTGACCTGCTAATTTTAGACGTCACCAAAAGACCGAGTGCATCATCAGTATCTAGTTGGAAAGGTCACATGGATGGATTCGAACTTAAAATATTAAAATGTTACCTTTAATGTTTTAATTAAATAAAATAAAAAACTTTAATATAGAAAAACTTTATGATATTTTAATAATGTGTATAATAAAGGGGATCACCATGGAGCACACACCCCTAGTTGACATGATATTGTTTTTAAAAACCCAAACATTAAATAAAAAGCTCATGAAGAGGTACGCCTAGCTTAGGGTGAGTAAATTAAAATTTATAAAAATCATGAAACCCTAAAAGTGGGCATTAGGGTTTGAAGAGAATAAAGTGACATTTGGGCCTCCATTTGGACAATTTTTGACATCATTTTCATAGGTGGAGATTTGGATTTCAGAGCTCTGGCATAGAAAGTAATATTTAAAGGTTGTAAGGACGAAAACCCTTGCAATTTAGGGGGCCTGCAGGAGTGAAAGACCTCCCAAGGGTTTGAATTATTACTTCATTCAAAGAAAATCAGACAAGGAGCCCATTTTCAGGTTGCATCGGAGAAATCTGTTGGATATCATTGACATCTCAGACCAAGGAGCAGATCTGAAACGTTAAAGCACCTTTTAACAGCCACTTTTCATACCTATGGCCAGCCATACACCTCCTGTAGAAAAGTGTAGAATTGCATGTTGAAAACGTGAGGGTTTGTGGGATACAAGTAAGCAGATCAGACCTAATTTAGGTCTAAAAAATCAGATCAGAGCAAGAGAAATTCCTTGTGGGTGGAAAAATCGAGTTTAATCTGACAATTTTGGCATGTGGCAAGCAAAATCAGACCTGTACCTGATTAGATCTGGTATGAAACTGGCAATTGATCCAAATTAAGTTCAAAATTTCATCCATTATTGCATGTACTCGCTGTACTCTTAATTTTCAGCATTTATTTATTGTCTTTTCCATTCAAATTGCGAAAAAACAAGCATAAAACCCTAAAAAAAACAGAAAACTTAAAAAAGCGAAAAAGCAATAAACAGAATAAATAAATTTTAAAAAAAAAAAAAAAAAACTCTAAGCATCATTCTGGGGTGAAGCACTACATAAAAAAAGGTTGCTTATGGATTCTTGAACAGGTTTCAGCCATAGATGAAGTTATCTCATGGTCCTAAGTCAATGGTGGAGCTAATCTTCCGATCTCCCCAATTCTGAATGTCTGGAGGCTATCACAGCAGAGCATTAGAATTCACTGCTATTAATTGGATCTTGATGCATGATCAGAAGGTCAGTCATTGTCACTTTCAGTCAAGAAGATGACAGAAGACTCTGACAACACAGAATACTTGCTACAACAGCTTCGAAGCCAACCAATTACTCCTTGGTGATGAAGATAACCTTGGGTGCATCCACAGCTTTTTAGGTAAGTCAGCAAACAGGGGAAATTTAGACAAAGCAAAATATTTCAAAGTTGATGATGACAACACAGATTTAAGTAGGGGGGCAGTTTTGGAATCATCCCGATGGTTTCAGAACCAATCCAGCAGTTATGTAACCACCAGTCTACCTGAAGCAGCAGTTTTACCCACATTGTCCGTACAGGAAGACCAACAGTTGCAAACATTGTCTCTTCCTCTCCTAGACACTATGAGAAAAGAATTCCACTGAAAAAAGGATTCTTCATGTTCTTTGATTATTTGTAAGGCCTCGTGCAAAGGCTGGCTCAAAAAATTTTATCTTTCTATGTGTTCATATATGACTGTGGCAGGCAGCAGAACAGGGACATCATAGTATTGTAGACATATTCAAGAGTGGAACTCAGTAATGATTAATGCCATGGGTTCCAGATAATCATCAGAGCATCAAAACCATTTATAAGACTGAAATAAAGTGACTTGAGGGGTCTTGGCCCCCAATTACCTAAGTCTTTCCCATTATACAGGTTTCTCTAAGTGAATATTCTGTTCTATATCCAGTCCATTGTCTATGTTTGCATCTGTTGTTTTAATCCACTATCAGTAGGTTTACAATCTAGCTTGCATGGGTAATTGACTAGACTGAATTCTTTAACATTTTGAGCTTGTTTTTGGTATGTGAAAGTGTATGTTTTAAGGCGGGCAATGGAAATCTGTTGTTGAGAACAGTGTAGTGGAATATCCGCTAATTTACAGATCAGGGAATCTGTGTCCAAAACAATTTGAGCTCAAAGAATTTTTCAAGGGTCTGGGAAACTACCTTCAGGGCCTTCATATTGTTCATCAAAACAGTGTTACGGGAGTTGCCTGCTTGGAAACCCTACTAGTCTTCACTGCTGACGTACTCACTCGTTCTCAAAGGGGTGTGGTTATTGAGCTGAGAGCGAGATTCCACTTGCCACATAACCAGGATCAGAAGCTGCTGCTGCTGCTGCTCCAGCTAACCACTCCCCCCCGGATCAGATAGAAGCTGCGTGTTCTCCCCTCACTCTCTCTTCTGCTGGTTTTATGTAAATCCACTTTAGGAATCGTTCTGTCAGGTTCAGGACCGTAAATGTTTTGTTCAATGTAGTTTAATTTTTTATCAATTTTTTTTCGACCTTTGTTTCGAGAATGTAATAGACAATAACCAAAACCCTTCGTTGGAACACAACACAGAAATATGAAGCTCACGTTGTCATCTTTAGAAATCTGTTTTAATTTGTCTACGTAGACTGTTATATGCAAATCTATGAAACGAACTATACAGCTGGACAGCCGGTGATGATCTGGGAAAATCTGTAAGTTTCTGTCATCTACCGTAGTTTGTATAACTGACTTTTTCACTTATTATTTGGCTGGGTGAGGGCCTATATGGAACCCTCAATTTACCAATTAAAAGAAAAAATAAAACCCTCAATTTTCAAGGTAACATGATAATTGATTTGAGGTTTCCATGGCCAAGTTGAACCAGAACATCGAGAATCCTTTATATATACAGCAGAGTGAAGTAAAAGAAAAACCTCGCGGCTGGAATTGTAAGCACGGGGAGAAGCCAGGGAAGGCTTGGCGGGATCTTCTAAATCATGAGCACTGTGAATGAGCATTTCTCTCTCTTCCCTCGCCATCCCCGACGGACTCGCTGCCTTGTCCTCGCCCATCAATTGATTTTCTTTACTCTTCCTCTTCTGCCGCACACTACCCTGCGTGTATAATGTTAGTTGCTATCCTCTCCCAAAAGCACCCATCGCTCTCTTCTCTCCCTGCAATTCGCGTCAGGGTACTCCAAAAATTTCCCTTCGCCGTGTCCCAACGAATAATTTATCTTTATTTTTGCGTGTTTGACCGGGCTCGCTATACGTATTTTGGAATTTTCAAATTTCAAAAAGCCGTAAAATTTGTCGATTTGATTCGCCGATTGTAAAGATACAATTAATTATCTTATCCGATATTGGAAACGTAAAGCGGGTATTTTCAAATATTTGAAAAAACTGATTGGTTAAAATACCAATTAATTATTAAAATGATATTGTGATGATGAATTTTGAATACCCGTGCCAATGGCAATGTCTAGGAAGAGACCAATTTTTTGCATTTATTAATTAAATTGAAAATTAAAATATTATATTTTTAATTTAATTAATAAATGCAAAATAATTGTCTTGTTAGGTGCAATTTGATCTTGTGTAAACAATTCTCGTGCTAATTATTATTAATTTTTTGGTCTATCAAAATTTATGTCATCTTATATATATTTTCACAGATTTAATTTTATCTTAATTTTTTTTTTTTTAATTATTATCCATTCATCATTATTAACTAGCAATTGAATCTTGGTGTGCAATGGGTACATCGAAGAGGTGTGGAAGGTCACTATTTTTTCCCATGCATTTTATCTTATACATGAGGTAAATTGGTAGACAAAGATATAGAGGGAGAGAGAGGGAGAGATATATGGGTAGAGAGAGAGGACAAATAATAGGATAGAGATTGGACAAATAATAGGATAGAGATTGAGGGAGAGATGGAAGAATAAAATGAAGAGATAGAGATAGAGAGGCAAATAGATATAGGTACATAGGTCTAGGAAGAAGGAAAGTGGGAAGGAGAGAGTGGGAGCAAGAGAGATGGATGGACAGAGAGAGGGAAACATGTCTAGAGATAATAGGAGAGAACAAGATAGAGGTTGACATGAAGATTGGAGAGAGGAAGAGGGAGAGAGATAAATAGATGGATGGGAGTAGAGGGAAAGATAAGAATAGAAAAAGATAGGGAGACTGAGACTGAGAGGTAGAGAAGAAGAGATATAGAGATATAGAGAAAGAGATAGAGAGATATAAGAAGATAGAGGAGAGAGAAAATGAAGAGGAGGAGAAAATGAGAAAGAGAGAGGAGGGAGAGAAATGGGTAGAGGAGGGAGGGAGTGAAGAGAGGGGGAAAAGGAAGAGAGATGAGTAGAGAGGGAGAAAGAGAAGGGGAGAGAAGGATGGGTTGCTCAATATATATATATAGAGAGAGAGAGAGAGGCAAAGGGAGAGATATAGATAGAGGGTGATATAAAGAGATAGAAAGTGATAGGAAATGAAATCGATAGATTGTGAGATAGAGGTAGAGAAAGATGTGGATAGAAAGAGAGAGAAAAGTGAGAGAGAGATAGAGAGACAAATCTAGAGCCGGAGAGATGGAGGGAGAGGGAGGGAGAGGGAGAGAAAAGGGGGGAGAGTATGGGAGAGGGGGAGAGGGACGCAGCTATTATGGCTCCAAAACACTAATGTCGTACCAACAACATGCATCGACATAAATGCCTATCCATGCCCACTTGTTAGGATGGCGTGGAGGTCCAAACACACGCACAATAATTACGTGGAGATGTCAAAGGTCGAGTAGCCTAGTGTCAATTGACTGTGTGGTGAATGGAACGTAGTTGACCACTTTGGAAGGTTAACTTTGCATAACAAGTATATAAAAACAAAAAATGGCTACCGCAGACTGCAGCAGTTACAGCCTCCCGACAGTTAGGACCCAAAAGGCGGGAAAGGACAGTGTGTTAGGAGTGTCAAAATTTAGCCTCTTTTGTCTCCTAAATCCCCTAGGGTTAGGTTTTTTCTAGAATTTTGTAGGGTTTAAGTCCTTTGTGCCTCAATAAAGTTTGCCTTGTTCTTTTTTTATTTTGCCATTGATCTATGTAGCAGCTTGTAAAATATTTAAGTTGTCACTGGGAAGGGTTTTAATTGTGCTTTGATCAGACTTTAATTTTTAGTATTTTAGTATGGGGGTGGGCTTTAATTTTTACTTAAGTCCCTAAGTCTTTGTTTCCTAGCGTTTTAAGTCTCAAGACCCCATTTTACCTTCAAATAATGACCACGTGCTAAATTTGTCACTTATGTGATGACCTAGAACAATTTGAAGTTCAGCAGGATGGCAGGGTTCGAGTCTTATGTCCTTTAATTACCTTGCAAGGTCTATTTTGCACTTGTTGAAGCACCACGGAGTAGCAGGATATGTGTTGGCAAAAAGAAAATCCTACCCCATGCATCCCTTTTGTCAGGCCAATATGTTTAACAAGATGGTGGGATGCATGTAAGGTGCAGTGTAAAGGTGGCTCTACCACTCTGTGTGGTTGGGATAGCAGTAGAAATATCATTGTGGGCTAGTGGGATACACTTAAGGGATAGAGTATCTTTACCCCGTCGGGATCAAAAAGCTTAAGGAGATGTGATGCAGGTTGGCGGGGTATCATATGTGTTAAGGTAATTTGATGGCCCGGCAACCCTGCAAAATCAAAAGTAAGAAGAAGATTGCCCTGCGAGCTAGCTGGGCGAGTATTAAGAGCAAGGATAATCTTACCCCATGGGGGTAAAAGGACTTGAGAAAAAATGATGCGAGCTGGTAGGATAGATGTAAAGTGACTACCCTGCCACCTTATGAGCCAAAAATGAAGAAAGTGATCATGATGTGGGCCAGCGGGATAAAAAGAAATAAGTAAAAAAAGGGTAGCCCTACTACCCTGCAAGCCAAACGCAAAGAAGATAACAACACCACAAGCTAGTGGGATAAGAAATACAATGAAGGAGATTGTGGCCCCGCTACCCCGCAGCATGGAAAATGATGGAAAAGTAACCCCACAAGGTAGCCAAATGGTGAAATTATGAAGCCATGTTGTCTTGCAAGAGAAAATAACACATACGAAGGGGGTAAAAATAATCAAAAGAATGACTTTAGAATATAAGAGAAAAATCAAAGGTGGCAAAGGAGAAATTTTAAGGCGCCATGTCAATAGTCGAGGAGGTCAAAGATGTAATCTTAACCATCCATTTCTAGATCTACGATAGAATTTGAATTTCGAAGCCACCAACTCACTAGGCTTGCACATAGGAATTAATGGCAGCCTTCCTGCAATCAATAAAAGCAATTTATAAGACTCAATTGCACACCATGTATTCAAAGAGCAATCGAAGAGTGACTCAAGGTGATTTAGAGCGACCCCCGAGGCTTCCAATTGCATCCAAGTGTTTTCAAAAATCCAAGTAAGTGGTATTCAAGCCTATTTCTCTGTGTTTTTGTGGGAGAATTAGGGACTAGTGTAGGCTTTTGTGTTTGAAGAGATAGCATAGTTTTTAGCCCTAGAAGAATAAGAATGGCTTCCCCAATGAAAGAGACCAGCTATTTAGCCTCTTAGAAAACCCCTAAGAATGGAGAAGCTTTTGCCACCCCATAAATTATCCATGCCACTCCTCTTGTTGTAATTCACCCAACTCCTACCATCTCTAATGAGTCGGTTGTCATACCTAACCCTCCCTCTGTTGAGCAGACCCCTCCCAATACAAAATAAAGTCGGCCTTCCCAAGAAGAATCATTTAAACCGAAAAGGAAGAGGGCATCAAAAAAGGATGCAACTGCATCTTTTGAGCAAGAATTACGTGTTGAAGAGCTCGATCCTTCTACTTAATCTGATACCCCACAGCCAAAAAGGAGGAGGGCTCCCACCAAGAAAATTGTTGTTGTATCATCTAAGCAAGTCCCACCCATTACAAAGAACCCATCCATTGTTGAATTGGACCCGCTCGAATAAACCCCAAATCCAAAGCAGAGAAGAGCTCCTAGTGAGAAAGCTTCGTTGTCATCCTCTGAACAAACCTCAATTATCATAGAAAAACCTCTTGCTACTGGAAATCCTCCACCTGCTTGACAACAGCAACTTGCACAAACTTCCACTGAATCAATTCTGGCCAAGAGTGTTGAGGAGCCGGCTAAGGAAGATGAAGAGAAACTAGAGGAGATGGAGAAAAATAAAAGGAGAAATGCAAGGGGCCTACATTAGGATCTTCTGGAGTTGTTTAAGGCTTCCACCATGTAGGAGACTTAAAATAATGTTTTCTCATATAAGAATTCAAAATGTAGAGATGCCATCACCACTGAGAGAGGATGGGACATCTTTTACTACTTCCATGGAAATAGAGATAAGATCTCCACCTGCTCGACAACAGCAACCTGCACAAACTTCCACTGAATCAATTCTGGCTAAGAGTGTTGAGGAGCCGGCTAAGGAAGATGAAGAGAAACTAGAGGAGATGGAGAAAAATAAAAGGAGAAATGCAAGGGGCCTACATCAGGATCTTCTGGAGTTGTTTAAGGCTTCCACCATGTAGGAGACTTAAAACAATGTTTTCTCAAATAAGAATTCAAAATGTAGAGATGCCATCACCACTGAGAGGGGATGGGACATCTTTTACTACTTCCATGGAAATAGAGATAAGTCCACACCAGTATCAAATTGCTAGAATCTAGACCTAGCCAGACTTATTGTCCTCAATGTTTTTGTGGAGCCATTGTTAATTAGACAATTGGGGAAACAATACCATCCCGAGAGCATGACAATCAGGACCACAACAGGGCACGTTTTGGTTGATGTGGCTAGAGATGCTATAGTTCAATGCTTTGATTTGAATAGAAGTGCCCTCAAGGTAATTGACCTAAAGAGGTTAGATACTAAATATGGCATCAAGAGGGATTTTTACAAAGAACAAGAGATCCACCACTATAGAGAGAAGATGTATCAAATGGGGAAGAACTACATTTTGAATGTTTAAAAGGAGCCATTTGACTTGGTAATTTTTGAAAATTATTTTGTAAAAACTTACTATGCTCTTTATGAAGTTTTGGGAATGGATTGTGGGAGGTCAAAAATGTTTATAGATCTCATGATGATGGAGATAAAAATCTAGCATCTTCAATCGAATGAATTATACGATTTTACAACATATATTCAGGATAAGTTGAATGAAGGGCTAATGAATGCAAAGGATGAGAAAGTCCGATTGGAGTTAAGATATTATTCTTTATTGTGCCACTTAATTCTTTTTCAGAATAAGATTGATTAGAATGCAACTTTGAAGGTGAATAAGTTTGATTCTAATATAGGTGGCAGATGACCAGTTCAGAGGTGGAACCAAGTATGGGATAAGGGGTCCAGGTGGTCCAACTATAATGCATTTTTTGATCATTTTGTGGTTAAGGTTCTAGAGCATTGTGGGTACCAAATTCCAAGGCTCCCCAAGAACATTGTAACATTATTGAGAGTGAGGGATGCAAAGCCCAAAAATGTCCAATTCCCAAAGGGTGCATTCATCCACAATTTTGGAGATTTATTTTTGTATTTCGATTACACACTAATCAGAGTCTATGGTTGTAGCCAACCACCTCACATTTTGCCAATAATTGTATCTCTAAGGCTAGACTTCATAGAGTTCATATGGCAAATGTTGTGGATGGAGAAGAAATGGGTGCAAACAGAGAAGAAGGGGACACCCCTCCCTCAGATGGTTTTATATGAATATTTTACTATGGGAATTGAAACTTTGGAAAAGGTGCAAGATTTCATGGTAAAAACATATCGCCTCTGAATTGGAAAAGTTTGGGATTATGATCTAGAATGATACATCAATGAGCTCGAAACATAAAAGATGAAAGTGAGAGGCATGTCCCATGAGCATGATGAATATGAAGAATTGATAAGAAATTGTCATCCCAGTGATGCCACTCATAGGAGAAAGAAATGGGACATATTGAAAAGAATGGAGCTAGAAAGAAGGTAGAGGGACCCTGTCTTTCAAGGTTTTTGTTCTAATATTAAAAACGATTTTGCACGAATGCTCTGCAAAATGAGAAGTTTTGAAGAGATTGTAAAAGAGGCTCAGGCAGAGCAACTGACAGGGGGAGCAGAAGAAGAAAGACCTACACATGTGCCTACAACTGTCTACAAAATAAAGGGAAAGACAATTTTGGTTGAGTCTTCCCAAGATGCTTCCTCTTAGTAGATTCCACAAGAAGGACAACCAGTTGCAGGGGCAATTAGAAGAGTTGACAAGGGGAAGGCCACTATATCTGATTTTATTAAAATTGTAGATGATGGAGTGGATGCAAATATTCCTCCACCTTAACCTCCAAGAGAAACATTCAAGGATGATGATTTTGTTGACATTCCAAATGATCAGGATAGAGCAATTATTCCTAACTTCATCCCTGAGGAGGAAGCTAAGGATGAAAGGGTCATCGCTACAACTCAGTTTTTGTCAGATGATAATTTCATTAAAACCACAAAATTCAAAACATTTTGGTTGAAGGAGAAATTAAAGAATAGGTTAGATGATGATATTTCCAATTTTGATAAGGATAATATAGAGTGCACACCCAAGAGGCTAGGGAAATGATTAAGGCCAGCGGTATGATGTTAATCCCTGGATTGGACTTGCAGAGAATTTTTATTTTGGATCAAGTAAGGATCCAATCTATGCCCGAGAATTTGGAAAGCATGGATGTAGATTCAATCCAAGTATCAAGGCATTCACACAATGGGTAAGGGCCCCCAATACAAATAATCAAATTTTATTGCATGGGGTAGAGCAAAGGGTAGTGGATTCTATCATTAGAACCCCTGTTGACACCACAACTGTAGAGGTTGCCACATTGGCATTTTGTGCCTCGCATTTTGCAAAAGTGTCTACTGAGGAGGAAGAAAAGAAACATGAGGATCTTAAGAAGAAACGTGTTGCTCTTTTTGTCAGTCGTAATGAATTGTACATAGAAAATGTAAAATTAAAGAAAGAAATAGCGACAAGGGATGTCGCCTCTATGACAGGACAACAACTTGAGGACCTGCAGAAGATGAAAGAAGATCTGTAAAAAATGAAGGAGGAAGTAGAGAACATGTCCCTAGAAATTAGAAAGACAATAATTTTGCAAATAACTAACATAATGCTAAATAAGCTAGATCAGGTGCATGCCTCGTGTTCTTTTGTTTCTCAAATGCACACCCAATTGGGTGGTATTATTTGATTCTTCCAACCATTAAGGGCCACATGGTTTCTAAAGGCCGCTATGTTGAAAGAGGTCCTTTTAGCAATGAAAAATGTGTCTTCTGCATCGCAAATTGTGGGGGTGGCATGGAAGAATTATAACATAATGATAAAGGAGCTTCCACACATAAAAGATGAAGACAATTTATTAAAGGAGAAGATGGCATCATTTAGGGGTCTTCAAAAATGGGATATCCCTAAAATTTTGACCAAGGATGACCAGAGTAACCAGATTAAAGATTTGGACAGGTGGATGCTTGACTTTAAAGACTCAATAGATATAGTTTTAGGCCATTTGGTGGTAGGGGGCCACACTCAAAAGGATACTTACCATTTGACTATTGAAAGGATTCTTGATATTGATTCTTTTTACCACAAGTTTGTTGTGGAGGCTACCATTGTGCCTGCAAATAAGACAAAAGAGGCTATGAGTAAATTGCAAATTTTAAGAGCTTATACTTGGCCCACTATTGAGCAATTGGACAATTGGCACAAGCAATATTGCTTTCTTGAAGAGGATTAGTCGAAGGAAGAAGAATAGTCACTATTTTTGCCTTTTTTTGTGTCTCCCATATTCTTTCTGCAAGTTTCCACTTTTGGATGTATACTTTGGACACACAATCAGCACGTACCTACCACAGGTTACATTGCCTTTAGCGCCAAACTTTTGAATCTCAAACAATGACAAATGCTACAACAAAAAGGACACATCAACCCCATTCTCATCAGGCCTATTGTGCTATTTCGAAAGGTTGTTACTCCAGCCGCCTTCCAACCACTCTTCCAAGGGTGATTTTTTGAATGTACTTACAAAAGATGCCTTTTGGCATATTCCATTATAGCTAGCACTCATTTTTTGACAAGTGTTTTACTCGCCCCGAAGCTTGTTTGCTCCCTTGTCTTATAAAAGGGAAATTTGGGCCAGTAAGAAAGGATTTTGAAATTTTTAAGAAGTGGAATGTACTAGGAGTTGAAAGCAATAGAGAAAGTTATCTTTGCAAGTCTGTTGTGAACAATTTTTGTGATGTATTTTACCTTTTGAAAATCAATAGAAGAAATCATTTCCAAATTGCTCCTATTATTTGTGTATGTGTTGTATGAATTACTTTGTTAATGACATTGTAATCTGTCTTCTCTAATGGAGAATGTATGTTCTTAGTGATAGGTCTCTTTTTAAGTAAAGGAGTTAAATTTTGTTCTAAGAGTGTTGCAATACATATATAGATGAATGTGATGAAATTTGTATTGATTTTAGTTTGAACATTCCATGCAAGTCATGAAGTGTTTAATGAAGGGTCGTAATATTGAAATAGAGCATATTTGTTCATGATTAATTTGCAGTTAGACTCTATTCTCCAGAGGTTTGGCATTGGTATTCTCTTTAAAATTGTTTCAAGAGTCATCTATTATCAATATCTTTTCATTTATGCTATAGGAGCGGTGTTAGTATAGAAACTAGTCATGATGGTTGCATTATGTTTGAAAACTGAGGTTGTAGCCAAACCAAAAGTTTATTCATTTTTCCTTGGTATATTTTCACTGGGATGTCTATTGTAGTGTACAATGTCTAAGCATAAAGTGAAGTAGGTCATTTGGATATTATCAAGGGAGACCCACCTTGGTTTTGCAGAGCCAAAAGTGCAGAAGATTTCACTCTTGAGACTCAATCTTTTTCATTGGCTAAGTCCTATCTTAAACCAATTGATAAGAAAGTGTATGATCCTACAGTATTTAGGATCTGTTGATTTGGAAACCAACTGTTGGATGTTGTTGGTTATTGTTTCTGCTAGGATATGTTGTTGTCATTGATGCCAACATATTCCTATGTATTGCTCCAGTGATTGTAGATTGGGAAGTGTTTCTACGCCTGAATGTCATGTGTTATTAAGCTAATTAGCAAGTAATAATGAATCACTAATTCTCAACTAATTAACAAACAAACAAACATAATCAATGAAAATCAATATGAAATAAGGAATAAATTCAAATAAGAACTCCCTCATTTTGCATCTTTGCTTCCATTGTGCTTCTCCAATTTGAGTGGTTGGTGGCTCTCAGGTATTGCACTAATTTCTTGTATACAAATACTTTGAAGACTTTGATTCTGTGATTCTAAAAAAGCTAGATTGAATTGATGAAAATGATGTTTAATTTATAGATTTTCAGTACAAAGGGGGTGAGAAATAGAACTCAAGTGTTGATTGATAGATAACTGAAATTGATTGATCAGTTAACAAAGTTGATTGATTTGTTAACTCAATAGATTGATATGTTAACAAGATTGATTGGAGAGTGAACTGAATAGATTGGCTAGTAAACTCATTCGATTGATCAGTAGACTGAATAGACTAAGGAGATAACTAAATAGATGGATTAGTAGACTAAATTGATGGATTAGTCATAAAAAGTTGATTTTGAGTTAAAAAGGATAATTGATGAGTTAACTGAGTCAATTGATTAGACAACTGATTTGATCAATCAGTTCTGATTTAGCATGTGTTGTAGGAATTTGAAATTGAATTTGATTTTAATTTTTCAATTTAGATTTGAATTTGGTCATTCGAATGCTGAAATGCACATGAAATTAACTGAAATTCGGATTTGGTGAAATGTGAATTTGGAAATGTGAAATTAGATGAAATGAAGTGAAATTTGAATTTGGAGAAATATGAATTCGAGAGAAATGAAATGAGATGGAATTAATTGGAATTATAATTTGGGGAATTGGAGGAATTTAATTAATTTAAATAATTTAAATGAAATTATTTAAACTTAGGAGATTGAATTAATTAAATAATAAAGATTATTTAATTGAGGAATAAATCATAATTCATTAAATAATTGATATTTGATTAATAACTGAGATATGGTTGTCCAAGGGGTTGAGCTTAACTGGTTAAAACATTGGGTTCTCACTATGGAGACCCAAGTTCAATTCCCAATAGGGACATCTGAAGTGGAATTCTAAGTTGTGACTCTTGGCCTTCCATAGGATGGGGAAGGTGTTGGGGTCAATCTAATCAAACATAATAATAATAATAATAATTCAAAGATATGTAATGGGGATGGGGCCCCCTACTATGTCCCCACTGGTTCATAGTCCAGTCAAAAGCTATTAAGGCTTCGGCCAATTACCGATAAAAAAAAAAATAACTGAGATATGGTTAACTGATTAACATGATTTAAGAATAGAAATAGAATAATTAGAAGTGTTGAAGGGCGATCATTAGAAGAAATTGTTAGTTTAATCAAATAATTAAAGAATTACTTAATTAAATAGATGACTAGTTAGTGTAGAATTAATGAGACATTTTTAGGTGTCTACATTTGCCCCTCTTCGAGACAATGTCGAAACGATGTCGTTTCAAAGAAATGAAAAAGAAAAACTGCTCTAGTATGCCCCGGTGACACTTAGGGTATAAATATGCCCCCTCAGAAAAAGTGGTTGGAAAATTGTGGAACGAAGACCAATTTTTCGGAAATGTGCTAGATAGTGATAATATGAAGTTTGAAATGGTATCGATCTCATATGCTATGTCTACAACTGCGTTGAAGTTGGAGGAGTCCATGGGTGTTATGTCGAGAAAAACCCTAATTTCTAGCTTATAAATTGAAGATTGGTGTTTATTTAAGCTCATTTGCACTATTTTGTTTTGATAGGAGGTAGAGATGGAGGAGGTAGAGGCGGAGGTGGTATAGATCTGATAGCAGCAGTTGCAGAGCAGGTGGATAGTGGAGAGGAGGATGTGGATATTAGTGGAGAGACTACATCTATGGGTAGTTCTGATGAGGGCGATGAGTCAGGATCAGGCTCATCGAGTAGCGATGGGGATGAGGGTGGCGACGATGGACAATATGTGGAGATGCCCCAGGTTGTGGAGTCTGGAGGTGCGGAGAGAGGAGATGAGGAGGGATTGAGAGATTGAGTGAGGCATTTAGAGGACCTGGTTGCTACTTTGCGGCAACGATGGATGGAGGATAGAGATCAGTACAGGCAGACGATGGAGGAGTTGATTGCAGAGAGGGATCATCTATAGAGGGAAAGGGATGAGGCGGTTAGGAGAGATTAGATCACTATGAATGCATACGATCAATTATTTGGGCCAGTAACAAAGGCATGTAGCTAGATAGATAGATATTTTGTTGCTTCACTGAAGGCTATTTATTATCGGCAGGCTTATGAGAGAGTTATTCCTGAGGGTCAGAGGGAGCTTGGTTTTAGTGCTTTCATGGGGAGAAGATAGAGTCAATCTACCTCTCGACAGACTAGTAGTGGAGGAGTGATGGGTCCACCAAGGGTGCCATTAGGACAGACTGGAGTTAGGCGAGATGCACATACTGATAGAGGCAACATAGGTTGAGAGATTGGATATTGATGTTGATGTTGTAGATACGATGTATTTTGACACATTTCTATATGATATATGATATGCATTCTTGATGAGCTATTTGATGATGAACTTTATGGTGTAATGTTTTTTTATTGTGTTTTATGCTATTGTGACGATGAATGCAATGTGAATGTGGTATCATGCAGTGATGTTATGTACCTTTATATTGCGATGTATAATGGTTGATGAAATTCTTATTATAATGCAACAGACTAACATTATGAAATGATATATGAAAATGTAATGTGATGATGTTTATTTTTGTGTGTCAAAATAGGTGTTGAAAACTGTGAATTTGGAAGAATTGTTAGTTGTTAGACGTAGAATAGATATGAAATGATCAATCAATTGAATCAACCTTTTTTTATTCCAGGTTTAGATATGATAGAGATGATTTCATAGAATTTTGATGAGAAAGTCTTCATTGTTTTATTTGTAGTGCAATACATTATCATCATTGAGCTTTGTTATGTAACAATGGAGCTTATTACACCAGGGTATGAGGAACAAAGATGTATAGATATCTCATTGCAAAGAAAAAAACATGTAGCAGATAAGGAATGATCCCTCCATTCTGGGAATCACACTAGGGATCCAGGTATGTGTGGCATTCACAAGTTGAATGCTCGTATCACAGACACCCACTAGAGTAATTGCCCTAGAACTTCATTGGTTCAAACCACAAACAACAAACAAAGAAAAGGATCATGCCCATTACGACTCCTCTAGTCACTTTTTGGACATCCTTTAGTAGCTAAAAGCAATTATCTTAGCCAATTTGATCAAAAGAGTCAACCAAAATAGACAAAACTCGGCAATTGGACTGACTGTGCCTTTGCTTTGATATGTTTGATGTGATTTTGATAATGTCTGGTTTCAAAAGTTTTGGACCCCGTTTAAGATTGACTTGTCTGGTTTCAAATGTACCGATTCTATTTAAGACAAGATGTTGATCATGTTGATAGTTTGATAGTGATAGATTAGACAGTTGATTAGCTTGATTGCAGACGTTTTGACAAGATAGTTGTATCCTTTTTTTAACTTCGTGTGAAGTGTTTGCTGGATATCTGCTAGGGTGTTTGATTCTTGCGAGATAATTTATTGCAAGTTTTTTTTTATGTTTGGATTTTTTAGTTTGTTTTTGATTGATTTGTTTTTTCAGGACTTTTTATGAATGTTTGAAGTTTTGAATTTTTTGATGTTTTTCAGGGCTTTATCTGAATGTTTTTTTTTATATTTGAATTTTTCGATGTTTTTGTTTGATGTTTTTCAAGACTTTATCTGAATGTTTTTTTATTTTTGAATTTTTTCGATGTTTTTGTTTGATGTTTTTCAAGACTTTGTTTGATTTTTAGAAATTTTTCAAGTCTTTATCTGATTTTTAGAATTTTTTCAGGTTTTTATCTGATTTTTAGAATTTTTTCAGTTATGCCCCCAAGTGCAGACCTATGATGATGATATGCAACATGTATGTGGAGACAATAATTTTTTGATACGAGTTATGCTAATGCACGATGCATGACAAGAATGTAGTTCCTATTCGAACAAGGATGATTGTGTGTTTCCTTCAATTTTACATGCACTAATTGGATTAAAAGTGCAAAAAGTTTCAGAGATAGGAGTTCAATCCATTCTCAAAAGACTTAGACCATCCAACCTAACACACTATGTAACCAATATTTATGAATGGAGGTGCAAAAAACTTCTCCATCAATTCTTGAAACGTTGATCTTCTTTTTCCCATGTGTGTGCAATTGAGTTTATTCTGACTCTATTAACCATCAAAGACCCTTAGAATCCTATGTGGCTAGCTACGTGAGTTATTCTAACTTCAAAAGCATCCTGGATAGAGCCTCGCTGGCAACAAGCTTTTAGGGCTCCGACGAGGTTATGCACTATAATCTCTCAAACATTGCTCCACTGCCAGTAGGCGTCCATAGCCCTTATGGAGTTACTTGCATGTTCACATAGTCAAGATTTTATCGCACATGATATTTTAGTTATATATTATTGTTTATGTTGCCTTGAGATTGACATAACACTTTTTTTCTTTTATTTTCTTGTCTTGACTTGTAAGTAATGAAACCTACTTGGGTATGACAATTACAACGACGCTGAAGTAGAATATTGGATTTTTCACTAGCCACATGACCAACTAGGTATCTGTAATGACTTAGAGCTTTTGATTAATGTGTGAGATATAGCAATTGATAGATTTTGGGTAACAAGACTTGATAATGAAACCTTTACCCAACCAAGGATAAAGCTTAATAACAATGTGACGTTGAAGATGAATGACTAAAGGCCTCCTAAAGACTTCATGAACAAGTATCTAGGAAATGAGACAACCTTCATTCTTTTCAGTGTAGACATGTGAGTAACTCAGACAATCATCATGTTTTATTGATGCAACTATATGAGAAAGGAATAATGATATGCAACGCGGTAAAGAAATATGCAAATGCAATACTGAAAATTGAGATGAACCCACCCTTAGATGTAATATCTTTTTAGGTGCATGTTGTTGATGGGATTAGGGAGTGAATATCCCTCCATCATTTTCAAATGATAAGCACCATGTCCAATTACTTTCGTTATGACAAAAGGACCTAACCAGTTAGGCTCAAAATTTCCTGGTTTTTCACGTTCAACAAGGTTCCTTTGATTTTCTTTAAGAATGATATCTCATATTTCGAAGCAATGTGGGTTGACTCTTTTGTTGTAGCTTCTTCTCATTCTGTTTTGGTATCCTTGTAGATGATTTAGAGTGCTTTGTCGTTTTTCACCTAGGAATTCTAACTCTTGCAAACGTGCTACTCTATAGTCTTCTTCTGAGATAATGTTTTTTAGAGAGACCCTTAGGGATGGCGATTCTACCTCGATAGGAAAAATAGCTTCTACACCATAAACCAAAGAGAATGGTGTTGTACTAGTTGTCGTGCAGACACTAGTTCGATAAGCCCAAAGAGCCAAATTCAGTTGGAGATGCCAATCTCGTCCACTGTCATTGACAACTTTCTTTAAAAATTTCAAAAGTTTTATTTGTTGCCTCAGCTTGACCATTGCTTTGGGGATAGTAGTGTGTCGCAAAACGTTGTTGGATGTTAAATTGTTCTCAAAGCTCACTCACTTCTTGATTTTTGAAGGGTCGTCAATTATCAGTTACAATGCACATGGGTACCCCATGTCTACAAATAATATAATTCAAAATGAAATTAGCTATTTGCTTTCATTTTGTGAAAGTCATTGGGATTGCTTCAACCCATTTTGTGAAATATTTTGTAGCTGTGAGGATAAACTTATGTCCATTGGAGGAGGTAGGGTTTATTTTACCTACAAGATCTAATCCCCATCGTGAAAATGGCCATGGTGATGTTATTGGTTGAAGATCTTGAGCAAGTGCATGAACGAGGTTCCCATGTATTTGGCATTGCTTTCATCTTTGGACATACTTGTAAGCATCCTTTTCCACTGTAGGCCAATAATAGCCTGTTCGCAACAGTGTTTTTGCTAGAGAAGGTCCAGAAGAATGTGCACCACATATTGCATCACAAACTTCTTTCGAGGGGATTTGTGCCTCCTCAACATCAAGGCATCTGCGTAAGGTGCTATCTACACTTTTTCTGTACAAAGTGTCAACAATAATTGAATGTTTTGACAATTGTCAGATGAGTGCCTTTTATTGATTACGTGAAAGATTAGGAGGTATATATTGATCATGAAGGTATGCATATATCTCTATACCATAGGGACTTAGGTCCTATTATCATACATACATATTCAGTGGATGGTATTCCATAAGCTGGGACAATGAGTTGTTCCACTTGAAATTTAAAGTGAGTTCCATCGTTTGGTATATCCAAGAGAGATCCTACTGTTGCCATTGCATTTGCTACCTTGTTTTGCACCCTTGGTATCTGTTCAAATGTGACTTTGGCGAAGTGTTGCTTGTATTATTCCACCAATTGTTTGTATGGTTGTAGCTTATCATCTTTTGTATTGTAATCATTGTTGACTTGATTAATAATAATCTGCAAGTCTCCAAAGACTTGTAGGTCCTTGATCTTCCATTGTAGTGTAGTGTGTAGTCCTACCATCAGGGCTTCATATTCAACAATGTTATTGGTGTAAGGGAAGCTAATCCTGAATGATTTGGGAATTGAATCTCCTTGAGGTGTTATGAAGAGGATTCCTGCTCTTGCTCCATGATTTGTATCTGAACCATCAAAGAATAATTTCCAATGTGTTTGTGCTGATAGTGCAAATACTGATTCATCTGGGAAATCTATCACCATTGGATGATTATCTTGTAAGGGTGCTTCTGCAAGTTGGTATGCTATGATTTGTCCTTTTATGGCTTTTTTATTGAAATATTCGATGTCAAATTCACTGAGTATCATGACCCACTTTGCAAGTCTTCCGGTTAGTGTTGCTCTATTCATCAAGTACTTGAGTGGATCAAATTGTGCAACGAGTTGTACTTTATGACACAACATATAATGTCTCTGTTTTTGTGATGCAAAAACTACTGCAAGACATGCTCTTTCTATTTGTGTGTAGTTGAGTTCATACCCAATGAGTGTTCTACTGATGTAGTAGACAACTCTCTCTTTTCCTTGTTCATCATGTTGTGCTAGGAGAGCACCTAGGGAGGAGTTTGTTGTAGATATATATAGGAGTAATAATTTTCCATGTACGGGTGAAACCAATATCAGTGCAGACAAAAGATATTCTTTTAGTGTCTCGAATGCCTCTTGGCATTGTTGCGTTCATTTGAATGTAACACCTTTCTTTAAAAGATGTTGAAACATTTGGCATTTTTCTGCTAATTGGGTAATGAAACGCCTTATTGACTGTAATCTGCCTTGTAGACTTCTGAGTTATTTGAATGTAGTAAGTGATGGCATGTCTAAAATAGCTTTCACTTTCTCTGGATCTATCTCAATGTTGTGATTGGATAAAATGACACCCAAGAGTTTGTCAGATGTTACTCCGAAGACACATTTTTTTGGATTGAGTCTTACATTGTATTGCTCAAGTCTATTAAAGATCTTAGCCAATATGTCTAGATGGCTATCCCTTGTGTTGGAATTTGCTAGCAAGCCGTCTACATAATCTTCCATGATTGTATGTATCATATCATGAAACAAGGTGGTCATTGCCCTTTGATAAGCGGCACTTGCATTTTTAAGGCCGAATGGAATCACATTCCAACAATATGCTCCCCATGGACAAGTGAATGTTGTTTTAGGTTGCTCTTCTGGTGCAATTTTGATTTGATTATAACCAAAAAAATCATCCATGAGTGATAGCACTTCATTTCCAGCTGTCAAGTCCACTATGATGTCTATGTTAAGGAGTGGAAAGTCATTTTTTGGGCAAGCCTTGTTGAGATCCCTGAAGTCAGTGTAGATCCTTATACCTCCAGTATGCTTGGATACCAGGACTAGATTTGAAATCCATTCAACATAGTCTATGAGCCTAATGAAACCCACATCTAACATTTTTTGTAGCTCGATTTTGACTAACAAGGTTATGTGAGGGCGCATCTTCCTGAGCTTCTACTTATATGGTTTTACTCCTGGAAGCAACGACAAGTGATGTAAGACCAATTTAGGATCTAATCCAGGCATATATGCATAAGACCATGCAAAATTGATTGGTCTTTGCTTAAAGAATTTGATAAATTTCTCTTTTTCCACTGGATCTAGGGATTTTGCTAGGTGAATGTTACGAACTTTCTCAGCATCGCCGATGTTGATTTCCTCAATTTCTTCTACCAATAATGTTGATTGTTCTTTGTCAATAGGTAGAGAATCCATTATGTGTTCTGTTTTATTATCATTGTCATGATTAGGAGAGGAGCTTGCTTCTCCAAAATATGCAGTTCTGTCCAAATCCACTGCATAGCCAGCTTTGTGATCATTATAAGGGAATCCGTCCCTTGCACCCAAGAATTCAACTATGGCTTCATAATTTTGAAACCAATCTAATTGTGGCTTTCCTTCTTGCCCCCAGTCAATTAAACATGGATGCATAAGGGGTAAGTATTTGTCTCCTATTGTCTTAGAAGATCTTGATATCATGCATACTTGGTTATGATATGACGTGTATTCATCATAAATTGGTTGTGGGTTGTCTTCATTGTCAGATGGAAATTCATAGTCATGAGAATCCGTGACACTTTCTATGTATGTTTCACTTTTTGATTATGTGTCACTCATATTCTCTTGTTCTTGTAACTGAGTTTGTTGTAAATCAGTGGATCTTCTTTGTATTGTGGATACCCTTCTTAAGCTTGGTATTAATCTTTGCAATCTTTCTTCATCTGACTCAAATGGAGGAGCTGAAGTTATTTGCCTTGGCAAAAGTATTGACAGCAACCAAGGATTTTCCTCATCTGCCGGTGTGAAGTCTATATCCATTACCATGTTTGCTTGTGCAGATGTTTTAGGCACTATACTGCTAGATGTCTCTATGCTAGGTTCTTGTAGAAGTTGCCTCATGTCTTCACCATTTGATTCCATGATAGGAGATGTTGGTGCTCTCTTTCTTTTCTGAGGTGAAGAGAAATACATCTTTGTTGATGATTGATTATGAGGTATGTATTCTGAGGGTAACCTAGGCTTGTTCAGTATATCCAATGTACGTTGTCTGGATTCTGTTATTTGTGGCACATGTTTATATCCCAAGCCTTTAGTCTTTGGGGTTTCATGTGGCAAAACAGGTTCTAATATTCCTTTCTTTTGTAGGCCTAATCCTATGGTGCCATCATACCCATGTTTTTGTAACATCTTGAAGTCATTGCCATATTGATGTAGAGGTATCCTAGGTACTGTCATGTCATCTTCTTCTCTGTATATCCAGTGATTGATATCTTCATTTAAAGATTCTTCTTGTAAGTCTCCCCATCTAATGGAAGAGAAAGAATATGAATACTTCACTATCTCTTTTCCTTTATCTTGCTTTATTATTGTGTTATGAGGCTTCCCAAAAGACCTAGGAGAGAAAGATGATTGTTTGCCTTTTGAGGTACTTGAAATGGAATATTCTCCACAACCAACTTCCTTAATCTGCAAAGAAGATGTGGTTGGTGTATTTTTCTATGTTTCTCTAATTGATAATGATTCCATTTGTAAGTGAAGAGGGGCTTCCTGATTGTTTGGTACTTGATTGTCTGTGCTTGCCCTTAAATAATTACAGTGTTGAAAAGGGTTTGGGTCACCATAGATAGTGATCTCTATGCCATTGTATGGGAACTTTACACATTGGTGAAAAGTTGATGGTACTGCTTGCATTGTATGTATCCATGGGCAACCTAACAACATATTGTACCTGAATTATTTGTCTAGGACTTGAAAGGTGTTGTTTGTTGTAGCTAGTCCCACTTGTACTGGTAAAGTCACCACACCCTTAGAGGGGCATTCCTCATCATCATAGGCTTTGATATTGATTCTCTTGGTAGAATCAATATAATGTTCAGAATATCCTAAAGCTTTGATCAAATGTATTGTGCATATCTTAAGGCCAACTCCACCATCTATAAGTACTCTTCGAACTTTTTTTCGGTCAACCAAAGCTTCCAAGTGCAAGGGATCATTATGCATGGGTCGGTTTGTAGGTACATCTTGTTTAGTGAATGTGACCTCTGAAGCTGCCAAGTTTCCAACCATGGATTGGAATGTTTTCTCATCAATATCTCTAGCAACAACCGAATCTTGTAAGGCTTTATCCAGGATTGTCTTATGAGCTGGCGATATGCACAATAACTCAAATAGTAAAATTTGGGTTGGAGTTCATTTCGACTGATCCACCATATTGTAGTTGCTAGTTATTGAAGGGGGGTTTGAA
This sequence comes from Cryptomeria japonica, assembly GCF_030272615.1. Classification (NCBI taxonomy): domain Eukaryota; kingdom Viridiplantae; phylum Streptophyta; class Pinopsida; order Cupressales; family Cupressaceae; genus Cryptomeria; species Cryptomeria japonica. The sequence continues at coordinate 392,074,562 of NC_081413.1, forward strand.
GGCACCCCTTGTAATGTGACCTTTGATCTTCTCGTGATGACAACCCAATCTCTTCTTTTAGGATTCACAGTGATTGTAGGTACCATTTCATCTCCTGCACTTAGTGTGTTAATGGCATAGTCAAATGCGACATTGGTATAATTGGCAGTATTGTTTTGTGCATTAGAACTAGAAGCCTTTTCTTTGTCATGTTTGACGAAAGGATCCTTAAAAATGATATGATCTATGTTTGGTGCCTTAGTGGTTTCCACAGTAATGTCACCTTGATCAATGAGATCTTGGATGAGGTTTTTCAATTTGTAGCGACTTGTTGTCTTGTGACCCTTATTGCGGTCATACTCACATAAATCATTGTCATTCCACTAGGCAGGCTTAAATGGCCTTGGTTCATATGGCCTAGCTTCTGGTAAAGTTATGGCATTGCTTTGTATCAAATTTTTCAGTGCTGATTCAATTAGTTCACCGAGGGGTGTAAAGTTTCTTCTAGGTGTGCCTATCCTTGGTGGGCTTGGATTGTTTAACTGTAGTGCATTGTTGTTGTTTGTCTGAGACTGGTTCTTATTGGCAAAATCAATTGGTCCTTGTAGAGATACTATTGGTTGAGCTCTATTTACAACACGTGTGTCAACAACTCCATCATTTGTGACATTTTTGTTTCTAGACCAAAATTTTGGCCTTTCATTGTTTGTACTTGTGGTCGGTCCACTATCCTTGTGGTGTTTCAATATCCCTCATTCTAATAGTCCTCTCTCACATTTGATGCCTTTTTTCTGTTATGTCTTTAAAATTGTTCAAGCATTGCATTTGTAATGGGTATTTAATTGGAGGCACAAGATTTTCATTGAAGATATCTACTTGCTTCGCTTCAGGGATGTGACTGACATCTGTGATATAGGCCTCTCCATCTTTGCAAGAATGTGGTGAAAGTTTCACCTTCTTTTTGCTTTGTTGCACATAAATCCATTAAGGTAATTGGACTATCTATGTTAAAGGCAAAGTTCGATATAAATAACTCAGCCAATTCTCCCCATGAAGTAATTTTGGGTGGAAGGTGTGAAAACCATTCCAACATTGTCCCTCCAAGACTCTTGGAAAATAGCCTCATTAAGTATGTATCATTGTGAGCTACTTCAATACATGTCATGAAGAATTCTCTTATATATGATCTCGAGGATCCCCTTTCCCTCTATACTTTTTGAACTTTGGAGTTTCAAAATGTGGGGGAAATGGTGGCACGTATAATTTTCTGTCAAAAGGATACGAACAGAGGTCCTCCATTGTGCAGCTCTTTTTATTATTAACTGCTTGCATACTGGCCATTTGCTTTTGAAGGTTCTCCATTTGTTGGGTCAAAGTCTTTGTTTGGGTCAATGGTGTATTGGCTTGATGAGTTTTTCCCACAAAAGGGATAGTATTTGAGTACCTTTGAGCTTGTTGAAATATAGACAAACTAGGTAACTATGCACCATAAGTTCCAGTAGGTGGTGTGAAGTATGTAAATTACAGACTGACATTTGGTTGAGCCAAGTTAGTTGTCCCTTGATTCACATTCTGACTACTGTGGGTGGAACCAACCGAAACTACGGGTTGAGTTATATTTGCCAAGGTAGCATTGTGAGCCATTGGAGCTTGCATCGTCATGTTGGATGTTGTCAGCGGTGTAAGATTGGTACTTGCTAATGCCACTATTGACTGTGCTGAGGTTGTAGCCATATTGGCATTTTGAGATATACCTTGCATTGATGTAGCAACTGCTGCTTGCGTTTGTGTTGCAACAGGCATTTGAGGCATATTTTAATTTAATGTCACACATTGCGGCAATATCGTTGAAATGTCTACCCCTGGAGGTAACTTGGCCCCATTCTGGACTAAGAGAGCAAGATATCTATATCTATCATTATTAACGAGAGCGTTGAGAATCATTAGTATCGCGGGATCTTGTTGGGCTGCTTCTAACTCTTCTTTTGTCAAATTATGTTGTATTTCATCAATGGAAGACATCTTATTTGTGTTTGTTGACAGTGTTGCGGGTGTGAGACCCTGTATTTTTGTTGTGTGGATAGATCCATATTCCATGTTAGGTTAACCAAGGGATCATTGTTAGGATCCATTTGGTGTTTTGCCTTTTGAGCACACATTAATGGCATGAATATTGTTTCGAAGTGATTTCGACTCTCTAAATTTTGTATGCAAGACTCAATTAAATGCAACTAAATATGTTTCTATGACTTCCTGAAAACTAAAGTGTAGACAATGCAATCTATGAATGATGACTCGCTATCGAGGATTCCAAAATTCAAACACAAGATCTACACAGCGTATTGCCGAAAAAGCTTCAAATTCTACCTCTTCTTTGATTCAATTTTTGAGGTCTATGTCTATTTGTATTGATTTCCGAACTTCTTCATCTATGACAACTTGGACTATGTCGTATTGGTACTCTTGATCAATTATTAAATCCTCAGCAAGGATATTCAAATCGTCAATTATTTATAATTGACCGTTGTTTGGCCCAAGATTGGGTTGTTTAAATGGGAATTTATCATTTCCTTTTAGACCCATACATTGAAGGCTACTATGCAGACCCTAGAAATGATTGACACCTTGCTCTTTTAACACGATTTTAGAAATGTTGCTATGGTCTTTTCTACCAATTGTCTAATGGCTTCTTTATGAGCTGCTCTTTGTATCTTTTTCCTTAGTTTCTCATCAAGACAAACAGACTTTCGGATTTCATCATTTATGATGGCCTCAACTGTATCATATTGGGCATGATTGACTCTTACTTCCCAAGCGAGGTTATCTAAACTATCAATTATTTGTAATTTGTCATTGTTTGGCCCAAGATTGGGTTGTTTGAATGGGAATTCTCTGTCTCCTCTGATACCCATGGACTTAGGTATGATTCCTACACTCTAATGCAACACTAAATCTTAAGTGAGTGAAAGAAAATTTGGTGAAATGACTTGTGTGAGGACTTTGTGTGATGATTCTAATGGTACTTCTGCATGAATTGAATGCCTAGGACCTAGGATCACTTGAAAGTAACATGTACATCATCTTGGAATTTGTGCAAAAAGGTTTGGATCTGACGTTGGTGTTAATGTTGATACTTAACTTTGTTGAGGTTGTGATTTATTTCTTGTTGAACACCGAAACTTTGACTTTGTTGAGGTTGTGATTTGTTTCTTGTAATGTTTTGAATTTGTTGAAGTGTAGCAAAGGACTCAACAATCACATTAAAAGAATAAAACCATGAAAATAATATTTGTTTAAGGATTTTTTTTCAAATTTCCATGAATGTTGGGATCTTTCTCAAGATCTCATTTTGTTCTTGATATATTGGGGCCATTCGATATCACATTAGACAAACTCTCCTAAGGTCAAAAGGTCACAAGTATTACCACAACCCACATCTTGATACTCTGTCAACTCAAACAACCCTGTCACACCCTAAGGTGAGCTCATTTTTTTGCCTTTTTTCCAGAAATTAGACCAAAGAAGATTGCTCCTCAATTAATCCGTTATCTTGGGAGATATATGGTGAGTTTCTTGGGGGCGGATTCTTCCCCACCCTTGCACTATGATAAAATAAGTGTTTGGTTACTGACTCGGTATGGCTTCTAATTTCTATGGTGTTTTGATAGGGTTTCGTTCGAGTGGTCACAATCAGTAGCATTTTACACTCCATTGAGGGAGGTCTCCCAGTCTATAGAGGTTATGCTCTACATATTTTAATGTACCGTATAGGCACTGAGGGAGGCATAATATTGTCGTGACAACATGTAACACTCGTCGCATATGATTTTCATCACATACACATTTATTTATAGTGGCTTGGATTACTTAGCTTTAGCCATTGCCACTTAGGCCCTTCCCCTCTCATCGACCTTAATGGCGCCCTAAGGGAAACTCGGGAGGGCAGACCTTCTAAAGGATTTAATTGCAAGAAATAAATAAAAGCTTGAAAGAAGAGAGTCTGATTTTCTGATCACCCATTGAAGGGGAGAGCATAATACCTATCCCTTTGAATACACGAAAAACAAAATTTCTTTTTATCCTTCCATTGCAATGATTTTTTATTATATTTGGAGATGTTGCCCAAAAAAGCATGGGGTTCAATTTTAACCTTCATCGCATTTGTGAAATAAAAGACAAGTTTGTTTGTGGTTTATTTTACTTGCACCAAATTGAAGTGTTTCTAAGCTATCCTGGCATAAAATGATGCTAGTAAGCACACGGTGGGCTATCCAGCCTAATTTTCCAATTACAAAGTTCTGTCTTTTTACAAACAAAAAGATATTCTGATAAAAACCAGAACTGAAATAGAACAGAAAAAGAAAAACTTAATCTAACAATTGCGAATTACCTACACAACAAATGCGAATTGATATCAGATCAATTATGAATTGATGTATCATCAATTGTGAATTATTGTTTAAGCAATTGCAATGTGATGACTGCTTAATTGCGAATTGATATAAGATCAATTTCTCACAGTTAAAAAAAAAATATTTTTAATTTTTTAATTTTGAAAAAACAACAGAAAAAGACAGAAGATAGGAGGGTTATTCTGCAATGATATTGTCCCACACCACATGAGCCATCACATCAATCTCATCAAAAAATTTGTACTTGGTTAAGAAACGATGAATGTTTCTATGATATTGAGCAATCTCCTCTTTTTCATAGATTTCATAGAGCTCCCTTTCTGCCTTTAAGAGTCTTTGATATGTCCTTTGTTGTCTCCTATGTTGTTTTGCCTTCCTTGCACCTGAAATTCTAAAAGTCACCTTTCCTGCCATTGGATTAAATACATCTTATATGCAGAAATTGAATTTTCTAGAATTTGATGAAATTTCTGGGTTAGGTGCACAAGATTAGATAATAAAGAAACGACAAAAGTTTTTTTGAATTTGCAACCCCCTAAGGCAATTGCGATATGTTTTTGCAATTGCGGTGCCACTACTGAGCAATTGCGAATTTCTGCTTAGGCAATTGCGAAATCAGGATCCTATTTTAGGTACTGATCTGCAAAATCATTCAAAACAAAAAATCGAGGTTAGCATGCTTCACGTCGGGTTCACCATTGTTTCTAAACCTGAATGTCATGTGTTATTAATCTAATTAGCAAGTTAGAATGAACCACCAATTCTCAACTAATTAACAAACAAACCAACATAATCAATGAAAATCAATACAAAATAAGGAATAAATTCAAATAAGAACTCCCTCATTCTGCATCTTTGCTTCCATTGTGCTTCTCCAATTTGAGTGGTTGGTGGCTCTCAAGTATTGCACCAATTTTCTGCATACAAATACTTTGAAGACTCTGATTCTGTGATTCTAAAAAAGCTAGATTGAATTGATGAAAAAGATGTTTAATTTATAGATTTTCAACACAAAGCGGGTGAGAAATAGAACTCAAGTGTTGGTTGATAGATAACTGAAATTGATTGATCAATTAATAGAGTTGTTTGATCTGTTAACTCAATAGATTGATCTGTTAACAAGATTGATTAGAGAGTGAACTGAATAGATTGGTTAGTAAACTCATTTGATTGATCAGTAGATTGAATAGACTAGGGAGATGACTGAATAGATGGATTAGTAGATTGAATTGATGGATTAGTCATAAAAAATTGATTTTGAGTTAAAAAGGATGATTGATGAGTTAACTGAGTTAATTGATTTAATCAATTGGTTCTGATTTAGCATGTGCTATAGGAATTTGAAATTGAAATTGATTTTCATTTTCAATTTAGATTTGAATTTTGTCATTCGAATGCTGAAATGCACATGAAATTAACTGAAATTCAGATCTGATGAAATGTGAAATTAGATGAAATGAAGTGAAATTCGAATTGGGGAAATATAAATTTGAGAGAAATGAAATGAGATGGAATTATAATTCGGGGAATTGGAGGAATTTAATTAATTTAAATAATTTAAATGAAATTATTTAAACTTAGGAGATTGAATTAATTAAATAATAAATATTATTTAATTAAGGAATAAATTATAATTAATTAAATAATTGATATTTAATTAATAACCGAGATATGATTAACTGATTAACATGATTTGAGAATAGAAATAGAATAATTAGAAGTGTTGTAGGGCGATGATTAGAAGAAATAGTTAGTTTAATCAAATAATTAAAGAATTACTTAATTAAATATATGACTAATTAGTGTAGAATTAACGAGACATTTTTAGGTGTCTACAGGAAGATCGTATGATCCGGTTTGCAGTGTTGTTTTGTTGGTCACTGTTTTGCAGAGTTCGGTATTTCCTTCGGTATATTCTGGTGTGATCAGATCTTGTGCTGAGATTTTGGGATATTATTTAGGATGGTCTTGTGTATCATCATTTCAGATGGATCGTGATTTGGTGCTCCACAAGTTACCTTTCTTCATGATAGTTGTTGATTGGTTATGTTCTTGAGCTTTTAGATGTTGACAAATGAAGATTTGATAAGTGGTGTTGGTGCAGCTGATACTAATTATTCTAACATTCTTGTTGGTGTTTCCTAGTTGTGTCCTATTTGTTTTCGTGATCCGCATTGATAGTTGGTCGATTTTTTGGTGGTTTCTATGAATCGGTGATGTTTTTCGTGTTATGCAATTTTCTTGGTGGTGTAGTGTGTTGTAGTTGATATTGGCGTGATTTCCGGTGGAGTTGTGCATTTGGAAATTTGAATTAGGTTGATGTTATGTCATGTAAATCATTGTATTGGTCCAGTAGTCGATCTTTGTATCATGTGATGTAATTTTTTTAATTGAGGGTCGAGGGTTTAACCGACCTTTTTATCAAGGTTGATGAATTGTATACATAGGTGATATATTCATGTAATTTAGGTGTCGATGTTGTGTCTACATTATCAGAGAGGTTTATGCAAGTGATTTATCCTTTGATGTTGAGATTGAGGAGAGATTGGTGTTGCAGAGCAGACATGTCAATGTTGTGTCTGCATTAGCAGAGAGAGGTTTATGTGCGAACAAGTGATTTATCCTTCGATGTTGAGATTGAAGAGAGATTGGTGTTTAAGAGCAAATAATTGTGCTTAACCAAAACCGTGATCAGGCATTTGGAGATGTTATTATTTCAGTTCATTTCTTCCATATTATAGTCTGAATCTTATTGTAAGTCAGTGAGACTTCCCTGAGGGTTGTAGCCTTTCGTTATAATATTTTCACATACTATTGCAGAGTATCATTTTATCATGGATAAGTTCCCACTGTGTTTTTTTCCTTAACCGAGTTTTCCATGTCAAATCTTAGTGTTGTGTGTTGTGCCTTCAATTTGCTTATCTATCTTATTGTTGCAGTTTATCAGATCTATCTTTGTAGTTAAATTTGTTGTTTCGATGAAGACTGATTCACCCCACTCTCAGTCTTCCTTCTTGGTTGCTGGTAACACCAACATAGTGGGAGGTAGTTGTCTCTCCCACTGTCTGTATAACACGAAAGTCAATAACATTTATCGGCAGACTTGCATCACAAGAAAGAAAAGTTAGTGAAAACAAATGTATGTGACGACATAGGACTAGATCTCTTGACCTGCATTGCTTTCTCTATTGAGGACCTACATTGCTTTCTCTGCATTTCTTTCTATTTATACTCACGAAGTTTGGGTTCAAACCATAGAGCTTTCACAAATTTTCAGATCGAGTCATTTTTTGTTGTTGGAAGGTGAGATTTATTTCCAACGCTTGGGTGAGGTGGTTATCAAAAAGGTTGATTCGTGTTGAGTTTTTATTCGTGTTGGGGGGTCACATATAGATGCATTAACAAAACAAAAAACAATGAATCAACAGAGGTACATAATACAAACCACAATGGCGAAAAGAGAAGGAAGGTCAAATGAGGATGACGTGTATGTGAGTGGCAAGGGAAGAAAGAGACTTGGCAAGGGTAGAAAGACAAGGCCTTCGAGTGCATGTACGCTGACGAGAAAGTATCAAATATTTCTTTTTTGTCTTATGCTTTAGGGTTTACAAAGCAGGCTGCTAACATGAGAGTTATTTGTGTGTAGGTACGAGGGTTGCAGAGGTGAGCTGGACTAGGGTTTGGCGGCCAAGGCACTGGCTAGAAAGGTAAGTCTAAACCCTGACACAACACGAAGGGTATTTTTAATGTGTGATTTATTCGGTATTCAAGCTTACTATACCCATTAATGACTTTACTTAAATAACTTATTGTATACAACTAAAAATGACTATGATTAATTAAATAAATATTTATTATTTATTTAATGATTAATCTTCTATCAAATAAATAAATTGAAAAGTTTATTTATTTTGATTCATTAGTTATATTCCTCTATGTCAATTTATTAATTAAATATTAATTATTAATTGTCTTCATAATTCTTCTAAAACTCTTCCATGATTGAATAAATTTAAATTATTTAGTTAGATCTTTTCCACATCATTCTTTCTCCACATCATCTTATTTTCCAACTCATTCCTATGTGGCTAAATAAATTATTTTTTCCTCATATTTAAATTAGCTACATTAATTCTCAACTTTTATTCCTAGTCAAGAGGAGGAAGACACTTAGCTGTCCTCCTACTCCCTATATTCTCTCCACTACTCCTACATCTTTGGAGGAGGTTTTTTCCACCTCGCCCTAGTCAACATCCAGTTGTCCTACATTTCCTAGATCATCTCCAACCATCCTATATTCTTGGGTTTTCATCTCTATTCAAAGTGAGCATATTGCCACTTGGACTCTTCTTCCATCTTTTCCTTCGTCTTGCATGTGTAGGAGGAACATCTTCCTCCTTTCTCTTTCACATTCTAACTAATCATTCATAGCCATTTATCTATCAAGATTTACTCTCAATCGTTGATCTTTGCCATGTAGGATTTTGCTCATGCAAAGTCTATAAAAGAGATTTTCTCTAGCATTTTTGAAGTTAGTCGTTATCTAGTAATCAAGCAATTTTAGAGCAAATCTAGCATTTCAACATTTCTATAGTGTGCATTTGGCTTAGAACATTGCATTAATCAGTCCAGTTGCATATTTCATCTTGCATACCACAGTCCACTCACCTTTGTCATCTTGAAGCAAACTAGTACAAATTGAGAGCAATCATTTCAGCAAACAAGAACAGAAGGTGATAGGACACAATGAGACAACAAATGGAGGTTTATTTGTTTTAGTTTACTTCTTCTATTTGTTTCATTGGTAATTTTTGATATTCTGTAGGATTTTAGAGTCCATGGTAGCTTAGTATTGTCTTGTATTTTACTTCATTTTTCCAGGTTACATTTTTGGCGCCCACCATGGGGCTTAAGCCCCATTTTTACTGATTTTATTTGTTTTAGTCCATGCAGGTTCTAAGTACACAAAGTTGTGCTTTTGTTCCACAGATTCACACATTTATTTCACAATTTAGCGCATTTGTTTAGTAGAGTCGTGCATTTACTCCACAGTTTAGCACATTTGTTTTACAATTTAGTGCCTTTTTTTTCACAGTCTCGCATTTGTCATATAATGCATTTATTTTTTAATATAGTGCATTTGTAATTATCTGCATTTCAATTCAACGCATTTGTTTCACAGTGTAGCACTTATGTAAAACAGAATAGAGCATTTGTCATACATTGTAGCACATTTACATAGGGTTTAAGCGCATTTGTCAAATAGAGTTGCATTGAATTATCTGACACTTTGCAGGTACACGACCGTCGAAGATAAAAAAATTGAAACTACTAATTGGTGGTTTTGCGGGGGTTTTTGCTTGCATTTAGGAACCTAATTTAATTAGGAGGCAATAATTTACCATGTTTGTTTCAAATAGTTTAAGTAAGAAGTTAATTTACAACATTAAAAAAAAAGAAGAAAAAATCTACATCTCTATCTTTTTAAAGAAGTTGCACATAGATTAAATTTAGGTGGTCAATAAATCATTATTTTCTTTGCTTGCACAAAGTGGTAGGTGATTGTGCTCTCCCCTTAACTGGGTGATAAAAAAACTAGACTCACTTTTTTTAGATTGTTATTACCCATTAGAGGGCTTGCCTCCCAATTATCCCACAATATCCCATAAGGCCAAGTGAGAGGGAATGAACCAAGTTGCAACGGGGCTAAGGCCAAGTCCTTTCGAACCACTATAAACAAATTCACTTGTGAGGAAACTCATAAGTGACAGGTGCCATTATGTCATACCGACGTCAGTCTCCCCCAATACCCATAGTGGTGCATGAAAACCCGCAAGGGATGGGAGGCCTCTTTGTATAAAGGGTGAAACATCACATGTATGGCCATTTGAATGGATGTACTTACTAAAAACTCTTGTGATTAGAAGCCCAAAACCTTCTATCTGTTGGCGCAGGAGGTTAAATCTCTGAAGCGGCCCACATTTTTACAATTTATAGTAGAGAGAAATTTCATTTTTTTTTTGAAATTCAGAACTGCCCAAGAAGTGAGTGTCATGGTGGGGGAGCTAGTGCTACCAAGTTCCTAGGTTGTCTGCTATAGATAGGCACAACTAGATTAATTTTCACGTGGGATTCAACAAATATTGTCCTGGCTAGCCACTAGGATTGTGCTTGTCTTTTGTTTTTATTTTTCAAACATTGTGTCTGCTATGTCTGTTGTGTGTTCTCATCAAGATAGAGAAAATAATCCCTAATCAACATTAGAGAATCACAAGAAAAAATTTCAATGCAGCAAAACTTTAGAAAATTTGTTAGGAAAACTTAGATTAGCACATACATTGCTTAGAAAACCACATTTAACACTCAGAATGGCACTTTTGTAACACGAAGTCTCGCATTTGTCACACATAATAGCACATTTTTATTTTATTTTATCATAATAGCACTTTTGTTCAACAGAATAACGCTTTTGACCGATAGAGTAGTGCTTATATTTACCAGAGTAACACATTTGATAAACAAAGTAGCGCATCTAAGTATTACTATAGCGCATATACCTTAAATAGTAGTGCATCTGTGCCATAGAATAGCACTTTTGCACCACATAGTAGCACATTTACCAATTGTTATAGTGCATTTGTCAAAACAATTAGCGCATATACTTTAGTGCATTTGTGACAATGGGTATTTCCGAGGGTTTGAGGAAAATTTTGAAAATTGATCTAGATACCCTTTTTGAGAAGATTACACCTTGATCAACACATATTCAGTTTCTTATTAAACCAGGGGTATTTTTGAACATTTTGTATACAAGACCACTTTACATATATAATCAAGATATACTTTGGTGCCTTTAAGATCTAGACTATTCATTGGTTGTTTTAGTTCTATCATCAGTATTTTATCATCCTTTCAATCTAAGAACTATAATCAAGAATCTTAGCAAAGCGAGTTATTATCATCTTGAGATCTATCATCTCCTTATATTGACTTACTTTGATATTACTATTCCTTAATAGTCCAAGATTACTAATTTTGACAAATTAAATCAAAATTGCACTTTAGGAATCTTGATAGAAAACCTTTTGTTGGTCTAAAGAAAACAACAAAAATTGATATACAAACACACACAGTAAAATTTAGAGCCCCTCATATGGTGGAACCAATAAGACAAGGATCAATCAGAGAAACAATGAAATTCTTTACAAAAGTGAAAGGAAAATATCCTCAATATGATTCATTAGATTTCTTTGGAGGTACTTCAAATGCATTCTATGACAATGATAGCAACCGTGAGACCTATAGTGACATAGATGAGGCACATGTTCTTGAAGAAACACAAGACCCTATATTTCATAAACTTATGAAAAAGGTGACGGAAAAAGATAAAGAGAAATACTTCCTTCAACTTGCAGATCAAGGTGTCAAACTTCCATCCAATTTCAATCTTTCAAAATTAAAAGCAATGACTAAGTTTGAGAAAAATGCCAATATGAACACCAATGACAATACCAATGACAAAATAAATGAGCACAAGATTTAAGAGCAAGAAAGACAAAGATCCTCTAGTGAATCCTTTGAGTACACTTACGCAACAAATTCAAGATCTACAAACACAACTTGCCAAGTTATAATCAGGATCGTCACCCAACCAATACAAACTTGAGGATATATCTCCCTACAAATTTGACAAAAACTTGATCATATTACCATTTCCCCCAAATTTCCAAAGTTTGAAAAATATAAAGGGAAAGGTGATCCACGTGATCATATCAGAGAAGTTTGTGCCGTATGTATGGAAGTTGCACAAAATGAGACCTATCTAATGCAATGTTTTCCTAAGAGTTTGGGTGGCCAAGCTATAAAGTGGTTTTATAATTTTCCACTGGAAATTAAATCATTCGATGAACTGGTAGACAAGTTTATTACACACTTCTCCTACAACATTGAGCATGAGGTATCTATGTTAGTACTTTGCAATAGAAAAAAATGAAATGGAGAGTCATTCATTAGTTTCTTACAAAGGTGAAGACAACTCGTCAACAAATTTCCCTATGATTCACCTGAACAACACAAAATTGAGATATTTATCCACAATCTAAATGCCGAATTGAGTTATCAATTGCAACTCTAATGTCCACCTACCTTTGCCAAAGTCATTGACAAAGGTCTTCTCATTGAGAAAGCTTTGATTGAAAAGGTACAAATAAAAATCTACAAAGAAAATATTGGTCCAAGTAATAACAATGACAAATCAAGGTTTTGGACCAAGAACAAAAAAAAATGTCAATGATGGTGTTGTAGATGCACAAACTCTTAAAGCAAAACAACCTATCTTAAATTTATCAGGTCCTCAAAATAGCACAAGCAATCAAAATAGTAAAAATATGTCCAATCCCAAGACTTCTTATGGCCCTCAAAGGAAATTACCAAAAGCAAGAGACTATGAACCAAAGGTTAAACTTACATGGGGGAATGCCCAAGACTATTGTGAATTTCATAGAAGTAAAGGGCACGAAACCAATGATTGCCAAAGGTTGAAACACACTATACAATATTTGATTGACAAAGGGGACATATCTGTGGATGGCCATAAATCCAATGAAGAGCATGTGCCATTTAAGGATCCCATTTCAAATTATGAGAAGGGAACTCCCTCCAAATCAGGTAAAGAGAAGGTCAACTATACAAATGGGTCTTATGACTATGTTATCAATCACATATCTAAAAGTGATTCCTATGTAAATGTGATTACCATAAATAATAAACCTGATTGCAATGTGATAACACGTCATGGAAAAGTCACCCTTTGATGCAGAGCCAGACAACAAACTAGGTAAAAACCTTCTCGTACCCACAACTACTATGTCCAAAACAAGTTCTTTGTTTTTTTCAAGGTAAACAACACACCTACCAAATACTCAACTCACACAACAATTTGTGTGACCGGATCCATATTGGTTTAGTATCTTCTGGTACCGGTAGGATGAAAACACTCTACCCTTGTGTGAATAGTAGACAATCTTCCAGTACTGGTGGGATGAAAACCTATTGGATTTTGTCTATTGGTGGTCCAACCAACACAAAAAACCCATAAGATCTGACTATCAAATGTGTTAGGGGATACTTGGCTCACAACTGTCCTATTTGTCCAGTAGCCCTATTGGTAGCCTAGTAGCCCTATTGGTTGAGTTCTCCAAACACAACTTAACAAAATTCCAAAGGATAAGACAAACTAAGGGCAGATTCAGATACCCTTTATCAAGTTACACAATTCCCCAAAGGCTTAGACTCTAACCACAAGTTGAAAGGTCTATACCCTTACTGTCCTTCCAGACTAAATTAAGCCAATTAGGCCTAATTTACAAAGCAAGTACCCCTTGTATGTTAGACAGTTCTGATAACTGGAAGACAACTGAGAGCGGGGGTGAATAAGTTGTCATAGATTACATGAACATTCAACAATTAAAACTTTAATACTGGAATCCAAAATAATGATACTAGAATAGTAGTTAATCCAATTAAGCATAAACAATAATCACAGAATAAAAGCCATCCACACAATACCAAGATTTGTACGTGAAAAACCTAGTAAAGGGAAAAACCATGGTAGGAAGCCTACCCACAGTTAGATAATACTTCTGCAGTAAGTATGTGAATTACAATGAAGGGGCCTGCACTTGCAGGAAGGCCAACAACCTAGAGCACACTGCTCATCACAAAAGGAGCCTCACTAACTACATATAAATCTAGATTATAATCTAAAGAGGTGTTGATCTGCAAAAGATAGCATCTCCTATGCCCGAGTATAGTTTCGATTAAGCTCAATACCGAAGGACTAAATCCTCTTACAAAAACCCAATTCGATCTCCAACGATCGACCAACTCCTCTGCCTAAATGATATTACATTATTCGCACTTTACATTCTTTGACCATGACCTCTTCCATTAACCATGATGATCTATAATGAGATCTTAAATCTATTTATACAAACCCTTGACCATAAACAATTAGGTCGACCACTAGATAATAAACTAATTACATAATTACAAACCATGTCGTCCTTAGACCAAAGAAGTAATATCAACACATAAGACATCTTGGAAATACATCAATAGATCCTATCCACATGTTACATTAATGTCGATCGATAACCTAGATCAACCGGGACCAATTATAGGTCCACACGCTTCAACAATGATCTCCAACCACCAAGTCTCGAACACGATCACCAACAACATCTTGAAACTCCATCAGAAGCCGCACCAACACCACTTATGCAATTCATCAAAGATATCCATCAAAAGCTCTGTCGGTGAAACCCTTGCCAGAACCAGAAACCAATCTTCTAAGCAAGTAGGATAGCATCCAATCACCAGACCAAAACCAACTGATCAAATAAGAGTATAAGTATCATGAACAAGCCATTTCCATCACTAGATTATACCGGAGTATACTGAATCATGCCGGATCCAAGTTAGCCAGAAACCACTCATCCTACTGGGACCAGAAGGGTGCCGGTAAAGCATCCAAACAACTAGTGTTGACATAAATGACAAAACATAAATGCAACACATAATCAATTCCACCAAATGGCCAACAATATCTCCCTTTGGCATTGATGGAAACACTAGATGTGAAAAAACATCTAAGTACCAAGAAATGCCAAACAAGTCTCCCCCTGTGGAAGACAACCAACAATAATCTAAATATAGCTCTAAATAACAATATCTCTCCCTTTTCATATTTCTCCCCCTTTGACATTTATCATTTTCTTCCTTTATCTTTTTCACGTCACTATCTCTCCCCCTTTGACATCAATGCTAGAAATCTGATAGAAATATCAAAGCAAAAACATAAGCCTTTGAATCTCAAAGCTGACTGCTCCCCCTGAGCAGAAGCATCCCATATCAGTGCCAAAATGAATAGTATCTCTAATAATGTATGGAGGACTGATGCCAAATTGCATCAATCAAGTCTCTACCGGAGGGAGAGAAACCTTGAATCTGTCTTTCAGGTACTCAAATGGTTCCTTGGATAAAGGTTTAGTGAAAATATCTGCAAATTTTTTCTTTAGTGTTCACATAAACTAGTCTAACTTCATTTGCTTCCACCTTCTCCTTCAAAAAGTTATACTTGATAGATATGTGCTTCGTCTTAGAATGAAATACCAGATACTTTGATATATCAATAGTAGGAGAGTTATCACAGTGAATAACTACCGGTGCATCACAATCCACCTTTATATCCTTCAACATTTGCTTCATCCATAAAACTTGTGTATAGTTAGTAGCAGCAACAACATACTCAGCTTCAGTAGTAGATAAAGAAGTCCATGATTGTTTCTTGCTGATCCGTGAAACCAACTTCTTTCCAAGAAAGAAAGCTCCACCAGAAGTACTTTTCTGGTCATCAACATCTCCAGCCCAATCAACATCTGTATATGCACATAAAGTAAAGTTATCATCCTTAGGATACCATAAGTCATATTCTGATGTATCTTGCAAGTATCTAAAAATCCTTTTCACCGCCATCTCATCATTTTCTCTAGGATCACTCTGAAATCTTGAAACAATACAAACAACATTCATAATGTCAGGCCTAGTCTGAGTCAAATAAAGTAGACCTCCAATCATAGATTTGTATCTTGTAAGATTTAGCGGTGTAGAAACATCTTTTCTTGTCAATTTCTCACTTGTAACCATAGGCGTACTTACCGGTTTAGAATCTCCCATACCAAATTTATTCAACAATCCGTTAGCATATTTAGTTTGACAGATAAAAATGCTTTTGTCAGTCTGAGTAATCTGCAAACCTAAGAAAAATTTCATCTCACCAATCATAGACATCTCAAATTATTTCTCCATATTCTTAGAAAATTCTATGCATAATTTATCTCCACCTCCAAAAATAATGTCATCAACAAATATTTCAACAATCAGTATATCATCATCAATGATTTTATAATATAAATTACTGTCAGCACTGCCCTTACTAAAACCAAGCTTCAAAATATATTTATCCAACCTTGCATACCAAGCTCTAGGTGCTTGTTTCAATCCATATAAAGCTTTCCTTCACTTGTAAACCATATCAGTATCATCTGATAGTGAAAAACCATCGGGTTGCTCAATATAAACTTCCTCATCAAGATCCCCATTCAAGAATGCACATTTAGCATCCATTTGATAAACCTTGTAGTTTTTATAAGCAACATAGGCAAGAAATAATCTTAGTGCTTCAATCCTAGCTACTGGTGCAAAAGTCTCTCCATAATTAATTGCTTCCTTCTGAGAATATCTTTTACAAACCAATCTACCCTTATTCCTTATAATTTGAACATCCTCATTCAATTTATTCCTAAAAACCCATTTAGTTCCAATAACATTTTTATTTTTAGGCCGAGGAACCAAAGTCCATATGTTATTTTTGTCAATCTAATCTAATTCTTCTTCCATAGCTTTTAACCAAAATTAATCTTTACATGCCTCAATTATTGATACCGGTTCAACTTGTCAAATTAAATATACTTCATTAGTTGCAGTCTTCTTCTTGTCATCACTCCATTGCTCTTGTCCCCAATGATTTGATCTTCAGAATGATTCAGTCTCACATACCTAGGAGTCTTCTGACTCTTTTTTCCTCTTCCTCGTTCTTCAGTTACTGTAGAATTCTCTGATATTGCCGGAGTAACTGGTTCAACTCTTTGTTTTGGTAAAGGTGCTACCGGTTTAGATATAATCATTTCCATTGCCGGTTCCTTCTCATAAACTCTGATTTGACTTTTGTTCAACTCATCTACTTTGACATTAGCACTCTCCACAATTATCTGCAATCTCTTGTTATAACATCTATATGCTTTGCTTTCATTGGAATAACCAAGAAATATGCCTTTATCACTTGCAGGATCAAATTTCCTAGTATCATCTCTCCTGATATAACATTTGCTACCAAATTTTTTGAAATGCTTAACTGTAGGTGTATTGCCAAACCATAATTCATAAGGTACCTTACCAGTTTCTCTTTTGATATGTACTCTATTGAATGTATAAACCTTTGTACTCACTACTTCTCTCCAGTATATATGAGGTAGATTAGCTTCTATCATCATTGTTCTAGAAGCATCCAAGATAGTTCTGTTCTTCCTTTCCACAACTCCATTCTGCTGACGTGTCCAGGGAGTAGAAAATAGTCTTCTTATACCATGCTTGTCAGAAAAGTTATTAAACTCACTGGATGTGAATTCTCCACCATGATCTGATCTCAAACATTTAATCTTCAATCTCGTCTTAGTTTCCACTTTAGCCTTAAAGATTTTAAACTTTTCAAATGGTTCAGATTTTTCTCTCAAAACAGTAACCCACATCATTCTAGAATAATCATTTACGATTAGCATGAAATATCTATCACCATGAATTTTTTTAACTCTAGCAGGGCCACACAAATCAGTATGAATAAGATCAAGAACATCATTTGATTTATCTTGTATACTCCTAAAAGAGGTTCTGACTTGTTTACCCATTTGGCATTCTTTACATACTGGATTATAGGGCTTCATAATTTTAGGTATATCTCTAACAACCTTAGTTGAACTGATCTTCACAATGCAATCAAAATTCACATGACACAACCTTTTATGCCATAGCCAACTCTCATCAATATGTGTAATTAAACATGTCTTCTCACCGAAGTTTCAATGAAATATGTTACCCTTTGTTTGTGTGCCGATTGCCATCTCCAAGTCAGATCTGTTAATGATTTTGAATTTTCCATCCTTGAATTGTAATTGAAATTCCTTATCTACCAATTGTCCTACACTCAAAAGATTATGCTTCAAACCTTCAACATAATAAAAATTGTCAGTATTGTTCTTACCATCCAATGATATAGTTCCTTTTTCTTTAATCATGCATGCCTTGACATCTCCAAATCTAACTATTCCACCATCAAATTCTTGCAAAGACAAAAACTTCCCTTTATCTCCAGTCATATGATATGAACAACCACTATCAATTACCCATTCATCATTGTCCTCAATTTTAGCAGCAAGTGCCTTCTCCTTAGGTACATTCTCTTCCAGTGACGGATCATCTTCCTTGATATCCAGGAACACCCATTCCTTCCCATTGCCGGATCCACTAGCAAAGTCTTTTGTCGGTTTATCATCTGAATCAGTAATGCCTTCCTCATCCGCTATGTAGCATGATTTGTCTCTGTTTTTCTTGAATCTATACTTGTTTAGATATCCAAGGTTAGGCTTAAATGATCTTTTAACTATTTCTTCAAATCTTGAATTTCTTTCAGGAAATCTAGATGCAAAATGACTAATCTTATTACATGCAAAACATTTAAAAGGTGCTTTTCCTTCATACTTACTTCCTACCGGTCCTTTCGGTACTCTTCTAGCAAATAGTACTTCAAGTTTCTCAAATGCATCATCTTCTCTCTTCATATCTTCTAATTCTTTTGCATATAAAGCTTTCCAGTCTTGCTTACCGGTTGTAGATGTAGATGCATGAAAAGTAGGTTCAATCTTTACAGCTCCAAAAGGTCCAAAGTCCTCAGGTTCAAAAGCATATAGTTTCCCAACCAAAGTATCTCTGTTGACAGATGTATTAGCCATTGTTCTCAACTCATTAATAGCAGTAGCCTTCCTTTTGTAAGATGGTGGTAGGGCTCTTAGGACTTTAGAAATAATTTCATCTTCGCTTAGAGTTCCACCACAACATTGAATTCCCATAACAATCTCATTTACCCTTTCCATGAATGCAATAATCCTTTCATCTTCTTTCATCTTCTTTCATCTTTAGGTTTTCATATCTCACTTGGTAACCATCAAGTTTATCAATCTTCACTATAGGGTCACCTTCATTAAGAGTCTGCAACTTATCCAATATAGCCTTTCCAGATGATTTGTCGATTAATCCCATTATTTGCTGATCAGAAAGTGCACGCAAGAGGGTTTCTCTTTCTCTATAGTCATTCTCAAACTCCTTGTCCAGGTTTACCGGAGGAGGATTGCCACATCCTGGATTAAAGGGTGTGACACCATTCTGTGTGACTCCCAAATCTCCTAGCCAAGACATCTCATATAAGTTTCCATCCAAATCTTCCATACTATATAGTTTGTTCCTTCAAGCCTCAATATATCCCTTCGAAAGATAGCTCTAGAAGAACTAGATGAACTTGAACTGTTAGTCACCATAGGATCTTCCTCAAGTGGTTAAGCTTTCTTTAGAGAGGACCAAAGCTCTGATACCAATTGTTAGATAGTTCAGATAATCGGAAGACAACTGAGGGGGGGGGGTGAATTAGTTGTCATAGATTACATGAACATTCAGCAATTAAAACTTTAATACCAGAACTCAAAACAATAATACCAGAATAACAGTTAATTGAATTAAGCATAAACAATAATCACAAAATAAAAGCCATCCACACAACACCAAGATTTGTATGTGGAAAACCTGGTAAAGAGAAAAACCATGTTGGGAAGCCTACCCACAATTTGATAATACTTCTACAGTAAGTATGTGAATTATAGTGAAGGGGCCTGCACTTGCAGGAAAGCCAACAACCTAGAGCACACTTCTCATCACAAAAGAAGCCTCATTGAGTACATATAAATCTAGACTACAATTCGGAGAGGTGTTGAACTGCAAAAGATAACATCTCCTATGCCTGAGTACAATTCTGGTTAAGCTCAATACCGGAGGACTAAATCCTCTTAAACAAACCCAATTCTATCTCCAATGATCAACCAACTTCTCTGCCTAAATGATATTACATTATTCGCAGTTTACATTCCTTGATCACGACCTCTTCCATTAACCATGATGATCTATAATGATATCTTACATCTAGTTATACAAACCCTCGACCATAAACAATCAGGTCGACCACCAGATAATAAACTAATTACATAATTACAAACCATGTTGGCCTTAGACCAAACAAGTAATATCAACACATAAGACATCCCAGAAATACATCAATAGGTCTCATCCACATGTTACATTGATGCCAGTCCATAACCTAGATCAACCGGGACCAAGTATAGGTCCACATGCTTCAACAATGATCTCCAACTGCCAAGTCTCGAACACGATCACCAACAACATCTTGAAACTCCATCAGAAGCTGCACCAACACCACTTATGCAATTCATTAAAGATCTCCATCAAAAGCTCTGCCGGTGAAACCCTCGCCGGAACCAGAAACCAATTTTCTAAGCAAGCAGATAGCATCCAATCACCAGACCAAAACCAATTGATCAAATAAAAGCATAAGTATCATGAACAAGCCAATTACATCACTAGATTATACTAGAGTCTACCGGATCATACCAGATCCAAGTTAGCCAGAAACCACTCATCCTACCGGGACCAGAAGGGTGCCGGTAAAGCATCCAAACAACTAGCATTGACATCAATGAGAAAACATCAATGCAACACATAATAAATTCCACCAAATGGCCAATATTGTATTAGTCCCTCGACAAAACCAACACTTCTTCAAGGTGGGGTAAGGTGTCAAACCACCAAATCCAAGGTTTCAGGACTTGATCCCATCTTCTTTGTCTTTTGCAAGTGATTTCCACTTCTTCAATTCAGGCGGTCACATAGAGATGCCCGCCTAGGGTCAATTCAATCTCTTCGAGCTTGGAGTCTCCCTACAAACAAACACCTAATCTTATGGTACAATTTCCCCTCTAACATTTTCCCATATTTTGTTTGGTCCTCTGGTGAAAATGTTAGATTAAGGGCATCTTTACGGTGAAACCCTAGGTACCGGCAGGGTTTGCGACCAATCCGGTTAGATTTTGATGGATCTCTACAACCTAATTGTTACAAGACCTCAAACTTGATTCAAATGAAAGGTAAGAGACTTCCCTAACTCATCCAATTGATTTGAGGAATCCACCAATCCATACTGGTCAGAAATGAACAATAAAAATGCAGAATTTCAGAAAACTCCAAATATATTGTATTGCTCCAAACTCCAAAACATCATCAATTTCAACAACTTCAACAACGCCAACAAAAACCCTGGAATTGATCCAAGTGGGCATAATATAGCCTCCCTAATAGTTTCCAACCACTTTTTAAACTTTGGAACCGTTGGAGGATTAGTTATCCCTTTTTACAACATTTTGCAACGACAACAAAAGTTGTCAACTTACACTTTTCAAATTTGGCAACTCCAAGGTGTATTCGACCTATTCCAAGGATTGGTTTGATGTTTCTAAGACCAAAATTTATTTTCTCGACTCATGCCTAGACTCCTACTGACCCACATGGTCATTTGTCCATGGTGGCTTATAAAATGCAACCATGACAATGCCTTACATCAATTGGGTCTTATTGACTCACAAACCTATCAACCTATTACATATGATTATTTTCACCTCATGGGTGATATTAGGCTCTTTTAGGCTTCATTTGTGTCTTTGGGTGCTCCTGCACCATACTCCCCAGGTGATTGAATCTCAAGTCCACTTGAGATGAGTTCTGACAATGTAGTCCCATGTTTCTTCATCTAATCTTCATCCATCCATATTGCATCTGCCTCAGGAAGTCCTTGCCACTTGACAAGGTATTGTTTGTAGACCTTATTCCTACTTTTCTTCACAATCTTGGTGTCCAATATCCTTTCAAGTTTGGGTGGCCCTTGACTTGGTAAGTCTTTCAGTATGTCTGTAGCATCTTCCACCGGAAATGTACTATCTTTCTGCACTGTACCTTTGAATGGTGTCAGATCTGCAACATTAAAGATTGGGGATATACCTATATCCGAAGGTAATTGGATTTCATATGCATTGTTCCCAAACTTCTTGAGTATTTGACAAGGTCCAACCTTTCTCATCATGAACTTTGTATGTTTCCCTTTTAGCAATCTCTCCTTTTTCAGATTTGCCCATACCATGTCTCCAACTTGAAATTGCACATCTCTCTTTCTTTTGTCAGCCTGCTCCTTGTACTTCTCTACATACTTCTCTGTAATTTCATCTTGACTTGGTCATGAGTATCCTTTATCCCTTCAACAAATTCTTCTCCACAAGAACTGATATGTTCACTTGAAGGTAGATTTCTCAATTCCAGCACACCTCTTGGATTCAATCCATAGACAATTTGGAAAGAGCTTCTTTCGGTACTCTTATTGACATAATCATTATAAGCATATTCTGATCGGGAGATGATGGAATCCCACTTTTCACCATGCTGCTTGGTGAGGCACCTTAACAAGTTTCTGAGTGACCTATTGACCACTTCTGTTTGGCCATCCATTTGGGGATGATAAGTTGAACTAAAAGACAAGTTTGTTCCTAAATTCCTCCAGAAAGTCCTCCAAAAATGTCCTACAAATTTCACATCTCTTTCTGACACAATTTTTAAGGGTAAACCATGTATACGCACAACTTCATTAAAGAAAAGGTTTGCAACATATGTAGCATCACTTGTGCTCTTGTATGGAAATAAATGTGCCATCTTGCTAAACATGTCAACAACCACAAAAACACTGTCAAAACCTTTTTGAGTTCTTGGCAAACCCATCACAAAGTCCATGCTCACACTTTCCCAAGGTCTTGAAGGAATGGGCAATGGCTGGTATAGTCCTGCGTTTGTTGTTGTCCCTTTGGCCTTTGGACACACCACACATGAATCCCCAAATTTTCTGACATTTGTCTGCAATTTAGGCTAGTGATAAAATATTCTCACCAACTCAAGAGTTTTGTCTAAACCAAAGTGTCCCCCCATACAACCACTATTCTTCTCCTTAATTATGTTATCCCTCATTAAACATTTAGGAATGCATAACTGGCATCCTTTGAAAAGAAGACCATCTTTAATCAAATAATTATAATAATTTAAATGGTATTGGCTACCAAACTTAGTGTATACCTTGTAGATGTCTTTGAAATCTTCATCTGCAACATACATACCCTTGAGGGAATCAAATCCTACACTCTCCAACTGAATTTCTAAAACTGTTAGTACCCTCCTGCTAAGAGCATCTACAACTTTGTTTGAGACACCTTTCTTGTGTTTGATTGTAAAGGTGTAGGCTTGAATGGACTCAACCCACTTCATATGTCTATGGCTCGATTTCTCCTGACTATTTAGGAAGCTTAGTGCTTGATTATCTGTATACACAACAAACTCTTTGGGAATAAAATAATGCCTCCACTTCTTTAGTGCTTGAACTAATGCATACATATCCAAATCATAGGAATAATATTTCTTTTTAGCATCATTCAAGTTTTCACTAAAAAATGCAATTGGTCTACCTTCCTGACTAAGTACTACACCTATTGCCAAATGACTTGCATCACATTCAATCTGAAAGATTTTGTCAAAATTAGGTAAGGTAAGAACCGTTTGTTGTGATACCTTAGCCATGTGAGAATGGCATTCACTATATCAGCATCCATTTTTAGATTTCCTCTAGAAATCACAAACCAAAGGTAAGTCAGTTCTTCCTGCAAAAACACACACTTTTCCATGTTTATCATTAGTTTCTCTTCATTCAACCTTCTCAAGACCATATCCAAATGTTTTAGATGCTCCTCCTTTGTCTTTCTAAACACTAGGATGTCATCTAGATACACTATGAGAAACTTACCAATGAACTCCTTCAACACCTCATTCATGAGTCTCATGAAAGTGCTAGGGGAATTTGACAACCCAAATGGCATCACCCTCCATTCATACAATACTTCGTTTGTTTTAAAAGTAGTTTTCCATTCATCACCATCTCTAATCTTTATTTGGTGATAACCACTTTTTAAATCAATCTTGGAACAATATCTTGCACCTCCTAAACAATCAAGCAAATCTTCTATTCTAGGCATAGGGAATCTATACCTGATGGTTATCTTGTTAATGGCCCAAGAATAAGTGCATAATCTCCATGTTCCCTCCTTCTTTGGTGCTAAGACAACTTGGACTACACAAGGACTCAAGCTCTTCCCTATCAAACCTTTATCAAGCAACTCTTGGATTTGCCTTGCAACTTCCTCATTTTGTTGGGGAGTCATTTTCTAGGTTAGCTTGTTTGGTAAGGTGGCATTGGGAATGAATTCAATGCAATGGCTTATCTCCCTTATTGGTGGTAGGGTTCTTGGCAACTCTTCTCCAACTATGTCCTTGTATTTTCTCAACATTTCCTTCACCTCCTCAGGGACTGTCACCCTTTTCTTTTCTACCTTTCCATCTGCAATGGGCTCTTTTTCTTACCTTGGTACTGACATCACTTCAAAACAAGGTGTTCCCTCTTCCTTGATTGCCTTGAGGAACTCTTTTCCTTCCATGATCATGATCTTGGCCTCCTTCTCCTTCCAATCCTCACTATTATCAGGTAGGGGTATCAATTCAATCACCTTTTCATCTTTGGTGATGGAGTAGGTGTTCTTGTGTCCATCATGACGGGCCTTGAGGTCATGGTCTCCCAAAAAGAAGATGCCAGTCATACATCTCAACAATATCAAACAGGATTTTGTCTTTGTATGCTCCTATCTGAAATTTAACCCATGATTCCCATGATTGCTCTTCTACCAAGGTTTGTTTCCCTTTAGTAAGCCAAGAAACTTTATATGGAAATGGATGAGGAATTCTTCTCAATTTTAGTTTCTCTACCATTTCTAAGGATACTAAATTTCCAGTTGAACCTAAAACTATTATAACCTTACATACCTTGTCTCTTGCTTTGCATGTGGTCCAAAAGAGTGTCTTCCTTTGTGGAGGTTCAATATTGCTTGGTACCTTCAACAATATTCTCCTCATTATCAAGGCTTCTCCTCTCTCTAGAAGTCCATAGGAATCAGATGAATTGACAATTTGACAATCGGTGTCTTGAACCAAATGTGTTCTCCTCTCTCCTTGGGAGCTTGATCGGGTCTTCTCAAGGCACTTAGTTGTAGTATGACCTAATTGATTGTAGTTGTAGCATCTGAAAGGCTCTGAGCTTCTTCCACCAAATCTACCTCTATGATTGGGTCTTCTTCCTCCGAAACCCCCTCTTGTGTTACCATCTCCATGCTGACTTGCTTGATTAGCCTCCCCTTGTGGCCTAGGACTCTATCCTCTACCATTCATACAGCCTCTACCTTTGAAGTTTTTGCCCCCTCTACATCTGTTATTTTGATCATTCTTTCTCTTTAGCTTCTCCTCTGCTCTTAGTGCTAGTTGAAAGCACTTGTTCACTGTCTTCGGTGCTAGTATGCTGATCTCATCTTGGATACTATATATTTCAATCCACTAAGATATCTTGCCTCTTTCTTTGGTTCCTCCTCATGGTGTTTGTACCTTAGACTCAACCTATGGAACTCCTCGGTATATGTACTCACATCAAGGTCTTTTTGCCTCAAACCTTGCAACTTCTTGTAGACTTGGACTTCATAGTCTACTGGGATGGATTGCGCCTTCACTTTTGCCAACATTTTATCCCATGAGGTTATCATACCTATACCTTCCTTGATCCTCTTGCCTTGGAGGTAGTTCCACCAAGTGAGCACTTCTCCTTTCATCTTGGACTTAGCAAATATAACCTTCTTATTCTTAGTGGTCTCTTTGCATTCAAAATGATTGTTCAATGCCTCAATCCAATCCATCACTTCTTTTGCATTCATTTTACCACTAAACATAGGGTTGTCATCTTTACCTAATGAGGATTCTCTGCCAATGGAATTTAGGACCTCAAAAAATTCTCTCTGATCTACGGGTAACTCAACTTCCTACCTTGGGGTCTCTTCTTCTCCCCCCTGTTCTTCTTCTTCATTAGAGTCACATTCCCCCTCCTTTCCTTTGCCTTTGGCCTTCTCTAACTCCCTCACTCTAGTTTCAAACAACTTCTTGATGTCATCTTGAGACATACTCTTAGGAGGCATGTTTCTATCCTCTCCCTCACTTCCTTCCATGGACATACACTCCAAATCACTTTCCCCAAGCAATCCAACTTGTGCTCTGATACCAATATGATGTAGATCCAGGCAACAAACTAGGTGAAAACCTTCTCATACCCACAAATACTATGTCCAAAACAACATCTTTGTTTTGTTCAAGGTGTAAAAAACACACCTACCTAATACTCAACTCACACAACAATTTGTGTGACCGGATCCACACCGGTTTAGTATCTTCTGGTATCGGTAGGATGAAAACACTCTGCCCTTGTGTGAATGGTAGACAATCTTCTGGTACCGGTGGGATGGAAACCTATTGGATTTTGTCTATTGGTGGTCCAACCAACACAAAACACCCATAAAATCTGACTATCAAATGTGTTAGGGGATACTTGGCTCACAACTATCCTATTTGTCTAGTAGCGCTACTAGTAGCCTAGTAGCCCTATCGGTTGAGTTCTCCAAACACAACTTAACAAAATTCCAAAGGACAAGACAAACTAAGGGAAGATTAAGATACCATTTATCAAGTTACACAATTCCCCAAAGGCTTAGACTCTAACCACAAGTTGAAAGGTCTATACCCTTATCGTCCTTCCAGACTGAATTAAGCTAATTAGGCCTAATTTACAAAGCAACTACCCCTTGTATTAGTCCCCTGACTAAACCAACACTTTTGAAAGTTGGGGTAAGGTTTCAAACCACCAAATCCAATGTTTAAGTACTTGATCCCATCTTCTTTGTCTTCTGCAAGTGATTTCCACTTCTTCCGTTCAGGCGGTCACATAGAGATGCCCGCCTAGGGTCAATTCAATCTCTTCAGGCTTGGAGCCTCCCTACAGAAAAACACCAAAATATTATGGTACAATGGCCTCTCTAAAAATTTCCTATATTTTGTTTGATCCTTTGGTGAAAATGTTAGATTAAGGGCATCTTTACGATGAAACCCTAGGTACTAGCATGGTTTGTGACTAGTCCGGTTAGTTTTTGATGGATATCTACAACCTGATTGTTACAAGACCTCAAAATTGATTCAAATGAAATTTAAGAGACTTACCTAACTCATCCAATTGGTTTTAGGCATCCACCAATCCATACTAGTAAAAAATGAGCAACAAAAATGCAGAATTTTAGAAAATTCCATATATATTGTATTGCTCCAAACTCTAAAACATCACCAATTTCAAAAATTTCAACAAAAATGCCAACAAAAACCTTGGAATATATTCAAGTGGGCCTAATATATCCTTCCTAATGGTTTCCAACCACTTTTCAAACTTTGGAACCATTGGAGGATTAGTTATCCCTTTTTACAACATTTTGCAATGACAACAAAAGTTGTCAACTTGCACTTTTCAAATTTGGCGACTCCAAGGTGTATTCGACCTATTCCAAGGATTGGTCTGATGTTTCTAAGACCAATATTTATTTTCTTGACTTATGCCTAAACTCCTACTGACCCACATGGTCATTTGTCCATGGTGGCTTATAAAATGCAACCATGACAATGCCTTACATCAATTGGGTCTTATTGACTCACAAACCTATCAACCTATTACATATGATCATTTTCACCTCATGGGTGATATTAGGCCCTTTTAGGCTTTATTTGTGTCTTTGGATGCTCCTGTATCACCCTTCAAGGAGTGTCACCTAAGCTATCATAAGTGACTAATCAATACAATGTCATAGAGCAGCCTAAGAAAGCACCGGTTCACATATCTATCCTAGAGCTTCTACGTTTGTCACCTACTCATAAAGAAATTTTGGAGAAAGCTCTACAAGAGACCAATTTATTACCAGATCTTGATCCCACACATTTTAGGCCATGGTGGGACACTTAACCACTCCTCATTTCCTATCTTTCACTGAACACGATGACCTTGCTATAACTCAACCCCATAATGTGCCTCTTCATATAGAAGTACTTGTACATAAACATAGAATAAAACATGTCCTAATAGATGGAGGGGTTGGTTTGAATATATGCTCTTTTAAATTAGTCCTTGCATTGGGATTTTTTGAGAACGATGTAGATCGAAAGAAAAATATTACTATTAAAGCCTATGATGAGGAATATAGAGCATCAAAAGGATTGTTTGTCTTGCCTATTAGAGTGGGACCAGTGGAGAAAGATGTGGTTTTCCAAGTTCTTTCCCTTGATCTATCTTATAACATACTCCTTGGATGACCCTGGATACATGCAATGCGAGCAGTCCCATCTACGTATCGTCAGTGTTTGGAATTCCCTTATAGTGGCCAAGAGATAACCATTAAAGGAGATCCCAATCCTTTCCAATATTACAATACCATCAAGCTGAATCCTAAAGTAATTGTCTCAAATAATTGTCGAGCTTCACCTCCTATCTCACAAGTTGACCCAAACTCAGTACCATCAACATCTAAAGCAACCGAACCAAAGCTTAAAATTAAAGATCAAGGTATGGGGGAATATTCTATTGAGAAAACCTTTTGTATTTCAGAATTACCCCCTTCACCGAAATCTTATGGCAAACCAATGTTGGGTGAGCAAAATATTTGTGTTCTAAGAGACAACATAGAGATACTTTTATCAAATGGGGAACATTATCAGATAAAACTAATAAAAAATATATTAAGGAATGGCTATACAAAGAGGAAGAAGATAAAGAAAACACATCAGAATCAGATATACAATTACCTCTTGAGCAACATGGTAAAGGGTTCACTATAATGCAAAAAATGAGATATAATGGCCATGGTCTCATTGGAAGAAAGGAAGGAATTATTGAACCTATACTACCTGCTTTTCTAGCTCCTAAATAAACAAAAGGATTGGGATACATAGAAGATATTGAGGAAGCTACCCACAATTTGTATTAGGAAATTCATGAATTACAAGAAAACAAATATGGGAGGGACTTTCAGAAGTATCTTTCGAAGACAAGCAAATAAACATGGTTCACTCCTATAATAGACTGGATGATGAAGGACCTAGTTGAAGGTCTAGATCATTAGAGAAAGACCCACATAATGCTAAGAGTAACTCTCATGAGGAGGGTTGGATATCAGATGAACCAGACAACCTTGAGTTGGTTATCGATCTCGACCTCAAAGGGATTATCATTGGCCTTCAAAAATTTTATGTTCTAACCATCATGTCTTTTGATACCAATGAGCTTGATGATCTCCCACTTGTACATCTCAAACTTATTGACTGGGGGAAAGAAACCCCACCTGAACTTCAAACCTTTCATAATGACCATGCCATAATAGATTATTTGAATCACATGGGTCTTTTATATGCAAGAGTTAACAACACACGTTTAACTAATGAGATCAACACCACAACTAAATTTGGAGAAAATGCCAAGCCTTCTAGTCACAAAAATATAAAAATGAATAATAGATCTAATGGTGAAAACCATAATACGATAGTATTAGATCTGGAAAAAGTAAAAAGAAAAGATGTATCTGATGGTGAAAACCTCCTTGAGGCACCAAATGATGGAAGGCTTGACATTATTCCTTAGCCGGAATATCAAGAAAGGTCTTCAGACATCAATATAGAACCAATAGTGTCTGTCAACATTGGAACAAAGGATAATTCTAAAATCTTTCATCTAGCAACATCTTTATCAGCAGAGGAAAAATAAAAATTTGTCAATTTTTTTAAAGAAACAAATTAATTTTTCTTGGTCATATGCAAATATGCCCAGCTTGGATCCATGCTTAATTATGCATCATTTATCAATAGCTACAGGGGTCAAGCCTGTGAAAGAAAAGTAGTGAAAAATGCATCTGCATATAGCCTTGTTGGTAAAAGTTGAATTGAAAAAGTTGATGGATGTAGGGTTTATTAGGTCTATCGATTATGCAGAATGGATTTCAAATATTGTACCTATTTCAAAAGTAGACGAGCATTAAAGTGTGCACAGATTTTAGAGACCTAAACAAAGCATGTCTAAAGGATGATTTTACTTTGCCAAACATAAACATTATGGTGGATCTGATTGTAGGGAATTCTATGATATTGTTGATGGATGGATTTTCTAGTTATAATCAGATAAGGATAGCCCTACAAGACCAAGACAAAATAACTTTTACCTGTCCCTGGGGAAAATACTGTTGGAATGTCATGTCATTTGGATTGAAAAATGCAGGTACAACATATCAGAGGGAAATGACCACAATATTCCATGACATGATGCATACCTTTATGAAAGATTATGTTGATGATATCTTGGGAAAATCATACACTATAGAAGAACACCTCAACATTCTAGGCAAGATATTTAATCGCATGGAGAAATTCAATGTGTGCCTTAATCTAAAGAAGTGTATCTTCGGAGTAACATCTGGCAAACTCCTAGGATACATTGTATTAGCAAATGGAATAGAGGTAGACCTTGAAAAAGTGAAAGCCATCATGGAGATGTCACCTCCCAAGAATATCAGTCAACTGAACTCACTTTAAGGAAAATTGCAGTCTATCCATAGATTATCTCACAATTAGCAGATCGATGTCACCCTTTCTCACACCTCTTGCACAAAAATGTACCTTTCAAGTGGGATGACATGTGAAGAATCTTTCCAAATGTTAAAAGAGTATTTAATGAATCTACCAATTCTCATGCCTCATATTGAAGGAAAGCCCCTTTTTTTTAATATATCAGCTAATCAAACATCTCTTGGTGCTCTCTTAGCTCAAGTTGACTTTGAGGGGAAAAAAATAGCAATTTATTATTTCAACAGGACTCTTGTGGTCATTGAATTAAACTACACTACAATCGAGCATGCATGTTTGGCTGTAGTTTTTGCATCTTATAAATTGCGCTACAACATGTTAACTCATCAAATAAAACTGGTAGCCAAGATAGACCCCTTAAAGTATTTGCTCAGCAAGGCAGAGTTGACAGGAAGATTAGCAAAGTAGGTTCTAATTCTTAGTAAATTTGGCATACAATATGTGGATCAAAAATCTATCAAAGGTCAAGTAATTGGAGATTAGTTGGAAGAGGCACCTTTACTAGATAATTAACCATTGTATTAAGAATTTCCAGATGATTCAATTCTTAAAATCACTAAGCATACATGGAAACCATATTTTGATGGATCTTATACTCAACATGGATCAGGAGCTAGAATTTTGTTTGTTACATCGTAAGGAGACACCATACCAAAATCATACCGGTTGTTATTTCCTTGTACAATTAATATGGCTGAGTATGAAGCACCAGTGACAAGAATAAAAATGGCAGTGGAATGGAAAATAACAAATTTGAATGTTTATGGAGACTCTCAGTTGGTTATCAATCAAGTGAATGATTATCAAATTGAGGATGAAAATTTAATGCCATATAAGCGTATGGTAGATGACTTCATGAAATATTTTGTCTTCATTCACTTTGAACAGGTGCCTCGATTAGAAAAAAAAGTATTTGATTTTATGGCTACCATTATTGCCTCTCTACTTGAGATACCTGAAAAGCATGAGCGTTATGAGTTTTTGGTTGAGCAATTATATGCTCCTGCATATGAATATCCATAATCCTGAGTTATATGTCATTTGATAGGACCTAATTCTCCCATATATGGTGATATTTATACCTATTTTAAAGATAATACCTTTCCTCTTGGTTTATCCAATAATCAAAAGAGAACCCTCACCCGTAAAGCCTCTCGCTACACCATTATTGCTAATACCCTATATCGACGAGGTCTTGATGGTACACTTCTCAAGTGTTTAGAGCATGACAAATATCAAATCATCTTGAGAGAAGTTCACAAAGGCATATGTGGGACTCATTCTAGTGGTCCTACTTTAGCTAAGAAGCTCATTCTTGTAGGATATTATTGGCCAACTATGGAGATAGATGCACATCAATTTGTTAGAAAATGTAAGAAGTGCCAATTTCACGGTAATCTGATACATGCACCAACACAAGAGTTGCAACCTTTGGCAACTCCATTTCCCTTTTGTTAGTGGGGACTTGACCTCATGGGTAAGATCCTTCCACCATCCTCCAATGACCATAAGTTCATCATAACAACCACTGAGTATTTTACAAAGTGTATTGAAGCCATCCCTCTCACAACTATTATAGGAAAACGAATCTCCTCCTTTATCCTGAATTATCATTTGTCATTATGGAATACCTCTATCCATTATCACTGATAATGGATGACCTTTTAAAAAACAGGATGTAAAAGAAATTTGTGACAAGTTTCACATTCAACACTATTTTTCCACACCTTACTACCCACAAGGAAACAAATTGGCTGAGGCGTTTAAAAAAACCATCTTGAAAATATTAAAGAAAATAGTCAATGAAGTTGGTCGTGATTGACATGTACAATTAAACCCTACTTTATGGGCCTATAGAACCAGTATTCGCACAACCACTGGCAAAACACCCTATTCTCTTGTTTATGGATCCGAAGCCCTCCTGCCTATTGAGGTCGCGTTACCATATCTCCAAGTTTCACTTAAAGGCTTAATACCATATGAGGATTACCTCGTCTCTAGGTTGCAAGAACTAGAGTTGTTAGATGGGTGGCGACAAAAGGCTTTCAATCATTTAAAGGCTTACCAACAATGCATGTCTAGAAGCTATAATCATAAAGTTAAGCCTCATGTCTTTTAGGTTGGCAATATTTTTCTTAAGGAGAATCCCCGCAATCAACAAGATTGAGAAATGAAGGGGAAATTTGAGCCCAATTGGATAGGTCCCTATGTTATTGTAGCTGCTTACGGATCAGGGATCTATCAACTCTCTACACCTAAAGGTGAATTGTTGGATGATCCAATCAACAATATACATCTTCATAAGTTTTTTACCTAAGATTTTTTGAAAACCCTAATGCAAAGGGAAAAAAAATCAAGAAAAATACAAAAAAATCATAAAATCAAAAAAAGTGCAAGAAAAGTAAGTCGTGAAAATCTAGCAACAGGTGCTACTTGTGAAAAACTAGCTCTTCTATCTATTTGGATTCTAGGTATTCACTAATTTCATAATCATTGTATATATCCATAATAAAACCTCCTATCCACGTCTATCTAAGTATATCATGATATTCCTATCCATAGCCTATCCATTACCCATTGTTTATATCCCATCAATAAAATCCTACCATGGCTTGTAAACTAGTGCTTCCATATACCTATCCTATTCCTTCCATAATAAAGTGTCATCTATCTTTCCATAATCCATCCATCCATAATAAGGCAATTCATTCCTACGTTGGGGGTAAATCCTAAACTTGGTTAAAGAATGAGATCCTTGAATGTCACACTTCAAAGAATAACAATTTGGATTTTGATATATGAACGCCAAGCAACATAATAACTAGCTTTTAAATAAAATTATGACATGGACCATTGGATGATGAGCGTAATTGAATCATGAGACATTGTCTTAGAAGTTCAATCAAAACAATGACAATCTACATAAAAAACCATTAAACAAGATGATCATATCTGTTTTGATAAGAAAACATATCTATGGCTTGGAAGGTTCAATGTTTGTGTCTTGATTTTTGTTAATCATGTTTCCTATGCTACTCAAGTATGTCTGAGACTAGAGGAGCTATGATGGGGCATGGTTATTCTCTTTGTTTTCTGCTTGTGGATTATTCTTTGGTAATGTGTATACTCTTCTAAGGACATGATTGGCAAAAGATCATTGAGGACGTTCTGAGTTATGCATGAAAGGGGATAATCCTTGTTTGTTGATGCAAGGGATACTCATGTCATCTTGTTCTCATTATACCTCGATGCTTGTATTAACTTTCTAAATCAAAATCTATGTAAGAAATACTTAGGTCATCTTGGTGTAATTATACCTAGGTGCTTATATTTTCTTAAAAAAATTTAAAAGCTCAATAATGAATATTTTCTTACATTTTAAAATCTCAACAATGAAATGAAGCACTACAATAATATGTTGAAAAGATGACAAATCATTTAGGATAGGTTTTACATTTCATTCCATTATAAGCATTTTATCATCTATTCATTAGGTTATCGTTTAATCATGATATAGGGTCAATGATTGTTAAGTTGTGATTGAGTATACTTGGACAAACAAAAACATTTGCATTAATATTATCATTTAGAGTCTATCAGTTTCATTCATTTTAGATATTTTCATTATTTTCATTATCTTATCATTACTATTTAGGGTTCATAACATTTATGATTTAAGATCATTTAGGTTCACTTAGGTTCATTTATTATCATCATATTCATAAATTCACAATAGGATTGCATATATTATATCATTATAAGAATTCCATAATACAACATTCTATACATCATTAAAGGTCCATTTCAATATAGTTATTACACATCACATATGTATATACCATTATTACATTATATTTTATTATCATAACATCATCACATGATATAGGCATTATAAGAATACATTGAAACAATTATAAGCATCTCATCAATTATAAAAAGATCATCTATATCATAAGTACCATACATCTAACATCATCATAGATATGCATTAAACATCATAGTAACATGTAAATGATCATAACGTCATCATCTCATAGATCAATGTATATAAAATCATGATAGAAATCAATCTAAGCTATGCATATAAATATCATCATCATAATAGCATGGTTGAAAATCAAATTAAAACACATATAGAGAGTTCATAAATGTTTGTTTGCATATCATCATAAAATCATAAAAATGTATAAGTATACAATGATATCCAAGTCATAAAAAATATACAGTCCCATATGATACAACAAAGAATGAATCAAGTCTCAAAAGCCTTAAGAGGCACTCCCTCTTGAGGGTGCTAGTCTTTGATGCCCTGCACTTGTCCCACTAGATGGTCCTACCCTTGGATCTAGATCTCTCCATGGAGGAACCATGACATGCCTGCTCTTTGTCTATGATCGTCAAGAAGGTCACTGGGAGGAAGGGACATAACTACCTGCTCTTTGGCTAGGAGGAACAACATCATAGTATAACTATCGCCAATAAAAAATCTCCTTCCTAGCCTGTACCATCTCCTTGATAGTGTCACTGCGAAGGGCCTATGTCCCAACCTACTGGATATGCTCGAGGGTACTCTCAGCTTGGACATAGTTCTCAATAGTTGTATTTGTCTCTAGTGTCAAGGCTTGAATCTAAGTCTACATCTATTCTATCTATGCCTGTAACTATGTAATTTGATCCCTCAAGGCAGCTGTGTCATCTGGCTATCCCCCTGATGGTTGCTTTGCCCATGGCTGCTCTACCTATTGTGCCCTCACCACACTCTGCCTAATCAGTGGCACATCATCCTCTGAATCCTCTCCCTCCTCATAACCCCATAGCCACCCACACCACCAATATTATGTGCAATCCTTGCCCTCTCCCTCCACCCCTGCATGCATCTCTCCCTCCACCCTATTCACACCTCTCCCTTCATCTCTCCCAGCATCCACCCGACCACCCCTAATTCATCTTGTGAATGGTCCTTCATGAACTCGTACTCTCCTCCCCGTCTTCCCCGTCCCTCTTTCTCCATCATCACCACCTTGACCAATCTGTCATCCCCTCCTCCTCTATCATGGCTCCCCCTCCTCATCCTCATCTTCATCCTCATCACCAGAACTCAGTGGTGGATCAGTAGGATTTGTCAATTTGGGGAATGGATGCTCTGCAAAGTACCAGGCATAATCTACAATAATCCCTGCATCTAGTAACCGTGGTTGTAAATCATAAGCAAGATGAGGCATGGAAATGAACTCAACGTAGGCAACCTCATATGAAATCGAAGGACCCCAGTTTGATCTGTTCTTGTATGTTTGTGCATACAAGGCCATCCCCTGTGGCATCCCCTAGACTCTATGAAACCGTTTGTAAATCCGTGCAATTAACTACCACTCGATCACATACGAAGTCCGTCCAATCAAATATTGAGTATGAAACACAACTAGCATTTCCCTAGCATCATCTGTCCATGGTTTGCAGTCAACATATGGCCTCCATGTCACAATATCCATCGTATTTAAAACATATCTCTAGTACTCCAGCTTACCTAATTTAGGCTAGGTGACAATACCGTAATATGCATAGATGTAGGGCTGCATATCACCCCACACTCGATCATGTATCGATCGTGTAATGGCAATGTGCTCCTAGCACCATATCTATAGCAATGTTACCCTAGAAGACAAATTGGTTTTCCCATCATATACAACCTAATGTAGATCATGGTATAAATGCACAAGCATACACACTCCCCAAGCATATTGGGTCCTGTGCTCCATCATCTCCTCCAAAATGCGGCCCCATCCAACTGAGATTCTGCATGACCTCCTATCAAGACAAATAAAACCTCCAATCAAACTGGCTAATATTGATGGTAGGGGCTCATAATACATCAACATATCCTCCCACAAAACCTTTGAGCCATTTTTTGCATAATCCTTAAATACTCTCTGTAGTGTTGCTGTCCCACCCATCTTGTGGTGATCATGTTGTACAAGCTCCCCAGTAATTGGGATGCACAAAATCCTATACACATCGTCCAAGGTCACACTAATCTCGTTGGTAGGAAGGTGAAAAAGTTGCGGTCACTATGCCAACTCTCTATGAGTGCTGTCAATAATCCCATATTCGTCCTAATCTTAGGCATATACTGGAGGTGCCTCAAAATACACGCATCGATATCCCTAATCGCTGCAGCATCTAAATCAGGTATAAGTGCCTCATCACAGGAAATTGCTCTAGATGGACATTGTTGTACATCTAAATCCTCTTGAATTATCAAACAATGTTGTCTAAGTCAATCATTGACTATGGTTGCATCTATCCAGACATCATTACTGGCACACAATTGTCTATCCTATCGGTTCTTCAGAGACTAGATCGGTCTCCTTGATCTCTTGTTTTCTCTCATTGTAGCTCTTCTGATGATTCACTGGGGATTTCATAGAGAAGATGTGTGGTAAGATTACTACACTCCAGTTCTGCTCTTTATCATGTGCACTTACTCTCTGTGAATGGTGACTTAGCATTTTACTATGTTTAGATTTCTTTGTGACTTTCAAAATATTACATGCATCCATTTCAGGCACATTTTCTATTGTTCTTTGTCCGTTACTCATTGTGTAGAAGGTTTGGATTCTTAACTATTTTCTATGAGTATTTTTTGTAGTCATTGTTGATAATAGTCTTTTGGAGCTAAAATCTATCATGATCGCCTCTGCTTTTCACAATATTGAAGGAAGTTAGCTTGACACTTACCTTTTCTGGCCATATCTCACTGTCCATTCAAGGATTCATTATGTCTTTTCGCTGTTATTCTTGCACTATATCTCTGTGGCTACATTGAGATCTCTATGCATGCAATCTTTTAAGTGTTTGGACTGTTACAAAAGATTGTAAGATTGCCCTTGAATCTACGTTGCTTGCTCACTATATCTCTACATTGCACTGCTCTATCACTGTTAATTAGTGAACAAGGTCACTGTCTTGTATTTGGCATTGAGGATAGGCTTTGTTTTCTTACCATCATACTGATCTCACTGACCTTTTTGCTTTAGATTCTCTCATAAATTATATGATTATCTTATACCCTGCCTTGAATACCGTTCATTGTCTTTCTTAATAGTGAGGAATAAGGGTAAATGACATGGACTGCTTACTATTATCTGAAAGTGTGCTTTTGAAGTTATATTTTTTCTTCACCAGGACTATATATTTCTCTCCCCCCTTATGACAATGATATAAGACACTTTCTGAAACTATGCATTGTATTGCTCACTGTCGTTACATGGTGATATAAAGCCTTCATGATCTCATGCAAGATTTGTTCACTATTTTGATCTTGAATCATGCTATATTAAGTTCAAGGATTTCAAAATCACTATTCTTTTGATCAACACAGTACCTTTCTCATGACAGGAATGACCAATATGACACTAAGATCACTGTTTGAGTTTGTAAGATGTCTTCTCATATATTGACAATGATTCTCTGTCTTGCACACCTTATGGATGGTCTAGTGAAGATGCCCTTACTGTAGCAGTGATATTGACTATCTCTCATGATAGTGGTCTGCCTTCATTTTTGTTTCTCTACCTATATTCTGCTTTTGATGATTGACCATGCTCATTGTCTTTACTTGATGCTTCTTATAGTTTTTAGAGATTCTGATGCTTATAATCTCTATCAAATCTTTGTGTTCTTCATGGCTGCAAACAATACTTAGGGCTAATGATTATTATAGCCATATTTCCTCAAATGATGAACGGTGCCTTTCTTTGCATTATGGTTGTGTACCCCCCATTTCACCGAGTCTTCTGAGAAATTAAATAGATATGTGACTGCTCTAGGATTGTGTCTTCATGCTCCCATGGCTTGATGGCTCTGTTTTGATTGCCAAAGCTGCTTCATAATAGTGACCTCCATGACTGAGCTGTCGCATAAGCCTCTGAGACTGCTTTTGGATGATTCTTTTCATCAATGTGACTGCTTCTTTATGCTTAACTGCATTCTTTGTCCTTATTACCTTCAATAGACTTAAGGTAACATTGCGATTCACAATAACATTGTCTTATGAGATCTGCTCTCAAATGAGTTATTGATTGATATACCTGCTCATACATATTACTGTTGGGGCTCTTTGCAACCATGTGATAATACATTTCCATGGTTTTGATGTCTTGCTGTGACTAATATATTCACTGTATGCTCATTCATTGTCAAAATTCCAAGATATAACTTTCATTATCTTCTCTATAACCTGTATTTCATCTTCATGGATTTTCCTTTCATGTTCCTTCACTATGGCTATCAATTAGGTCTTGAAACTGTAGGTTATTCATTATCGTAGATTGGTTCTTTTCATTGCACTTTGTGATTGTCACTGCAATGTTTGATTGTGTGTACCTTGTGTGATTGGTTTTACTCATTGCATAAGATATATTTGTTTCTCTATGGTTTGGGACACATTGTGTTCAATAGATTTTGATGACTGTATTCCCTTGATTTTCTTGCTTGACAGTTCATTATGGTGTGATTATTAATCTGTCCATGCAACCTTCTTGTTCATTGTCGGCTCATAGGGATTGTATGATGACTGTCATCATTGTATTTATGTTGACTTGGAATTTTCCATAGACTATGAGTTTTGTTTGACAGCGTGAGGTATCTTTGTATCTTCAAATGAGTAGTGTGAACCTCTCCTCACTATTCTACCATTCTCTATGTCACTTGTGATGAGTGTGATTTATCTCATAACTGCTGAGATATATGAATCTTTTCTTCATCAAAAACAAATAAATGAATGCTCTTATTACTGTACTCTATCTTTGTGGTTGTTTATGATGCAAAACATTTGTCATTTTATATGACTGTCTTTAATAATAGTGACTGCTCCTTTATGCTTAACTGTATTATTTGTGAACCTGATATGTATGCTTGTTCACTATCATCCCATGATCATGTTGATATAATGACTTTTAAAAAATGCATTTCCTTCTTTAATAAGCTCATTATTTGATAAATCAGCATGCCAGGTTCAACTCTTGTAGGAGCCACATTTTAACCGACATGCTCTAATTTGGTGAATCAAAATAGTAGCATTACTTTTCCTGCATCTGCACAAGAAACAAACAAGTTAGTAAAAATAGTGAATTCAATGATTTATTCCTAATGATTTGATGTGGAATTTGTTTTCTTGGGCTTCTATGACATGCTAGTTGTTATGGTGCACATGAGGATCGGATTGTGTGTTTATAGATTAATGTACCTATAATAAATGATGGCCCTCATTGCTCTAACAATAATTATCTCTCTCAGATGTAGGCACTCAGGAGCAACAAGGAAGCAATAACTGGATGTAGGATGAGCGGAAGATATAAGATGATACAAGGCAAATCAACCAGGACTTTTCATTCATGCAATGATGAGTCACCCTTCCTTATATGTGCATTTAATCTTCTTTGCATATACAAATGCATAATATTTTCCTTCTTTTGCATTATAAGAGTTAGTCTCATGGCTTGTGTGAGACATTATCCATTTATATTATCGATAAAGATTACTTTTTCTCAAAAATTGTGCATTCTCTCCTATGTCATATGCATCTGCATAATGGAATGTGACTGTGTAACCTTTTGTTCCTTCTTAATGCAC
Source organism: Cryptomeria japonica (assembly GCF_030272615.1). Classification (NCBI taxonomy): domain Eukaryota; kingdom Viridiplantae; phylum Streptophyta; class Pinopsida; order Cupressales; family Cupressaceae; genus Cryptomeria; species Cryptomeria japonica. Next base: position 392,114,992 of record NC_081413.1, read on the forward strand.
ATGATTGTGATAAAACAAAATTAAAATGTACCTTACTATTCATTCAAAAACATAAAAGTTCTAACTATTCATTCAAAAACATAAAAGTTCTACCTGATTGAGCTTATTATTGAAAATAGGTAACAATATTAATTATTAATTATCTTCATAGTTCTTGTAAAAATCTTCCATGATCAAATAAATTTAAATTATTTAATTAGATCTTTTCCACATCATTCTTTCTCCACATCATCTCATTTGCCAACTCATTCCTATGAGGCTAAATAAATTAATTTTTCTTGATATTTAAAGTAGCTAATTAACTCTCAACTTCTATTCCTAGTCAAGAGGAGGAAGACACTTAGTTTTCCTCCTACTCACTATATTCTCTCCACTACTCCTACATATTTGGAGGAGGTTTTGTCCACCTCACCTTAGTCAACATCCACTTGTCTTGCATTTTCTAGATCATCTCCAACCATCCTGTATACTTGGGTTTTCATCTCTGGTCAAGGTGAGCATACTGCCATTTGGACTCTTCTTCCACCTTTTCCTCCATCTTGCATGTGTAGGAGGAAAATCTTCTTCCTTTCTTTCTCATAATGTAACCAATTATTCATAGACATTTATCTGTCAATATTTACTCTCAACTGTTGATCTTTTCCATGTAGGATTTTTCTCATGCAAAGTCTATAAAAGAGATTTTCTCCAGCATTTTTGAAGTTAGTCGTTATCAAGCAATCAAGCAATTTTAGAGAAAATCTAGCATTTTGAGTATTTCTATAGTGTGCCTTTGGCTTAGAACAATGCATTAATCGGTCTAGTTGCATATTTTATCTTTCATACCACAATCCACTCACCTTTGTCATATTGAAGCAAACTAGTGCAAATATGAGAGCAATCATTCCAACAAAACAAGAGTAGAAGATGATAGGACACAATGAGACAACAAATGGAGGTTTACCTGTTTTAGTTTACTTCTTCTATTTGTTTCATTGGTAATTTTGGATATTCTGTAGGATTTTTAGAGTCTGTGGTAGCTTAGTATATTCTTGCAGTTTACTTCATTTTTTCAGGTTACACTAATAGAAATTTTGTTCCTTCAAATTTATCCATTGAATGTATCGTTCTATTTTTCATTTCTTTGATTTTTCCTTTGTTCTAGCTCAATGTTTTGGATATAAATTGTTCATATTTTCCATTCAACATCTACCACATTGATCTAATGTTATACATCATTCACTCCTTAAGACATGATAGTCATGGATCAATAATTACAAACCTAATTTATTTTTATTCTTTTCTCAAACTGAATCAAAATCTCTATGTTTCTTTTCCCTTGCAACATAGCCAAGGCATCTAAATTTTCTCATTTAAGTTATTGGTTGGCAAGGAGGTGCTAGTGTCCCCTTCTATTTTCCAAATTGAATTAAAATCACAATTTGTTCCCTATTATTTCTCTCATTATAGTCATAAGATTTGAACATTTGTGTATCTAAAATCGTAACCAAGGTCCAAACCATGGAGTTGCCTTGTTGGTTTTCTATATTCTATGAATAGATCCCTAGGTCCTCTCACTCCAAAGTCTTAAATGTCTTAATGAGAAAAGACACAAGATGAACTTAGGGATAGTAGAAGTAAAGATAATGTAGAGACAATCATTTAGCATAAATAAGACATAGTACATTGTCAAGGAAAGATACTGATTTATTTGTTGTCAAAGCAATAAAATGGGTGAAGAGCAAAGGAGACAATGATTTGGAATCTCCAGAAATAGTAATATCAAAAGAGTTTGAAACAACGAGATGCAAAGGGAATGACAATGAATGTAAAGACTATTAAGGTTCTTAAAATGAATAGTATTAATCAGATAATGACAATATCCTTAATGGGCAGCCATGAAGCATGAGTAACAAGGGCTATCATCACAGCCAGGGATGAAGAATGGGCAATAGTAGTGGTTTGTACAAAGAAAAACAATGACACATGCAAAATTAAAAATGAAAGTGCAATCGATATTATGAAAGGAACATGCAAGAAGTGTAAGAACAATAAAATTGAAAAATACATGAGCAATAAAACAATGACTTTCATAATAGGGATAGTGGCTCAATCTATCAAAACTGTGGCATAGTGATCAATATAGAACAAACCAATAATAAGCAGTGGTATCATATGATCTAGAGCAGTGATTTCAAAGAAGCATGAAATTGTGATTCATAATGCATGAGGATATGAGGAAACAAAAGTAGTGAAGAATGTGCAGAGAGTTCTTATAGAGGAGGTCAAGCTGAGAGAAAAGAATCAAGAATGTAATACGAATAACAATAGCAAATCAATAAGATTATATGTTTTAGAACAATGAAAAGATAACATGACAATGCTATGAGTAGTCAATACAATTGACAATGCAATGAGTACAAGATGAAGCACACAAAGTATAAGTTCAAAGACATGACATAACAAGAGCAGTTCTATATATGACAGTTGCACAATGAAGAAAAGACAATAAGGCAACGTAATCAAAATATTATTTGATGGTGAAAGACAATTCATTTACATTAGAGAGGTGTCAAGGACCAAGCTCAATGACAATATGAAGGATGGGACATCAAGGTAGTCAAAAAGTTCAAGTTACCTCATTCCCAAAAGGTAGTCATTATTGTTAAGATTGTCATTTATATTTTCATGAGAAGATTTCAATAAAGGCTACATCTAAAAAATAGATAAGAGAAATGACTACATGATAAACATTGGCACTAATAGGATCTAGGATTTCAGGCTTATACCAAACATAAGTCAAAGTATGTTTATTTGGTGATTATTTTCTCTGCATGCACATAATAGTGTCATAAAATCTTAAAAGGTCACCAAGGGCACTAGTGTGTCTGAAAAAGATATACATTATAGTTGGAGATCTTGTAGATGAATACAATTAAAATATCCATTTCTAGATCCTGTCTTATTTATGCACAATCGCTAGTGATCTCCTCAAACAAAATTAAAGTAGCTTGACTAAAAACACCCATGAATTAATATGGCTAATGACTGGAAAGGTAAGTCTAAACTCTAACACATAAGATGAAGGTTACTTTTTGTGTGTGTTATTTATTTAGTAATCAATCTCAAAAGAGGTATGTCAATACATAATATTTCTTAGACTCTAGATTTTGGTATCAATTGTTTCTTGAATTGGAGGTCATGATATCTTTAACTTATTTGCATATTGGAAAAAGCTTTGTGATTTGAGATTGATATTGATTTTACCTTAATTAGGTGTAGGAGAGCTCTGATAAACTTATAAAGCACTGAGACCCCGGGGGTGGGGGTGAATCAACAATACCACTTTAAACATTGACCGATAGAGATACTTAACAAGTTTACTAAACACTATGCATGCAATCCACAATAAGTAAAACATCCACCATAACACAAGTGTTTATACGTGGAAAACCCAAATGGGAAAAGCCACAATGAGATGGGACTCATAAGTTAACTATCTGCAGTAATAGATAACTGAGCGGTTAAGGTCTACAAAAGTGCTCTACTAGGGGTGAATCCTGTTAAATATCCCAAAGCTCTGTTAGGAGTAACCTCGATAGAGGATTTTAGAATCCAAACTAATGGATCACCTTGTTAAATGATTTGTACATTGAAGCTTGTTAGAGCTTACTCAGTTAGGGGATTTGACTATTGTAGTGATTAGAAAACAACAGGTGGTGTGCTCTAGAAGTAGCACAACTTGAATGAATAGATCCTCTTCTGCTCAATCAAAACTGCATCACCAACATATTTCTGCAATGTCTTCAACAACTTAACACTTCTATCTCGCATCATATCATATGTCAAAATAGTTCATCATAATATCATTGTATAGACATTAGATTTCATGTCGGCTTAGGAATCATATCACAATTTCCTAGGTGCAGTGTATCTGGACAATCTAACATAACTCATCACAGATTGTTGCCAAATCTGTCAGTTAGGAGTAACTCATCACGACCGATGATAACTCATCACACAATCAATGAATACCGGTTGGAACACTAATACTGGTTAAGAGTTAACCTCATTCAACACATAAACTGATTATCCTTCATTGCTTCTTTGATGGTCTCCGCTGAATTTACAAGTTGTTGTCAAGCCATTCCTGCATATACCAGTTGTCTACATATACCGGTTTGACACTCTCTAAACCATCTTAAACTAAATATCCAATACTGGTTGCAATACAAGTAACTTTAGAAGTAATACCGGTTTGTCTTAACTAAGATGACAATGACAATGTGATCATATGTGTGTGTATACATGTTCCATCAATGACAACACATGAAGTCATCCATTACAATCATCATCAAGCCAACAAGCTCAAGGATTTTGAATACACCTCCTATTAAATCAACACCTCAAACACTTTACATGAATAACTTATTTATTAATGGTTTGGCCTCATTCACTAACAAAGTGATCTACAAATCAAAATACACTTTGATTTTGATAGGAAATACTTTTCATTATATGTGCATCCTTGTTTTGACTTTATATATCCCAGACCTCTAGGGTTTTGATAATACTTGATGGAGACCATCTTCTTTTGAAGGATTATGTATCTTTGAGAAGACTATCTTTCTTTGTGTTTGACTGCAATATCTGATACTGTGATGATTTGTCCTTATTTAGCAACATAAAAAAAAAGTGCCATGGTTGTCCTATTGATCTTAGAAACCTTTATTCTTCATCTTGCTACTACAAGTCCTCATGGTTGATATGTAGGTATATGACACTATCTTCTATCCTTAGAAAGGGGGTCCACCATTAATTTCTTTGTATCCTATCTTATTGATTGATTTTGATGACTTTCCTCAGTCTATATCTATCCTTTGAGTGTTCTTATGAACCATCATTGACCCTTTGAATTAGCTCAGTACCCTTGTATATCCTCTTTACTACGCTTTAGATGCATGCTTACGACTTATCCTCTATATTGGTATTGTATCCTTATGAATCTTTGATGTTTTATGACTGAATTTTCATATTGAGGTTGTGATCTTGATATCATAGATGCACCACAACTTGTTCTAAGCTGCCATGGATATTGCAGCTTTTGCGTGATCTCTTCATGTCTTTTATTTGCTTGCCTTGACAATTCTCTTATCTTAAGGAATGAACACTTCTCATTAAAACTTTTGGAAAAGCTCATTGTCCCTTTGAAGAAAACAACAAAATGGTGTGAAAGAAACCAACTCAACATTAAATAGAGCAAATTTTGCAATGCTGAAAACTTTAAAATAATGTACAAATAAATCAAACCTTGATTGCCAAATTCTAACACCTAGACATGCCAAACTACCTTGTAAAAAAATAGTGAAGGTTATTTATGATTGCATAAAGGTTGCAAAAGTCGTAAATGTAATACCCTAAAAATGGTCACCTAAACCATGGGCCCCTAATCTCGACAACATCACGAAGGTTCTAACCAAAGGCAATTAAATCAACTTTGAGCACACAATTAATTAATTCTTCAATCATTAAATGTCACATGGCAAGTGAATTATTCTTTATTAATTAAATATTTATTTAATTAATTAAATCATTCCAAGAAAATCATTTTGATCAATTATCCTGTTTAATTTATTAAATATCCTAGCATATTTAATTAATTAATAAATTTGCCATTTAATCATAAAAAAGGAATTAATTTATTACAAAAGAGGATTCAATATGCAAAGCAAGAGTTAAATTGAAAATAGAATAAAAGAATTGAATTGAGAGAGAAATCAAACTTGAGATATTATTTCTTCTTCTAAATTGAGATAACTTGAAATCAGAAAAGTAATTAATTGAATTATTAATCATTCTCTAAAATTGGAACTCAAAGCTTTTGAGAAAAGAAGTTCAGTTGCATTGAAAAGACTTTTTTCTTGAATAAATCAAAGAAATATGCATGGAATTACCTATTTTTATCTCAAGTGCATGGAATTAATTGAATTTTATCTCCAATGCAAACTCAAACTTATAATTTGAATGCATTTCAATCAAACTATAATTGGAATCTATCTCAAGGTTAACTGAATCTGATCTCTCAATTATTTCAATTATCCTAAATTGTGTTTTTTCTTAAATAATCTCAATCGCTCGTTGCTAATTGATCTTGACTGTTGGTCTCTCTTGTGATTCTCTTTAAATTCAGCCTTTATTTCTCATTCAAAACACCCTGGAGATTTATTGTTATTATACAGTTTTTGCTCTGGAGTCATTGAAGATATTGTGCTTGCTATTTTGAGATTATTGCATCTTAGTTTAGCTTTTTGCATATTTAGTTTAATTATGATTGCTTGAATTCATTTAGCTTACTATTCATCCATCTAGCATAATCTTGCATCCATTTAGCTTAATATCATGCTCATATAGATTAAATCCTTCGTCTTGGTGTAGTCTAGTCACTGGTATTGCTTATACAAATATGAGAGCAAGTCTATACTCGCATCTTTTAGAAGGCAATTGGTCGATTTGTTATGGTTTTATTATTCATGCTTATATCTGTCTAACCATACATGTAATGACTTAATTAAATTGTTGTGTCTTATAGCTTGTAGATACTTATTCCACTTTTCACACACACATTTCTGGTGCCATCGTGGGGCAGAAGACTACATCTTTTTGGCCTCAAAGACTAACTTTTTCTTATTTTTCAAATTTTTTTAAAATTTTTTTTTGGATTTTTGTTTGTACAGTTATTGCGAAATATCGTACGAAATTTCCCACATACCCGAACGACAAATTGCAGATATTGTGTGATCTCGTACGGCTCGATGAGAATCGTCATACGGTATTCTATATTTTTCGTTAAAAGCAGATTTCATTCTTCAAGTTCTTTATTCAATTTTGATTCTACTAACACTAACCCTGGCTTGTTGTTCGTTTGTCTGAAGAATTTTCCCAGCCTAATAAGTTTTTTGCAGAACGCTTGTCAAAGAATATGCTTGTCAAACAAAGACAATATGACTACTGATTCGTTGTCTTTGCAGGTTGCCTGAGGAGATTCAAGTAAACATCGTGTATTCTTTAAATTTATTTTTAGGCACCTAAATTGCTATCTGGTTAATGAACAAATCTGTCTTTTGTGTTTTAAGAAAATTTTGAGAGGTAGGAGAGTATGCTCTTGTCTGCATAGACAATAAAAAATCCAGACCATTGAGGCTTTTTCTAAGTTTGAGATTTGTGTACCTTTAGCGGGCTTGTCACAGTGGGAAAAAGTAATCACCCTATGAGAACGACCCAAGTGAGTATAGCCGGACCTAGGCATTCTAACTCACTATAATAAATAGGCCTTTGGTTGATTAAAGTCTCAAATGATGGTATTATTTGAGTTTTCTCTTTGAGATCTCTCATATCGAGCATTTTGTAGGGCCTCACGATCTCAATCATGTTTACGTGACTATAACTTATTTCAGTACCTTATCGGGCTATAGGCCTCAATCATGCTTGCGTGGATTCAAGGGGTAATTTCAAATGGAATTCCTGACTAAGAACTATAAGATAGAGGCTACCCGGTTCACCTCCAAAAGGGGGGATAATCTTTGTGCAAGACAGATAGTAACTCTCCCAAGATACTTTCCATTTCATGCTCCCATTAGTGTTTGGAGTCAGCTAATACGACGTTGAGAATCCATTGCGTGAGACTCAACGGTTGTATTTTGATTAGCTATTGGGTGTGTACCTAAGTCTGCAAGCAAAGTTTTTCTTTTCTCACCAATTTTCATAGGGTTAGCGTGCTATGATTGAAGTCATTATACATATTGCGTGAGGCTCGTTGTTTATTTGTCTGAAAATTTTTCATAGCCTAATCAGTTTTTTGCAAAACGTTTGTCGAAGAATATGTTTATCAAACAAAGACAATATGACTACTGATTCGTTGTCTTTGCAGGTTTCCTGAGGAGATTTGAGTAAACATCGTGTATTCTTTAAATTTATTTTTAGGCACCTAAATTGCTATCTGGTTAATGAACAAATCTGTCTTTTGTGTTTTAAGAAAATTATGAGAGGTAGGAGAGTATGCTCTTGTCTGCATAGGCAATTAGAAATCCAAACCATTGAGGCTTTTTCTAAGTTTGAGATTTGTGTACCTTTAGTGGGCCTATCACAGTGGGAAAAAGTAATCACCCTGTGAGAACAACCCAAGTGAGTACAACCGAACCTGGGCATTCTAACTCACTATAATAAATAGGCCTCTAGTTGATTAAAGTCTCAAAGGATGGGATTATTTGAGTTTTCTCTTTGAGATCTCTCATATAGAGCATTTTGTAGGGCCTTGCGGTCTCAATCATGCTTACGTGACTATAACTTGTTTCGAAACCTTATCGGGCTATAGGCCTCAATCATGCTTGCATGACTTCAAGGGGTAATTTCGAACGAAATTCCTGACTAAGAACTATAAGATAGAGGCCACCCGGTTCACCTCCAAAAGGGGGGATAATCTTTGTGCAAGAGAGATAGTAACTCTCCCAAGATACTTGCCATTTCATGCCCCCATTAGTGTTTGGAGTTGGCTAATATGACATTGAGAATCCATTGCGCGAGACTCAGCGGCCGTATTCTAGTTAGCTATTGGGTGTGTACCTGAGTTTGCAAGCAAAGGTTTTCTTCTCTCACCAATTTCCATAGGGTTTGCATGCTGTGATTAAAGTCATTATACATATTGCGTCTCTACTGTGTTTTCATCCCTGAAACTGAAACTGGAATACCAAAACTCGAGAAAACAATAAACATCTTAGTCATCAAAACTCTATCCGTATTAAAAACTAGTCTACCTTAGTTGTCAAAACTCTGTTCGTATAAAAAATTAGTCTATCTTAGTCGTCAAAACTTTGTCAATATCACAAACTAGTCTACATCAGCTATAAAAAAAAACTCCGTCCATCTCAAAACTGGTCATCGTCAGTCATTGAAAACTCTGTCTGTCAGAATTCCGTCTTTGTTCGGTAAACTATCATACGAGTCTTTTGATTTATCATCCTGCTACATAACTATTTTCGTACGAAATTTCATCAAGTCTTATAGTTTGTCGTCTGAGTCTCTATTCTATGTCATATGAAATCTAATAAACTGTCGTCCTGCTTAGGGAAGTATCGTCTGAGCCCTGGTCCCGTGTCGTCTGATAAAACATCACATTCATCAATTTGTTGTCTGAGATATACCCACCCGTCATATGAACCTAGGCAACAACTCGTATGAAATAATGTTTTCATCATCCTGAAGATATCAAAGTGTCGTTTGGTCTTGTAAAACCTATCGTACGAATCTCTGATTTTTTCAGTCCAGAACAATCAAAATTGCTTGAAAACAGTCTACAACAAGCATACAACTAGTTATCATCATCTTGAGCATAAACAAATCTAAACAATGTACTTCTGTCGTTGTGTTGCATAATTTTGTCGATCATCTTTCAGCTAGTTCAATCAACCATTTATCAAACTTAAGTTACTTAGATAACGTCTTACTCAGGATAGATCGTTCCTGAAACCAAACCGAGTCTTAGTCACTTCTCTCAAATCAAACTAGGTAACTTAGATCACGTCTTACACATGATAAATCTTTCCTGAAACCAAACTAAATCTTAGTTGCTTCTCTCAATCAATACATTAAATGAACAACTAGCTTCAATTTGATCTTGACTTTTGCATCACAAATAGCTCTAGGTCACATCTGTCAATAAAAAATGCCTACTCAAACCAGAATTTCTCATAAGAAAGCTAACAGAGGCAAAGGACCATCCTTTTCATATTGGGATAATCCAATTTACATAGAGCACCTTGTCACTAATAAACCTTCATCATCATATATACCAGTTTATGATCAACCCTTGTCTCCTACCATATCTGGAACAAAACAAGAAAGAGGAGCTGCTAAACACAATACTTATGATGATCTCAGTATCCATGCTATAGATAGTGATTCCTCATAAGGCGAATCTGAGGCCTTTGAACCTACCAAAACAGATATTCATAAATGTCAAAAGGATAAAGATTTCCAAAAATGATGAAGGTTATCATGGCTAGAGATAAATAAGACTATTTTCTAGAACTAGCAAAGCAAGGCGCTAAACTTCCTACTGGTTATAACGTTGAGTTTGTCATCACTAAAGAGGAAGAGACACCCTTAGTAATGGTAAACAAACAATTACAAGCGTTACAGACTAAGATCACAAAATTGAAAAACAAGGATAAATCATCAAAACAATATTCTCTGGACACGATATGCCCATCTCCATTTGATAAAAACCTTTACATGCCTTCATTTCCTTCATTAGTGGAGATTCCAAAATTTGACAAATACGATGGCAACTTAGATCCTCAAGACCATGTCAGAGAATTTTGTGCTTTATGTATGGAGTTCATGCACGAACAAACCTATCTCATGCGCCTTTTCTTGAGAAGTTTAGGAGGGCAAGCTATGGAATGGTTCTCAAGCCTACCTATGGGAATAATTTTTTTTGAAGAATTAATCCAATTGTTTCTACAATAATACTCTAAAATTCATCATCCAGTCACTATGATAGAGCTTTGCAATACCAAACAGAAAATAGGAGATCCCTTTCTCACTTTCCTCCAACGTTGGAAAAACATGTTCTCTAGATATTCACTTCCTATTCCAGATTCTAAGAAGATGAATATCTTCGTCAACAACTTGATCCTTGAATTGAAATACAATATCCAAATGCAAGTATACCCTTCATTCAACAAAATGGTAGACAATGCCCTCAGAATGGAAGATGTGCTTATAAAGAAAAGAGATATCTCACTTTAGAAAGAAACATAGCAAGGTTCTAGTTCCAAAGAAAAGAACAAATATAGGAAATATGGAAAAGACAACAACAAAGTGTTGTTAATGATGGAGTGGTAGACACTGTTAAAGCAAAATCAAAATCCATGATATTTAATCTGGCTAGTGGCACACAAGCACTCAAAGCATCTGAAATTGTAACAGAAAATCCTCCGAAGAAAGTAAAAGAGTGGTTTAAAGAGAAACCTTGGCTTTCAAAACCTAAAAATGACTTCACTCCTTTGGAAGAATCATATGAATTCACTTTCAAAAATTTATTGGCAAATGACCTGATAACCTTACCAAAAAATTCTAGGCCATATGATCTTAAGTCAAACCAAAATGGTGGAGAGAGAACGAATACTGTGAATACCATCGAAACAAAGGTCATAACACAAACAACTGCATGAAGTTCAAGCATGAGATTCAAGATCTCATTGACGTTGGCAAAATTATTGTTGGAAACCACACAACTAATGCTGATCACAAAGATTTTAAAGATCCCTTACCTGTTTACGAACAAGGTGATTCCTCAAAGTCAAAAGGAGGTGCCAAATTTAATTACACCTATACCAACAATGACAATGTGATCAACATGATTGAGTCTTCTCAACCTAAATATTGCAATGTGATCATAATTAAAAATAAACAAAAAAAATCACAAAATACAAATGCTGTGACCCGCGCTCAAAAGAAAGTCACTCCCAAGGAGCTAGTTCTTCAACTCCTACTCAAACAACATCAAACCTACCAACTTCTTCAAACAGACAAACAAATACAACCATGGCTAAATCCAAACAACTGGCTTCATCATTCTCTCCTGGTTATAGCATTGTCAAACAATTGAAAAGAAGGAATGCTCAAATATCCATCTTTGAATTGCTCAAAATCTCTTCTGATCATAAAGAGATCCTGGACAAAGCCTTGCTCACTACTAATGTCCCAAAAGATTTAGATATTGATAGGTTTCAATCTATGGTGGGTCACCTGACTTTGCCTCATTATCTCACTTTCTCTAAAGAAGATGACAACTCGCTGAATCACCCACATAACCAACCATTTCACATTGAAGCTATGATCCATAAACACTGAATTAAATGTCTTTTGATATATGGAGGCACTGGGTTTATTTGTACCTATAATTTGCTTACACAACTGGGATTTTCTAAAAATATCATTGACCCGGCCAAGAAAATAACAATCAAAGCTTATGATGAAGAAGAAAGAACCTCTAAAGGTCTAGTACCTGTAGAAAGAGATGTTATTTTCCAGGTGCTTGATCTTCCTCTATCATACAACATCTTAATGGGTAGGCCATGGATTCATGAAATGAAGGCAGTTCCATCTACATATCATCAGTGCTTAAAATTTCCTTACAACGGAGTTGAAGTCAATATTCCTGCTGATACAAACTCCCCCTGTAATGAATTGACAAAGAGTGATGATACCTTTGTGCCTCATAATAGAGCAGCCTCTACAACTGAAAGTTCAGAAACCTTGATGAAGGAATTAGAAAAGTGTAAAGCGGAAAATCGCAATCGAACCCTAGTTGCTGTCCCCTCTTCCAACTCTGAGGAGAGAGAAGGGAGAATCTCTAGGGTTGATGGTTTTCACTTAGGGGAGAGACTTTACATTCAAAAGAGGGGTTGAAACCCACAAGATCCAATCCCACACAATGCAAGATTGGATGCTAAATGTGTTTCAAGGGTTAAGAAAGCAAGGCTACCCTCTTTTGTAAAGAATGTTGATAGAAGAATTAAGCTAGGAATGCATAGAAAGTGACAAAGATTCGCTTATAAACTGAGATAGGGATATAGGATGAAGCTGCGGACCTGGAATTAGCAGTAAAATGTCGATACGGCGCTGTCCTGCAATTTTGAACAAAAGTTGTCGGGACGATGGCGCCCGAGCGCCACGGTCCTCCGAAAAATCCGCGAAACGAAGGGGGATCTGTTCGTCTCTGCACAAGGATTCCAGATCTTCAATTTCAGCCGCGTACCTGCAACCTACACACAGAAAAGAGAAGACGATTGGGGGGTTAGGGATTAGGGGTTTGCCTTTAGGTCAAACCCCGGTTTTGGAATTAACCAAGAAATGAGCAAGTGCTGTAAATGTAAATGTTTGTAATGTAAAACAAGTACTAATACCTTGTTGTAAGGATGTTTGTATCCTTATGTGCGAAGGTATAGATGTTGTATGTTGTATGTTGTAGTGGTATGTAGTAAGTGATCTCCTCTTCAATGGTTGAATCCTTGTCTTGAATGCAACACTTAGCCTTGAATGGAGACTTAGAAGGAATGCTTGAATGTTTGAATGCTTGAGTATAGTTTCCACACTTGTACACATATGTCCTTCTTTTTTTCAACCTCCTCAAATGGGAGAGGAAATGTAGTTTATATACTTGTCATTTAGGGCTAATAGATTGATTTTCCCGACCTTAGGCCGACCAGGAAAGATAATTTTCCAATTTGCAAACATAAAGACCCGAAGTCCAAAAGAGACCGGGCCCAAAATAGGACCCAGGGACCGGGGCGATGGGCGCCATGGTCCTGGGGACCAGGGCGCTGGGCGCTCTGGTCCCACCTCTCGGGACAGCAGGGTGCAAACGAGGTTCAGGCCAGGGTGCAAGAAAATGCAGTTTTCAGTGTCATAATCAGGTTTCGGGGTCTCCATTCAGGTTGCGTGTTGCGTCGCCATCGTGAAGACCAAAATGCAGTTGAAATTGCAAGTGTCACAATTTTAGGACGCTACATTTAGCCCCCACTTTAGCGGGAGTATGTATGCTCATACTTTCGGTAAAGTACAAGGAAACAACATTGAAAGACTTTCACCATGTCAAGGAGGCAAGGTACACCAAGCCCCCAGTGGACTAAGGATCTTACGACTTCGATTGACAAAGTAAAAGGGAAGATCACGAGGGAGAACCATGACTGTCAGTAGTAAGGTTCCCTCACTATGAGTCATGCAAGAAAGATATCAAAATTTTTCAAGGCAAGGTTAAATTTGCCAAGAAATTTTCAAGTATCTTGAAAAGATATGAACGGGATGTATGCCCCCTACGTTAAAGCGATCGCACACGCCTCACTGGGGGTGATTGCTTTAAGGTAGTGATACATATAAGAAAATGAAAAAGGGAAAGGAGCACGTTATCGCAAGGATTTAGCCCCCAAGTGTGAGATAAACCCAAGGATAATAGACACAAAACACAAAGCACAAGGTGACTTCGCTTTCCTCGGGGTCAGTATGCTGTATGATAATTCATGTATATCATATGTATAATTGTTCTTCATTCCCCAGTCAAGGAAGGTCACCTAGAAGAAGGGAACACATGTGTCTTTTGAGTCAACATGAGAGAGATCGAGAGATCTCAATGCTTTGCATCGTCCTCAAGTAGACAACACTAAGGACAACAAATAGAAGAATGAGAGTAACACATAGAAGAAGTAACAAAAGAGAGGGGAAGAGAATCTGCTATGCTAATGTAACTAGTCTAGCATGTCATCTACCCCCCGATCTTGCTGATCAATGTTTCGGGAAGGTAGGGAACACGCTAGAGGAGGAACATCCAACACAGCAGATGGAGCTATCACAAGATCCAAACAAGGGCTATGTTCATATCCCAAGCCGCGGTGTTCTTGTCTAGGAGCTAGGATAAGTGCTTTAGAAAATTCATTAGATAAATGGTTATCAATATCAACAAGTTCATATTCACTATCAGAAGCAAGAGGAGTAACATTTTCATCATGAATAACATTTTCATCTATATCATCATCAAGATTTATAAAAATAGGATCTTTAACTCGCACAGGATCAAGACCATCATGCATCTTATGCTTAGGAGATTTAGGCTCAATGTCCGGCTGAGGAGAAAATGGAATAATGCTTGTTGAAGGTGTTTTTGGAGATTGTAAAGTTTGAGAAGCAGCTGCTTGAGCTCTAAGACGATGCTTTCGTCGGCGTTCACGTGCAGAACGATTTCGTCTAATCTTAGTAGGAAGTGGAGAAGATTGAGGAGGAGGAATGTTCTCATCCTTAGCACTTGGGTGTTTAGGTTGAGGTCTCTTAGGCTGGATAATAGGAGAAGAAGAAGGTCTCTTCTCTCTATAGAAGGAAGGAGGAGGAACTGCTCCATATAACGGAGGAATTTTTGTATTAGGAAGGAGACCAAGTCCATCATGACGAGGAGGGATAGGTCTACTTTTAGGAAGTTTATTAGATATAGACATAGTCACATCCATAGGAACGGGTTGGGAATCTTCTTGAGGAAAGACATTAGTTTTATCTTTCAAAGGAAGAACTTCCTTCTCAAGAATGATAGGAATATCAAGTTTAGGTGTTCTAGGTTCACTTAGAGATAGGATCATATCTTTTTTCCACTTTTGATAAGATTTGAAAAGATGATCACTTCGCGGAGGAAGAGATTGGAATTGTTTAGGCCAAAAGTAATCAATAGGAACACTAGAAGTTCTTTCAGCTGGTTTAAAGAGACTATGATTGACAGTAACAACTTCACCATTATGGGGAAATTTCAAACACTTATGAATAGGAGAAGCAATAGCTTTCATGGAAGATAGCCAAGGATAACCAAGCTTCACACGAAATTGTTCAGAAGAAGGAATAATAGCAAAGTTCACATCAAGAGATTTGTTATGGACCTCAATAGGTAATGTAATAGAACCAATCGCAGGTGAAGAAAATGCATCAAATAATTTCACAACCACATCTGTTTTGTCATAGATCACTTGATTCAATTGCAAAGTAAAAAGAAATTCTTCAGTAATAACATTAACCATGCACGAAGGATCAATAAGCACTCCACGGCAAGGTGTATTCTTGAATTTTGCAACTATGTATAAAGGACCATCAGGTGCTCTAATGGTTTCACTAAAATCAAATGTGATGGAAGGTTCTTTAGGGTTTTCTTGCTGCTCTACAAAGTTAATCACATTCGGAGTCATAGACACAAGACCATCAGATGAGAGAGAGGAATCATTAGCCTCAATTGCATTAGAGGTATGAGAAGGTAATGGATCAGTGAAAATCTGAAGATTTTGATTAGGAGGAGCTACAGATGTGTTGCCTTTATCATTCACTCCAGAAACAGAGATAGTATTATTATCAATCAAATCTTGAATTTTACCCTTTAAGGAAAAACATTTTTCAGTATCATGCCCAGGCTGACGATGAAATTGACAAAAAGATTTGTTATCAAAATAAGGTGAATTAATCTTTGCAGGATCAATTTGCCTTATAGGAGGAAGTGTAAGCACATTTTGTTCCAATAACTTATTCATAATACTATGCAATGATTCATTCAAAGGAGTATACTTTCTTTCTTTCTTGAAAAATTTAGAAATAGGAGGCACACCTGATGCTGCATTCACATTGTTGTTGATGATGTTTTCATTGAATTTAATGGGCTCTCTGTTCGGTTTAAACTTCCCAAATGGTTGTTGACTGCTATCACCCTTATCACTCGGAGCCATAGGATGTGATTGTTCCATTTGACTCATAGTCAGTTGATAATTGTGAAGAGTTGCACACAACTGTTGGAAAGAAGTAAACTCAGAAAATAGAAGTTTGTCTCGAATATCTTTTTGTAAATTAGAAATAAAGATTCTTTGAATATCATTGTTAGGCATTGGAAAAGAAATTTGAGCATACAAATGCTTATATCTACCAATGAAATCAGTCACTTTTTCTTTAACACCTTGTTTACAATGCATTAAATCAATCAAAGTAACTTTAGGACTTATATTGTTTTGAAATTGTTGAATGAAAGCATTTGCAAGTTGTTCGAAAGAAGTAATAGAGTAGGAAGGCAACGAGCAATACCATTGTAGGGCTTTGTCTCTTAATGTTCTAGTGAACAGTTTTGCAAGCAACCTTTGGTCATAAGCAAAATCAGTGCATATTGTTTGAAAGGTCTTAACATGTGTTAGAGGATCACCTTTACCATTATAAAGCTCCAAATGTGGGATTTCAACATGTTTAGGGGGGATAGCTCGAACAATGTCAAGAGAAAGTGGGCTTGCAACATCAAATGTGGGCACACTAAACTTAGATTGATTCATAGAGGCAATTTGTTGCTGTAAAGAAGAGACAGTTTGTGCAAGATTGTTAATGGTCGCTTCAGTCGAAGAGTTCATATTAGACGTGTTAGATTGTGATGGAGGTGTTATGTTATTGAAAGAAGGTAGAGAGTAAGGTGGTGGGACACTATGATAGTTAGTCATAGGAGATGATTGGAAAGGAGGAACACTACAAGGAGGAATGGAAAACGAATTGCCCCCTTGTGTCATGTTCATTTGTGGTGATATAATAGGAACACTCATTGAAGGAATGAATGAAGAAGTCGGATTAAATGAAGGAAGAGGGTTAATTGAAGAAGAAGGGTTGCCCCCATGACTGGTGATCACAGGAGGAATGTCTTGTGTAGAAGTAGCCATTATGTTTGATGTAAAGGTAGGTATGCTAGCAATAGAAGTCATCAAAGGAATAGAATGATTGACTTGAGTAGGAGGTTGTGTATAACCCAAATTTTCAGCACAACTCTTCATAGGCATCACATTCGAATCCAAAATGTGTGCAATACCACGCAAAATATCAATTCCATTCTTATCACTTTGAAGCATACGTTTTAGACCCTCAATTAAAGGAAGAGCTTGACTATCAGGGTATTCTTGAGACATCCATTGTCGAAAATCGTCAAATTGGTTATCCAATTTCGAAAGTTGTTCTACAGAAACCTCATGGAGAGCTTCTTCATCATTAGGAGGATTAGAGGAATTACCCATGTCCTTGTTAAAAAGGCTATTCAAATTAGGTTCCATCTCCTCGGTAATTACACCTTGGAAAGACTTAATTCTAAGGCTTCGCCTAACGGGAATAGTGTAAGTAGGGCTTATTGTTGTAAAACTCATGCACTAAAAAAAGAGAGAAGATTTTGAATTTAGAGGTAGCAATTTTCAGTAAAATCAGCCAATCTTCTAGATTTAAGCTGTTAAATACAATCAGGACAATCTCCTGAAATTTCAGAAAAAATGTCAGGGACCGTGGCGCTTCGGAGTGCACACGGTCCCGACAACTTTTTTTGAAATTTGCAGGGATGAAAGTTATGATGATTTTAGAGCTAATCTGAAAAAATTGAGTGATTTTACGATCTGTAGATAGGCCAAATTAAAGTTGCAATCTCAAAATTGAACCCTACCAAGATTGTCGAAAAATGCAAAAAATTGAATTTTGAAAAAGAGAGGGAAACTGAAATTTTGAATGTTATGATTTTAGAGGGAATGTCAAGAGCAATGCAAATTTTGAAATTTAAAAATTGACTCAATTTCACGCAAAATTCAATTTTGAAAGCGGAAATTAAAGTTGTTGTAATTAAGCACTTAATTTCAAAAGTCACAAATTGTAAGAATTTGAATAAAGCACTGAAATTTCGAATGAATGATAACACACTTTTCAGATTTAGAACTGTAAGAACACAATTTTGACACAAAATTTCAATTTCGATGATTTTTTGAATGTTTAGAAGCCTTAATCTAAGCAATCACAAGACCAACTTTGACTGTAATTTTGAAGATGTTAAAATTGATAAAATCAGCCAAAATTCTGGATTTTAGCAGGAAAATACAGTAAGATCTTGCTCCCGAAATTTCGGAAAAAATGTCGGGGACGATGGCGCTCGGAGTGCACACGGTCCTCGCAACTTTTTTCCAAATTTCAGGGATGAAAGATATTGTGATTTTATTGCGGAATCCAAAGTTACAGCTGATTTGGAGATGTTTTGATCAGTGAAATTGTCGGACAAAGGTTGAATCAAGAGGGTTTCAAAAATTAGGGTTTTGACACTTAACCACTTAATTTTCAAAATTAAAGCACAAATATGAATTGATAATTTGTAATAGAAGGGCAGATCTGAAACAAGCATTAACAATTAAACATTTCACAAGTTTAATTACTTAAAAAGAAAATTTAGGGTTTTTATGCAATTAACCTCTAAAATTTTGCAAAAGATCAAACATGGAAATGTAACCAAGGAATCCAATTTTCAGATCTAATTATGAATAATCAGAAAGGATGTTCACGTCGGGTTCACCAAAATGTAAAGCGGAAAATCGCGATCGAACCCTAGTTGCTCTCCCCTCTTCCAACTCCGAGGAGAGAGAAGGGAGAATCTCTAGGGTTGATGGTTTTCACTTAGGGGAGAGACTTTACATTCAAAAGAGGGGTTGAAACCCACAAGATCCAATCCCACACAATGCAAGATTGGATGCTAAATGTGTTTCAAGGGTTAAGAAAGCAAGGCTACCCTCTTTTGTAAAGAATGTTGATAGAAGAATTAAGCTAGGAATGCATAGAAAGTGACAAAGATTCGCTTATAAACTGAGATAGGGATATAGGATGAAGCTGCGGACCTGGAATTAGCAGTAAAATGTTGATACGATGCTGTCCTGCAATTTTGAGAAAAAGTTGTCGGGACGATGGCGCCCGAGCGCCACGGTCCTTTGAAAAATCCGCGAAACGAAGGGGGATCTGTTCATCTCTGCACAAGGATTCCAGATCTTCAATTTCAGCCGCGTACCTGCAACCTACACACAGAAAAGCGAAGACGATTGGGGGGTTAGGGATTAGGGGTTTGCCTTTAGGTCAAACCCCAGTTTTGGAATTAACCAAGAAATGAGCAAGTGCTGTAAATGTAAATGTCTGTAATGTAAAACAAGTACTAATACCTTGTTGTAAGGATGTTTGTATCCTTATGTGCGAAGGTATAGATGTTGTATGTTGTATGTTGTAGTGGTATGTAGTAAGTGATCTCTTCAACGGTTGAATCCTTGTCTTGAATGCAACACTTAGCCTTGAATGGAGACTTAGAAGGAATGCTTGAATGTTTGAATGCTTGAGTATAGTTTCCACGCTTGTACACATATGTCCTTCTTTTTTTCGACCTCCTCAAATGGGAGAGGAAATGTAGTTTATATACTTGTCATTTAGGGCTGATAGACTGATTTTCCCGACCTTAGGCCGACCAGGAAAGATAATTTTCCAATTTGCAAACATAAAGACCCGAAGTCCAAAAGAGGCCGGGCCCAAAATAGGACCCAGGGACCGGGGCGCTGGGCACCATGGTCCTGGGGGCACCCTGGTCCTGAAGGACCAAGGTGCTGGGCGCTCTGGTCCCACCTCCCGGGACAACAGGTTGCAAAGGAGGTTCAGGCCAGGGTGCAAGAAAATGCAGTTTTCAGTGTCATAATCAGGTTTGGGGGTCTCCATTCAGGTTGCGTGTTGCGTCGCCATCGTGAAGATCGAAATGCAGTCGAAATTGCAAGTGTCACAATTTTAGGACGCTACAAAAAGAAATTGAAAATCACAAATACTAGCATGGATGGATACAAGATAGAACCAGTAATTTCACTAATCTCTCTCCCTCCATCACCAAGTTAGTCAGGAAAACCATAAGAGGTTATGAAGCCATATAATTCCACTCCAAATGTCATTTATGATGGTCTCTTTGTACAATCCTCTACTCACCTTGCGGATGAAATAGAAAAGGATGCTATTCTCAAATGACTGTTCAAAGAAGATAGTGAAAATAAAGAAGTACGACATTGTGAGATTTCCTCGACACAATATGGTCTAGGATTTAAAATGATTCAACGCATGGAATATTCAGGTACTTGTCTTCTGGGAAAACATCAAGAAGGTATTGTTGAACCCTTTCAACTAAAAACTAAGTCTACAAATGATAAAGCTGGACTGGGATACAATCTAGGAAAGACATCAGACCAAAAACATACTTCCCATCATCAGTCTAAGTGGAGGAAAAAGATACTGCCTTCAACATCACAAGAAGTAAACACTCAACAGACTCAAGAAGAGTATGAAAAAGAACAAGAAGAACTAGCAATTAAGAGAGAGGTAACAACTGGTAATAAAGTTCCAATGGTATTAGTTATAAAACTACAAGGAGTAGAAATCCCAGAGAATATGAGAGAAGAGGTAGAAAGAATCAGAGAATTGTTCGCACCACTGAAAATTCAAGTCACATACAATGGTAGACAACAAGTAGATGATTCAGAAATTGGCTTGAACGAGTATGAATGGGGTCCAAATTATCTCTCAGATACATCTACTACAGAAACCTTAGAAGAATCTAATGATATCACAAATAACACACAAGAGCTGATGCGCTTAAAGTTGCAAAAGGAGATAGAAGAAATTAGACTAAAAAGACAAGAAGACTATGAACAAAAGCTGAAAGAAGTAAGAACACAAGAAAATTCTTCACCTACTATGTATCCCTCAAATAGGACAGAACAAATCAGGTATGGAACTACACAAGAAGAATTGGAAGCTACAGAAACAAAACCAGTCATTAGTCCAAAAAAAGCTGAATGGAGTAGAAGACAAAAATTCACAGAGCCATCAAGGTTATGTCAACAGGTATGTCAGATACAAGTGATAAATGAACCAAATCACGAAGGAACTTGCATCATCAAAGATGTAGGTGTTGACACTATACATACATTCACTCAATCACTTGAAGATGAGTCGTAAACTTCCTCTTATGACTTTGATGGCCCCAACAATAGTCCTATTTATGACAATACCTATTCAACATCAAACTCTAACTCCTCTATCACGAATGTTGGGAATCTGTCTACTGATCTTGTTACTATCAAACCATGATATGTAGCCTAGTTTGGCGTAGAGAATGATGCTAGAAGTAGGTCTATTGGATTTGGTCAACTAAATATTAACGTGCACTTCAATGATCATGTTGTAACTCTTCCTGGTCTTGAGAAATTTACGCAAGGTAGTCTTCTGGAACTTGACTTGTCGGTCCAAAGTTATGATTATAATATCGTGAACTCCTTCAAACCCATTCAAACTTTATCCTTGGTACATCCTAAACTAATTGACTGTAGTCGCCAAAACCAACCTATGAATGTACCTATCTTTGCCAATGACTACATGTTAGCCTACTACCTTAATGCAGTTGAACCAATAGACTCTTCCACCAGCGAACAAAGTGAGAACATGACCGAAACAGATATCAAGTATCTTAGTCGCAAAAATAAATAAAAGAAAAATAAAAGATCTGATGGCGAAAACCACATTGTGGCAGTGTCAAAATCAAAAATAGAAAAAATAAAGGACATACCTAAGGGTGAAAACCTCTCTGAGGCACCTGAAGGTGAGATACTTTGTAGTACCTCTCCTCGTTTGAACTCATTAGACTCATATTTTATTATTGTTTACTTTCAGTGGATACATTACCATGATGTGTTATTCAAATTTATATGACATTATTTCATGCTTTATCTGGATATGAGATGCATAATTTATTTGCAGTATTTCAGTAATTGTGATTTATGGCATTTTATGGATTATTGCTATGTACTGACACTTTATTTTATCTATGCAATGTGAAATTATATGTTGCGTGTATGCGAGTGTATTGGATGCAAGGGATGATTTTTCTTCACTCACTCCGGTGAGACAGGGAACGTCGTAATTCTCCTTCATCAGTGTGTATACCGTGTTTTCTATATTGTATATATGCATGTGTGGTTCGGTGTTGCAGGATATTACAGGTACAAGTACCAGGTAGGTACGGGGTATCATCTCCATCTGGCTTCACAGGTCTGAGCGTGCCTTATATTGTTCGATGGAAGTGGAGGAGGTAGTAGTTGACCCTATTTTACTCAGTTACACTCTTGTGAGTGTCATCAGTTGGTCATCTTGTCAGTTTGTTCGACCTTCGTGTATTGTCGTTTGACTTTTTCTGAGTCTTTGCTTGGGGTTTGCTCAGTTTGTGTGTTTAGTGGTTTTAATTAATTAATTAAATTTATGGAGTTATCTCATAGTTGGTATTTTTGAATTATGTATTTTATGCATTGAGATTATAAATTTAATTAATTAAAAGAATTTATTAAATTAAGTTGCAAGCTGAATGATATTAGAAATATATTTTATTTAAATTTTAGTGAAAAATAAATTAGATTAATTTCATTTATTGTTTCCTAGAATTTTAAATAAATAAAAGAATAACAAAATAAATAAATAAATAAATGAATAAAAGAATAAATTAGAGTTAAAGTATTGCTTTAATTTTCTTTTTAGGAAATTAATTAATTTGCATGAGAAAAGAAAATAAAAAAATGATTTTTTCTTATTGCATGTAATTTATTCCTTTGTTAGGAATTAGAAAAGAAAAATAAAATTGCTTTTAATTACTAAAATTAAATATTAGGGTTTTTTGGGAAAAAATATATGCAACCTAGAGTTTTAGTTTAAAAGGGGAATATATCTTTTTATTTTGGGGATCACGGGAAAGAGGCAGAGATTTTGTTGAAGGAAAAATTATTGGAAGCTTAGATTAT
This sequence comes from Cryptomeria japonica, assembly GCF_030272615.1. Lineage (NCBI taxonomy): Eukaryota > Viridiplantae > Streptophyta > Pinopsida > Cupressales > Cupressaceae > Cryptomeria > Cryptomeria japonica. Next base: position 392,138,181 of record NC_081413.1, read on the forward strand.
GGTGAAGAAAAATTGTTTGGAAGCTTGTTGAAGGATGGAATCTCTCTTACAAAGTTCTTCCAGGAAAGCTATACCAGGTTGGGTGGTTTCTTCTGGTTGTTTGTTTTAAAGAAAATATTTTATTTCTTCCCTCTTTCTGAATGATGTGTGTGTTAAAATATTTGTCAAATCCAAAATTCTTTCTGGTTATTTCGTGTTCTTGACTAAAGTCCATTTCTGAAATTAGTTTCTACTGTATGGAAAGAAGTTGTTTCCTGGGTGTTTGTAGATTAAAATTTTGAGGAAATTGGGAAAAGTTATTCTCGCAAATTTTGCCAAGATGTTTTACTATGCATGAAAATTGCAAGATTTGGGAGAAAAGGTTTTTGCCAGAGAAAATGTTCTTTGGTTTGGTATTGGATTCGATATTTCGCTATGGCTGTTCTTAATGTATATTTGTGCATCTCTGTGTATTTAGTTGTAAAATTAATTGGGAATTAAATCTAGTAGTTTATTAAGTGTATGGGAAAATCTGTATTAATTAGATTCCCTAAAAATAAATTTTATTCAAAAATAAAATTTAGTATTTGTTTGGGTTATTGAAATTTTAATATTTTAGGTTATTTAAATTTAATGTTTTATTTAGGTTATTGAATTTAAAAAAAATAAAAATAAAAAATAAAAAAATACAACTTTCGGTAATTACTACAGACAGTAGTACAACTACTGGCTGTAGCAGTACTACCGGCAGTAGTACCTGCTACCTACGGTAGTACCTGCTATCGGCGGTAGCACTTGCTACCTACTGTTGCAGGAGTTAAACTAATTTCACTGTTTCCTAGATAAATTTCGTGCAAACCGAAATATGGTATTTTGGATTTCCGTGCAGGGTTATAAAATTTGATTTTTAAATTTATATATATATATATATATATATATATATATATATATATATATTCATATATAGGTTTTTTATTATGGGCATTATGTTATTTAGTATTATTTTAATACTGTGAAAATTAATTTATGTGTTTATATATATATTTTGTAATATGATTATAGGTATATGATATATATACGATTATAATTATATTATATATATATATATATATATATATATATATATATATATATATATATATATATATATATATATATATATATATATATATATATATAATTCAGAGTTTGGTTATTTCCAGAAAAGCTTATAATTTTAGATTCTATATTTATGCTTGGAAATACATTAGGAGATTAATTTCTATGTGATTGATTTAACCTTATTGGACAAATGACAAAATTGATTTCCTTGTATTAATATAGTTGTATTTTCTTATTTTCTGGAAAATTTTTAATTGCAAGTTATTTATGCTTTTGGCTGTTTAAAGAAAAGATTGCTTGTATTAGGATATTGCGTAAATGGTATTTGCGGTCAAGCTTAATTTTGTTGCAATTTTGGTTGAGTTGTCATTATGTCACATGTTGTTATATCTCCTTGGTCAGGTGTTGTTGTATAACCTCGTTGATGTGAGCCATTGTGTGTTTTGTTCCAAATGGTCAATCTTGGGTTAGTGATTGTGTATCCTTCACCTGTGGTTTGTCAAGATTAGATATGGCTGTCTGTTTCACCATAGAGTTCTCATAGAGAGAGACCTTTCCTATTAGTGTCCTATGAGAGAGAGTGGCTTTTGAGCGAGGGCCGCGCCCGAAGTGGATGGCAGGATAACCCCTCGAAAGTCAGTTAAAAAGTGATAACCTAATAATTGATTAGGGGGTGGGTAGATTAAAATAGTAATTAAGATAATGTGCCTTGCACATGGTTGAGTGCTTGTATAGGCTCAGGATGTGGTGAGAAGGCCTGGAATGGCAAACTTACCACCTTGTCTTCACGAAAGGATTGGTAGGGTCCGCATGAGACTTAGATGGAGCCGGAGGTTCGAGAGAGGTTACCAGGATAACCCAGGATGGGGGCCAGGACCTATGGAGACCTTCCAAGGTAACCACCATAAGCCATGCGATGACACTCTCTCCTTAGAGTCACTAGTGCATGTGAGTTGAGTCACATGGATGTTTGCGAAGTCCTGTAGTTCTTTTGTACTTGTCTTATTTTGCTTGCTTGAGGGTTTTCTACTATCTCCTAGCATGGTGGGGTGGTTCCATTTTGGGATCACATGGTCGGGTGGTAGTGCCACTTCCCATTGGATGTTCTAGATTGTATCTTTAGGCGAGGAAAGGCTTCACTGGTGTTTCTTGGTTCGTGGTTCATGTACCAACTCGTGTTCATGATCTTTGTTCAATTGAGACCTTGTGGTCATTGTATCAAACTTTTATGTAGCCTTGATATTGTAACTTTTGGATTCCATGGTATTTATGGATATTGTAATATTATGTCAGTGGAATGTATGTTAATTCAGTTGCTTTGATCTTTTTTATAGATGGTTTATGGATAAATAAATGCATTGGAATACTTTGATTCTTTCATTATTGAACTTAGATGTATGTGTAGTTTTAATCTTGAGCATTTAATTTACCTAATTAAAATGGACAATTGGATTAACCATGGTGTTAATATAATCTGCGAATTAACCTTCGTTGGTAACCCTTAGGAAATCATGTGTTATACTTCCGCGGTGTTATTAAATGTGCAATTGTTATAATTAATGCGCTTAATCTTAAAAAAAAAAAAAAATTCACCCTTTAGTTGCCTAGTTGTGTTGTTTTCCTTTAGGATTTCTGGCGGGGCATTACATACTTGATATACTTCCAAGTCACTTCCAGGAAAGGTCTTCTATATTGATTGAACCAACTTAGCCAGTAAATATTGGGAGTTAAGAGACACCACATATCATCCACTTAGCTCAAACATTATCAACAAAAGAGTTAAAATATTTCAGCAATCTCTTTTTAGAAAAGAAGATCAACTTTGCATGGACATACTCCGATATGCCAAGCCTAGATCCTGATCTTATCATGCATCATCTTTCTATTACACTAGGAGTTAAACCAGTCAAGCAAAAAGTCTGTAAGATGCACCCTCATGTGGCACTGCTAGTTAAGGCTAAGCTAGAACAATTGCTAAAGGTTGGATTTATCAGAGCTATATACTATGCAGAATGGATTTCAAACATAGTACCTGTATCAAAGGCAGACAAATCTATTAGAGTTTGCACAGACTTCAGAGATCTCAATAAAGCATGTTGGAAGATGATTTTCCATTGCCTAACATTGATATAATATTGGATATGATTGCTGAATATGAGATGTACTCATTAATGGATGGATTCTCTGGTTATAATAAGATCAAAATAGCTCTTGGAGATCAAGAAAAGACAACTTTCACTTGTGCATGGGGAACCTTTTGCTAGAATGTCATGCTAGTTGGGCTAAATAATGCAGGAGCAACTTACCAAAGAGGAGTAACAACTATCTTTCATGATATGATGCATAAAAATATGGAAGATTATGTTGATGACACTTTAGTAAAGACTATGAAGAGATCCACACATATTCAAGAGCTAGGCCTCATACTAGATAGAATGGAAAAATTCAAGCTCTGACTAAATCCTAAAAAGTGTGCATTCAGAGTAACATCTAGGAAATTACTTGGTTACATTATTTCAAAGAAAGGAATTGAGGTTGATCCTGAGAAGGTCCAAGCTATAATGGAAATTCCACCTCCAAATAATATTAGTCAAATGAGAAGTTTACAAGGACGTCTCTAGTCAATAAGATGCTTTATTTCTTAGCTAGCATATAAAGTTTAACCCTTCACAAAAGTATTAAGGAAAGGAGTAACATACAACTAGGATCAAGAATGTGAACAAAACCTTCAACAAATCAAAGAATACCTATCTAATCCACCAATACTGATGCCACCAATTCAAGGTAAACCAAAGATTTTATACATATCAGCTACCTATTCATCACTGGGGGCACTTCTGGCACAACAAGATGAAAATAAAAAGGAAAGAGCTATATATTATATCAGCAGAACTTTGGTGTCTAATGAAATGAACTATACTATAATAGAAAAATCATGGTTGGTATTAGTCTTTGCATCACAAAAATTGAGACACTACATGTTAGCACATTCCATCAAGCTAGTGGCTAAGATTGATCCGCTCAAATATCTTCTCAGCAAAGAAACACTTACAGGAAGATTGGCTAAATGGGTCATGGTTCTTACATAATTTGATATTAAATATGTAGAACACAAAGCCATCAAAGGACAGGTAATTGCAAATCAACTTTCTGATGCTCCACTTGAAGACATTCAACCTTTGCATATAGAATTTCTGGATGAATCTATCATGCACCTTACTCAACAATCATGGAAGATGTTATTTGAGGGGTCTTTCACTCAACATGGTTCCGGTGCTAGAATACTTTTTATTACTCCTATAAAATATTCAATCCCGAAGGCTTACAAGATTCTCTTCCCTTGCACAAACAACATTGCCGAGTATGAAGATTTGGTAAATGGGATCAAGTTGGATATTGAATGGAAGGTTCTGGAATTACACATCTATGGAGATTCTCAACTAATCATCAACCAAATCAATGATACATATCAAATTCGAGATGAGAAAATGATGCCTTATAAGAGAATGGTGGATGATCTCAAGAAATATTTTACTTTTGTATCATTTCAGCAAATCCTCAGATCATCAAATAGAGCAACAGATGCTATGGCCACCTTGGCATCTATACCAGAGTTACAAGAATCTAATTTTCACTTTGACTTCCTGGTGGAAGGGTTACATTACCCTACCTATGATTCTCCTGAGTCCCAGACAGTTTGTTCTATTATTGGACATGACTCATCTCGCTACAACCACATTTACTCTTATCTACGAGACCAAATTATCCCAAAAAATCTTACTCGTAATGAGAAAATGAACCTAACTTGAAATGCTTCATGGTATGTCATCATCGCTAACAATCTATTTAGGTGAGGTTTGGATAGTACTTTGCTTAGGTTTCTATAAATTGAAGAGTCCCAACGTGCATTATCTGAAGTCCATGAAGGTATTTGTGGATCTCAGTCAAATGGTCTAACTTTAGCTTGGAAATTACTAAGGGCTAGCTACTACTGACCAAACATGGAGAAAGATGCTATAAAGTTTCCTAAAACTTGTGAGAAGTGTCAGCTACATGGGAATCTCATACATGCTCCAGCAAGGGATCTCATACCCTTCATTACACATTGGCCTTTTCAGCAATGGGCGTTTGATCTCATTGGACAAATATATCCCACATCATCTAACAGACACAAGTTTATCATAATTGACACTGAGTACTTCACTAAGTGGGTAGAAGCGGTTCCGCTCATCCAAGCAATCGGTAAATAAGTAGCTATGTTCATCCTTAACTATATCATCTGCAAGCATGGGATACCTTCATCCATTGTGACTGACAATGGAGGATAATTCAAGAATAAAGATCTACATGAGGTCTATGAGAAATTCAAAATCAAACAACACTGGTCATCCATATATTACCCTCAAGGTAATGGACAAGGTGAAGCATCTAACAAAAATCTGTTGACTATCTTACACAGAACATTAAACAAATCTTGGAGGGATTGGCATCTACAACTCAATCCTGCACTATGGGCTTATAGAACAAGTATTAGAACACCTACTAGGGCTACACCTTTTTCTTTGGTTTATGGATCTGAAGCAGTCTTACCTATTGAGGTGGAAATATCGTCTTTGCGAGTTTCTTTGTAAGGTCGCGTTACTCATGAAGACTACAAAATATATAGATTGAAAGAACTCGAGTTGCTGGATGAACAGGTGGCGTTTGATCATCTAAGAGTGTATCAAAAGAGAATGTCTAAAGGATATAACAAGAAGGTCTGATAATGAGAATTTTAGGTTGGTGACCTTGTTCTAAGAAAAAATCCTAAAAATCAACAGTTTTGAGATAACAAAGGGAAGTTTGAACCCAACTGGCTGGGTCCCTACATCGTTACTGCAGTCTTTGGCTCTGGTGCCTATCAGCTCTCAACATCAGAAGGAGAACAACTCTATGAACTGATCAACACCATCCACTTGAAAAATTTCTTCACTTAGTATTCTCTAATCTAGCAACCTGTACAGCTGAAAAAGTCTCGAAAAAAATCCTAAAAATCCTAAAATGTCCTTAAAAAAAAGAAAAAAAAGAGAAAAAAAAGAGAAAATATTTTCCAAGCAGGTGAAAACCTAGCAAACAAGCGCCTCTTGTACTCAAGCGTTCCATCTATCAACACAACGTTGGCATTTCCCACTTTCCTGCATCTTTTATTTCACTTGTACATATTTTTTAGTCACTTTTTGTGACATCCTGGTTCTTTTAGAACCCTCATGGCTTGAAACTGATCAATGTCCTAGTCTTAGGGTAATCGACTGAGCAATTTACGTGTCTTGAGCAGTATCAACCAAGTCATCATTCTATCAGTGATACCCAATTGTCCAATCTAAGTTAGTCACCTGTCTCCTAACTACTGAAGAGTTTTATCACTGAGTACACAAGCAAAACAACATTACTGAAAACAATCACTAAACAGTTTGAGATATGCATGAAATTTTCTTTGTGTGCTATCTTTTATATTGGTTTTCGATTATTATTCCCTCAGAGTAACTCGAGGAAGTCTATCTTGACTAAGAGGAGCAAGGATTGGGGGCATAATATTTTCTTTGTTTTCTGCTTGTAGGAATGATTTTGATGATCTGGAAACATCTAATTAGCTGGGTGTCTATGATAAGTGCCTTCACAACAAGGTGAAATCGCCACACATACCTCGACTCCACTTATTTTTATGCTATAGGGAGGTTGGCATTATTTCTTTGTTTGTTTTGGGGGAATTTCTTTAAATGTGCAATCCAGATGCATGCATAATCTGTCCAAGGATATGAACGAAAAAAGGGTCATTGCAGACAAGATAATTAATATTGCATATGAAAAGGAAGGAACTCTATTCTGCCTGCTATGTTTTTAAATGCTCAATGATGAAAATTAAGCATTTCAAATCCAATGACTACGTTTAGTTTGCATTCATTCTGCATTTTGTGCATTTCGAGTGATTTCTGCATGATAACAATGATCTCTTTATCTTCTGAATGAGAGTTTGAATTATCATCATTTCTTGGCTAAGTGGTCTCTTTTTCATCATTTCTCTGATCGAGTACTTGTGTATTGAGATGTTAGCTGCATACATAAGCATCTTATATAGATCCATACATTTCATTATATACTTATTTGCATTCATATTATTGCATAAAAACTAAAAAAATTACATTTCTAGTTACTCATTTTCATCCTTTATTTGCATATGAAAAGAAACAAAACAAAAACAAACATCCATATTCATCGGCATTACATACATCCATACTGAACAAATATGTATACATATAGAATAAAGCATATAGAAAAACATCTCATAATCAATCAACACAAGTACGATGAAATCAAATCAAGATCGCATATATATTATCATAAATATCTCAGAGTAGAAATGATATCAACTGTCATATACAATCACTCATCAGAGAAAGAATCATATAGGCTACAACAAATGGGGTATATAAAAAAATCTAGGAGCAATAAAAAAATCTAGCTCTCTGCCTCTCCCTCATCAACAGGTGGTGGAGGAGGTGGAGCCTGCTGACCAGCATCCTGCCTAGGTGCCCAAGCTCCCTCAGATTGAGCCATATATTGAGAATATGGGACAACTTGCTGCACTACAAGAGTTGCTATGCTATAAGCTGCAACATAATAAGCCGCCCGACTGGTCTGATGCAAAACCTCCCGCTGAAGAGCATCTCGCTCTACCCTAACCTCAGCCAGCTGTCGATCTCTCTCTGCCCTCATCTCAGTGAACTGACGATCGCGCTTAGCTTTGACCTCTGCCAGCGATTGGTCTCGCTCTGCAAGCTGTGTTTGAGCCACTGTCAACTATGACTACAAACCTTCTAATTTGTCTCTCATCAACTGTGCTGCATCAGGTTCCCCTTGCTCCCTCACAGGCTCTCCACCTCCATCTCTGCCTCCCTCTCCATCCTGCTCATCCCTTCGTTGTTGCACTTGTCTAGGAGCTGCTTGCTCCTCCTCTCCTCCACCCTTCATTTCTCTGGCACCACTAGTCCCAACACCAATAGCTCCAAGGGATCCACCCTCCCCTCTCTGTCTCTGTCTCCCCCCAGCTGGTACTCTGTTGCTGCTAGCACTAGGATCAACACCTGCCTACCTAGAACCTGCTGCTCTCCATCCCTATGCCTATCCCTGTACCTATGCCTATGCAGGGGTCTCATCCTCAACCTCCTCTATGAGAGGCGCATGCTCAACCAGATCCATAAATCTAGGAAAGGGATGACTCTAAAACCAATCCCTGTACTGGGGTGATACCCCCACATTTGCAATATCCTCCAAATAGTCCCATCGAAGTTACTGCAATCCGGCAAGCGTCTGTATGCTCAATGCGTATGATAACCTAGGAGCTCATCCTCATCTCTCCTCCTCCCCATAATGGGCATAGGCGGTGAACTCCTATGAAACCCCCTAAGGCCTACTATACTACCTCATAACCCGAGATACAACAAATTGCTCAATAACGGTCATAGATCTAGCAATAAGAGGATGAGTCATGAACATATCTCTCTGCTGAGCTCTCCAGTCGTCCCACAACTCTAGACCCCTGTACGGTCTCCATACAACAACGATTAGATCATCAAGCTATTGTCTCCAATACTCTGTCTTGCCCAGATGGGGTTGAGTAACATATCTAGAATATCTATAAACAATCGGCTAGTGTGGATCTCTGGCATCATCAACAATAGGTCTACAAACTGAGATATACTCCTAGGCCCAAATCTGCAAAACCAACACTCCTGCTGCCATGCTCTTCCTATCCCTATATGTAATATCATGCATCTCATGATACATGTGGTCTAACAAACAAGACCCCCACCCTAATCTCTTAGGATCAGTCAGTAGTCTCTCCATCATCCTAGCCCAGTCACATAAGAAGCCTTGTTGTCCCCTATCTGGCATAACAAAATAACCAATGAATCCTGTCAATACACATGCCAGCTGAAAATTCTCACTGTACCTATCCATCATATCATCCCAACTGATATCCCACTCAAGATTGTTCTCATCATGAAATATGCGTCTCAAGGCTAAGATACCAGGACATTGAGTAGAATCGTAGTCAACCTTATCCCTAGCAAATGGAATCCTCAAAATCCTGTACACATCCTTTGGAGTAATAGTCATCTCTCCCAATGGTAGATGAAAGGTGTTATGCTCTGAATGAAACCGCTCAATAATTGCAGTAAGCATCCCGTGATTCACACGGATATCAGGCATCTGTAAAAGGTGAGTACAGCCACACAAATTAATATGTGCTCTATCTATATGTGATAGCTCATGGACTAGCCTCATCGTAGGAGGATAGACATATCAAAACAAGATATGTGGTAGTCGAACCTGAAAGAATCAAACAACAGAGCATCAACAAGTCATCCCAATTACACTATACAACATGTTAAACATCATGCAAATCCAAATACACCAAATGCCAAATCAAAATTTCATGTTTTGACCCTTAAAAATGCTCACTGTTTTTCATACGATATTTCACAAAGTAAGCAAAAACTTGTACGAGTCAGGAATTCATGTAGCACGATAAAAGACTCCCATACGATAAAAGACATGCACTTGTACGATACATGGGATGACCCCAAATGACAAAAAATATGGCTTAATATGACAAACCACAAAAGGACAGTTTGTCATACGAGAGACAATATCGTCTCGCATGACAAAATGATAATGACTGATTTTGGACGACATTAAAAAGCAAAAAAATTCAACCAAAATTCAAAATTGATGAAATGTGAAGGCTTAAAATTGATTACTTACCGCTGGCTCGTAGTTCTACGGTCTGTTGTGATGTCTTTGGTGCTCAAATCGATGCTCTTGGATCGGAATGACCATTTTTCTTCGTAGAAGGTTTTTCAAATTTCAAACTTGGAGAGGTTAAAATGAATTGAAAATGACACTTGGACCCCTATATAGCCAAAACCCTACTTTTTCAACTTGCTCCGATGGACATGAAAATTGTACCCTTAGCTAATGTGCCTTTCCAGTTTCCATTTTCGGGATTGAAATCAAAATATGAGATCATTCTCCTAGTCAATTTCTCACAACTGAGACCACTTAGCGCTTTCATCACATTCTCATTCTTTTCTTCAATTTGCACTCAATTTCTCATTAATCAACGCTAAATCTTCAAATATTCCTTTGGCTCAATCTTCGTGCTCAAATAATTATCATTGCCAACAATTGCCTAAAATCATGTACCCTTGCTATCTTTTGATTTCTCTCCCGAGGGGGCATACTCATGACCTCATGACCTCACATCTTCAATGTCGAGAAAATTTTCAAATCTTCATCAAAAGTTGAGCAAAAATATTTTCAACTAAAGAAAATCAAACTAATTCTTATCGCTAAGGGCATCTCAGCTTCATTGCTTCATATCAAGTTGAGATCTCTCGATCATCTGAATCAAATCAATCTCTAGGGGCATATCAGTTTCATCGCTTCAATTCAAGTTGATATTGCCTTCATCTGAATCAATCTCTTAATGTTAATCAGTTTCATCGCTTTTCATCAAGCTAATTATTCATTTAAACTCAATCAAAAGTTTAAAGAGTATCTTTGATCACACACTCAATCTAAGCAAGTATTTAGTTTCATTGCTTCAAATCAAGCTGGACAATTTATCTTCACTCATCATGTCTTGATCCATCAAGTGAAGATCGATTTTATCTTCGCTCACTATGTCTAGTTCAATCAAGTTCTAGATCAGTAAGATCCACTTCTTGATCAATCAAGTTCAAGTTTAGTATCTTTGCTCTTCATCGGTTCTAGTTCAATCAAGTTTGGGATCAGTATCACTTTAATCAACTCTATTCAGTTTCATTGCTTCAAAATAAGCTAAACACCTCGCTCTTCATCTAGTTTGTGATCAATCAAGTTCAGAATTGGTATCTCCTAGACATCAACTATTCTTTGAACCAACGCGTTGCTCACACATTAATTCAAAGAGGGGCAAATGTAATACCCTAAAAAATGGTCACCTAAACCATGGGCCCCTACTCTTGACAACATCACCAAGGTCCTAACCAAAGGCAATTAAATCAACTTTGAGCACACACATAATTAATTCTTCAATCATTAAATATCACATGGCAAGTGAATTATTCTATATTAATTAAATCATTAATTAAATCATTCCAAGAAAATCATTTTGATCAATTATCCTATTTAATTTATTAAATATCCTAGCATATTTAATTAATTAATAAATTTGCCATTTAATCATAAAAAAGGAATTAATTTATTACAAAAGAGGAATCAATATGCAAAGCAAGAGTTAAATTGAAAATAGAATAAAAGAATTGAATTGAGAGAGAAATCAAACTTGAGATATTATTCCTTCTTCTAAATTGAGATAACTTGAAATCAAAAAAGTAATTAATTGAATTATTAATCATTCTCTAAAATTGGAACTCAAAGCTTTTGAGAAAAGAAGTTCAGTTGCATTGAAAAAACTTTTTTCTTGAATAAATCAAAGAAATATGCATGGAATTACCTATTTTTATCTCAAGTGCATGGAATTAATTTAATTTTATCTCCAATGCAAACTCGAACTTATAATCTGAATGCATTTCAATCAAACTATAATTGGCATCTATCTCAAGGCTAACTGAATCTAATCTCTCAATTATTTGAATTATCCTAGATTGTGTTTTTTCTTGAATAATCTCAATCGCTCGTTGCTAATTGATCTTGACCATTGGTATCTCTTGTGATTCTCTATAAATTTAGCCTTCATCTCTCATTCAAAACACCCTGGAGATTTATTGTTATTATACAGTTTTTGCTCTAGAGTCATTGAAGATATTGTGCTTGCTTTTTTGAGATTGTTGCATCTTAGTTTAGCTTTTTTCATATTTAGTTCAATTATGATTGCTTGAATTCATTTATCTTACTATTCATCCATCTAGCATAATCTTGCATCCATTTATCTTAATATCATGCTCATATAGATTAAATCCTTCATCTTGTTGTATTCTAGTCACTGGTATTGCTTATACAAATTTGAGAGCAAGTCTATACTTGCATCTTTTAGAAGGCAATTGGTCGATTTATTATGGTTTTATTATTCATACTTATATTTGTCTAACCATACATGTAATGACTTAATTGAAGTGTTGTGTCTTACATCTTGCAAATACTTATTCCACTTTTCATACACATAGTAAAATAATTGCCATTGTTTGTGAATTGGTATCTAATTCAAAAATATTGACTAATATGTACTTCCCTAGGATGGTGAAACAATAAAAATAGGAGCACATTATGGAATTGGAAGTGCGAGATGGTGGTGAAGGTCCCTATCATTTCTCTTCTAGGGCTATTGAGTGGACCCCAATTTGTGTCGAAGACGATTCCACGATCGACCTTTGTGCAGTGATTCCACTTGGTAGATTGGATGCATTCATTATTGGGGAATCGTTTCTAAAAGGTGTTGAAACCATGTTTGTTCGAAAGAGGCACATTGAAGACCATAGTATTGTGTACAATGATCATACAACAAAGATGTACAACCAGTTAGTAAACACATTCTTTGCAATGCTTCTCCTATGTTAAATGACATATACGACTCTTGCTGAGAATATTATAGTTTTTATTGTAGGTTTTAGTGTGCATATGGTCCACAAGACAATAGGAATAAGCCGTCGCCGAAGAAGTGTGATCAAATTTTTTTTTAAAAAATGAGGTTGTACATGCCACTTCATTGTTATGGTGTTATATGGTAGGCAAAATGTGGCGATCTTGATATTCAAACAACCATTTCATGTTGACAACAATGATGAATTATGTAATCGTGTGGATGATACCCGGAATGAGCCGCGCTCTCAATTTGCACCAAAACTTTCTGAGGAATGCAAAGCATATATAGAGAGCTTGTTGGTGATGGATGTCAGCTTTGATGCTATAATGGACAAACATTTTGATTATCTCATTTTCTATAGCATGTTGAGGAAGAGAGATTCATTCATAACACGCAAGGATGTTATGAATGCGATGAGAAGGGTCCACTCTATTCGATCACGAAAGCATGCACACGATGACACTAGCATCTTAGAATGGAAAAAACTAGATGAGGCTAATTTCATTTTTTTTTAGTAGCCACAGGGTCCCAACGCACCTTTCATAATGGGAATACAAACATCCTGGATACTCCACATGATGGTTCGACACTCACATGAGTAAATCATCTCAATGTAGTTTAATTTTTTATCAATTTTTTTTGACTTTTGTATTGAGAATGTAATAGACAATAACCAAAACCCTTCCTTGGAAAAAAACACATAAATATGAAGCTCATATTGTCATCTTTAGAAGTCTCTTTTAATTTTTTTATGTAGAGTGTTATATTCAAATCTATGAAAATAATTATATAACTAGACAACCGATGATGATCTGGGAAAATCTATAAGTTTCTATCATCTACCATAATTTGTATAACAAAATTTTTCACTTATTATTTGCCTGGGTGAGGGCCTATATAGAACCCTCATTTTACCAACTATAAGAAAAATAAAACCCTCAATTTTCAAGCTAACATGATAATTGATTTGTGGTTTCCATGGCCAAGTTGAACTAGAACACCGAGATTCCTTTATATATATAGCAGCATGAAGTGAATGAAAAACCTCACGGCTGGAATTGTAAGCATGGGGAGAAGCTAGGGAAGGCTTGGTAGGATCTTCGAAATCGTGAGCACTGTGAATGAGCATTTATCTCTCTACCCTCACCATCCCCAATGGAATTTATGCCTTCTCCTCACCCATCACTTGATTTTCTTTACCCTTCCTCTTTTCCTGCACACTATCCTACGCGTATAATGTTAGTTGCTATCCTCTCCCAAACCCATCGTTCTCTTCTCTCCCTTCCTACAATTCACGTCAAGGTACTCCAAATATTTCCCTTCGCCCTGTCCCAATGAATAATTAATCTTTATTTTTGTGTGTTTGACCTGGCTCGCTTTACATATTTGGAATTTTTAAATTTCAAGAAGTAAATTTTGTCGATTTGGTTTGTCGATTATAAAGATACTAATTTTGATATGAAAATCTTATCTGATTTTGGAAATGTAAAGAACTTATTTTCAAATATTTGAAAAAAACTGATGGGTTGAATGAATGAATATTTTTTAATAACGTCCACGAGGCCGAACAACCTATGGGACCCACAGATAGCTAGCAAAGCATGTGAAGCCAAAAACAAACCCAAAATGAAAATCGAGGCTGCTAGGCCTCTTTCTCCTTCTGTAACTTGGTTCTTCTGCTGTGTATCTTGATTAGGAGATCCACAACATCAATTAATTATTAAAATGATATTATGATGATGGATTTTTC